>NC_089760.1:19790000-19827500 GCF_040412425.1 Macrobrachium rosenbergii | reverse complement strand
GTAGGATCTTGCCTTTACATAATACACACCCTAAAATTTCATTAAAATGCTCACGGACATTAGATAACATTGCTTTCAATTTACTAAAAGTATTAAGAACTTTAATATTAGAGAGATGTAGAGGATATGTAGCGTTCATGTGAAGATAATAGATTTAAAGATGATTTCCATAACCATATAATAATAGGAAATTTAAATACTGTATTATTAATGATAATTTTATTAGCATTGTTATGCTGTAGATTCAGACTCATATAAAAATACTGTAAACACTGTTATATCAATTCTATGTAAATTCAGTATAATAGTGAACAGTTTATAGATTAGATTGTGAAACTGATCATAAATATTATGGATAAAATTAACACTAACTTTCCATGTGCCAATGAATAATAAAATTAATGATATTTGATAAAAATATGTGATTACCTTGCAGATAAAGTAATAGTAATTTTTTATCTATATGTAAAATTTATTGTGCTCCAGTTTTAATCTCAGAATCAGAAGCTAATAATACTCAGAGAAGTGAAATATTGATAAGAAAAATATTAAATTTCATTAAGCCCTACTAAATTTAGGTGCTTACATAACAAGCTCAGTGAACTGAATTAATCAAGTTGTTAATATTGTGCTTAATTTAATTTAAGATAACTTACAATTGACAACACAGAAATTAACAACTGGATCATTAAAAATAATAGCTCTATAATGTTACCTCATGGTGATCTTATTAGATGCATTGTTGCCTCAATAAAATTAGTTTTGTTAAAATACTAGAACGATGTAAAGGTAGTCTGGTTGAACCAGATCCCCACCCTATTTTCCTGAAACATCAAGTTCTTCTGAAATGCGAGAGACAACTCCATACATCTGAATTTGTGCCTTGACTGAGAAGGGAGGCCGGACTCATCTGGAGAGGAATCATAGGCCCACTTGATAACTTCATAAAGCCAGGAAGAAAGGTTATTCCTGCATTTTTTTTTGCGCCTACCTGTACTAATGAAAAGTTTCCTACACTTCACCAGCAAGTTCTTGAAGGAAGGGGATGGAGGAAAACACACAGCTTTTGTCTGGAACCAGTTGGTTCTGAGTATTCAGGATGAACTCTGGGACGAAAGCAAAAGAGAGGGAACTCCATCCCTCTGAATGCCGAACTAGACAAGAGAGGCCATGTAACTCCCCTACTTTTTGCCGGGCCAAAGACAAGAAGATAGTCTTCATTGTTAAGTCTCTGTCTGAGGAACTTGACAGGCTCAAAGGGAGGGCTTGTCAGGCTCTGCATTGCTAGCAGGGAGCTGTGCACAACCTGAGAGGGAACAGTGGGAGGGCTAGGGGGCCATATATGGTGGTACTAGCTCTGCCTGAGGCCCAGTGATCACCGAACAGTGAACTTGCTTTCTACTTGCCTGCCAAGGGGAAGAACAAGTAGGGGAAGTCCACATTGACTACTGCATGACCTTGGACTACCTCTTCTTCCTCCTGTGCAGAGGAAGAGACTAGTCAAAGCTGGAGGGGGAGAAGTTACAGGGAACACAACCACCACTGGAGGATCACCTGTAGCAGATGAGGTAGCCATGAGAACTGCAGTAGTAACAGCAGATACTTTGGTGGTTGGATCATCATTCACATTCTTCATTTCTACAAGTAGGTCAAGGAAGTCAGCAAGCAACAGGCTACATGGAGGGTTAAGAGATGACCAAGTTTTACTGAGATCTTCAAAAGAAGACATCTCCCTACTCGCTTCCTTGTCCTCAGATGAGCAATTAATAGGTTTGTAGGTCTTAGGAGAGGAATAGCAGTTGGTGGCAAAAAGAAACTGGAAGGGTTCAGTGGTTGTCACCAGAGTAGTGTTGGCCTCCAAGGAACCAAGTGAATTCTTCCTGACTTTGTCTTACCATGCTTCTCCCATAGAATTGGGGCTGAAAAAGCAAGTTCATCTCAGGGAAGGGAATGATGACATTCCCTGCCCCTAGGAGAGCTTAGTGGGATAACCAATATGGGAGCTCAGAAGCCACTGCAAGGCTGCCCATGACCCCCACACTGGCACTGAACATGTTTCTTCTCCATAGGGAAAAACAAAATATCAGAAACAAGGCAAAGCAATATAAAAGCAACAAAAAAGTAAGAAACAAATCACTGGTAGCAAGCTACCCACGAACATCCAAAAATCTAATGAGGGAAGAGGGAGCAGTAGCATCTTCTCGGAAAGGCAGACGAAGATTGAGGTGGCAAGAGGGGGAGGCGAATGAGAGCTATCCTGTCATCCCCACAGTTAACTACCATTACCAAAATTCAATGGCCCTTCCAGCTTGTGGTGTAGAATACTCTAAATATGAAAGGTGATGGTTTTATCCCCATAGGAACAAATTTTAATATAAAATTAGTTCTTATAATTGTGTGTAATATATGTATAAAAGCTTTGTATTTATGTAATACTTGTACTATGTTAAAATTACTGAAAGTAGTTTAGGATTACATTACCATGCATTATGCCCTGTGGATATTAAAACATGAATTCAGTGAAGGATGGTGTATGTACATACAACATGCACCTTGTGTATGTTTTATGTTGCCCATCATTGACTTTTAATTTTTTTTTTGCTTTACTTTTTCTGCCTTCATAGACCATTGGTTTTTTTTCATAATTTTACAAAAAAAAATTTATATATATACTGTAAATATATATATATACACATATGTGTGAGGGTTTGTTTATATATGTGTGTGAGGGTTTGTGTATAAATGATCATACTTACATATTTCTCTCTCAGACATGCCATGGCCTTGATGAGTACGAATTAGTGAAAGAAAGCATCCTAGAGCATGAAGGACTGAGCCTCTTGGAAATTCATTTGCACTCTCAAATTGAAAGTGTGAGTAAGATGGTATGTGACATTTTAGATCATCATTTCCAAGATATCACAGATGATGCAGCCTCTGCAGTCTCATGTGATGACGATCACGAGGAGGTTGAAGAGGAGGAAGAGGAGAAAGTAGAAGACGAAGAAGAGCAAAAACCAGGAGAGGAGGAGGCTGTTGCAGTGGCTCCAATAGAAAACAAAACTTCTAAGAAGCCTAGCAAGCAGCCTAACCATGCTGCTCTCAAGTACACCAAATCATAGCTACCTGCTTCATATTCCTCAAAGGGAAAATTTTGTGCTGCCAAGACACTTTTGAAGCAGGGTTTATCGACAAATCTGATTAAGTTCATTCCTTTGACAAATCTTTATAAATCTTTGTTAATTGTTAACTTTCTTTAAACTCCTAAATGTTATATTTATTGCTAGTGTTTGTTCACAAAATTTTTTTTCCAGATTTTTGAAATAATCACATTTGTGTAGAATACTTACAGGCTACCTTGTTTTATGAATTTATATCTTTCTTATATATTATATTGTATTTTTATAATCTAATACATAAAATTTTTAAGGGTACTAACAAGTTCACCTTCATATTGGGAATCAAAGACCATAGGCACTTGGTTTAAAAGTGAGGAACTACAAAATGTACAGACATATGCTCGAGTCACTGTGGACTCCCATTTAATATTTTCTGTCTTAAGAAGAGTTCAACAAGCTACCTGCCTACCAAAATGTGTGATATTTTTGTGTAAGTTTGTATTACCTGTAGCTTAGGTGCAAAAATCGTGTGCGATTGACAAGATTAAAGACATGCCATTATGCCTTGTCTGTCTCATTAACCATGGCTTGTGTGTTAAGTATGACATAATCTAGCAGTAAAATAGCAACTTCTCCCTTTTCTTGTGAAGTTCGTACATGATTTGTAAAATTCCTATTTGTAAATAAGTCAGTACAGGAAGAGAAATAAAAAAATTACTTAGTGATTTTTAACTTTGGACAGTAGTCAGTCCAGTAAATTCTTAATGTTTTCACATTACAGTATATGCATTTGTTTCTTTGTTTTGAGATAACAAATTTCTGAAGCAATTTTTATTTTGGTGTGCAAATTCGGTGTCATCCATCCACACACCTGAAACAAACTCTCCTCTTAGGTGTACGCTCCATCCCTGTTTTGGCGAGTCTGAAAGGAACAGTATCTCCGGAAATGGGGGTTAGGGGTGCCTCAGTGAAACCCCCCTAAAGTTTGTCATCTAACCACCATGAGAGATCTTCTGCTTCCTGACTCTGGGGGGGAGGAGTTGGGAAGGTGGATCCTGAGAGGAATTCTGCTTTGCCACGCAAGCGACTCCACCAGCGGGAACATGCTTCTCTAATAACAACCTATAACCAATGGCTACCTGCCACTGCCAAGCAGGCTGTTCCTGTCGTGAAAGGAACAACCTCTCTGAAGTTTGTACAGACAAAAGCCCACCTGGAAGTCTCATATTGCTAGTGTCCAGAAGCATACCCAGATACTTTATCTGGTACTTAGGGATGAGATCAGACTTCAGCCATTTGATCACAATCTCTAGATCTTGACAGAAAGCTAGCATATAATCCCTGTCCTCCAGAAGACATTGACTAGAGGAAGCCAGGACTAATCACTCATCCAGTTACTGCAGATGAATACTCTTCAAATGGATTCAAGGCAGGACAAAGGTGAATATCTGAGCAGACCTGAGGAACGGTTGCCAGTCTGAAGCAGAGAGCCTTGAAGTGGAACACACTCATTGGAGCTAAAGTGGAGGTACTTGAAAGTATGCATCTGAAGGTTTATTGACAGTGGGTTGCCCTTGCTGATGGAATCTAACACTGAACTTCAGGTTTCCATTGTGAACAGTTGCTGATGGAATCTGACACTGAACTTCAGGTTTCCATTGTGAACAGAGTCCGCTGAACACTTATTCATTACTAAGAGGAAGATGAACCACTTATTCATTACTAAGAGGAAGATGAACAGTCTTCCCCCTGTAAAACATCAGCACCTTCCTCCATCATTGCTTTCACCTCAAACAACATTGCTCATGATTTCCATAAATCTGGAGAGTTAAGTTATGAACAGAACTGGTGTCATGGAGAAGGAAGGATGGAAGTCCTTGAATGGTAGTCTGCATCCATCCTTAAGGACTATTGCAACACAAGGCTCCACTTCTTGTTGCTGCCACTTTGCCCAATAGTAACAAGCAACCCTCCTCTTAGGGCAGTGACCATCTCCCTTTTTTTCCTCTCCCTCCCCTCTTGAATTGGCAGGAGAAAGGGGACAAAAGTCCTGATAAGAATCCCTGTCCTTTCTACTAGAGGGAGAAGACTGCTGCTCCTGTCTGGGGTTCTTAAGCTGGGGCTGCTTCGGCACACCAGACGAGGGTTTTGCTGGACCTGAAAATTTAGCAAAAGTTGCCTTTGTTTCTTGAGGATTTGAAGGCAATCATGCAGGTGAACAGGGAGTCCTGCAAGTCTTCTTGACAACATGCAACCGCTGCCTCTACCTGCTCCAAAGGAAAGTACAGAGGTGAACCCAACACCAAACTATTCTGCAGCAAGAGGCAAGCAAAATTTGGACCTTGATGCTGACAGCCTTGACTTCAAAGATATTGCACCACTGCGCATACCCACTCCATTGCAGCTCAGCAAAGCTACAACTGAGTGGATATGCAAAGGTAGCCTTCCTCCTAGCAGTTCAACAGAGCTACTATGAGGAGGCTACCCTGAGCTGCACCCTGCCCCAGGTTTGGAGACCTGGAGCAGGGGGAGCCCAAGAGTTCATGATAGGAAGTCAAGGGGGCAGTCCTCATGTCCAAGTGGTTATGTGCCCAAGCACTACCCCTGCCAGAGCTTTGGGAGAAGTCCTGGACTTTCCTGCTTCCTCTACCTACATCGAGAAAGTATCTGAGGGTGAAAAGGAATAAGGAGACAAGAGCGAATTAGAAGACAATGATGAAGAGGAGTATTATGAGGGAAAAATGATGAGAATGCTGCTGCTTTTTTGCCGACTTGTCTGATTCCTTATTTGTCTTGCACATGGGAAGGATGGTTGAAGCTGGAAGTTGAAAAGTCACAACATCAATTTGCTCAGCTACAGGTACCACTGCAGCCATAGGGGGATCACCTGTATGAAAAAGAGAAGACGCTGTAACTGCAGATGCAGTAAATGATGGACTACCAGAAATATTCAAACTCGGCAAGATTTTGTTACGGTAGTTGAAGGAGGAGGGGTTGAGCCAGATGTAGGCAGAAGAGGATTGGTGGCCAGAGACAAGGAGGTTCTTGGAGGATTCAGTGGCATTACTGATGAAGTAGTACCCTCTGCTGAACAAGATAAAACCTTAGGCTTCTTCCTCCTCCTGCCACAATTCTCCCACTGAGGTGAAGTTCAAGAGACACATTCATCAAACAGAGGAACAATTGCATTTCTCCCTCTACATGTAGCACACTATGCAAGAGGGTCTACCAATGTGGGAGACAGGAAACATGGTCACTCATGACCCCAACACTGGTGCTGGTCTTGTTTACTTCCATAAATGAGAAAAACTGTACCAAAAGACAAAAAACAATAAAAAATTTATAACAATGCACTGGGCAAGAAACTGAGTAAAAGGAATAATGGTAGAAGGCTGCTCATACAAAATACAATGAGCATGCAAGGAAGAAATAGCAGATGTGTCCTCTATCCATGGCAGCTGAAGACATTGAAATGGCAAGTGTGGGGTAGGTTAGGGGTCACCCACTATCTTCCCCAATTTAACTAACTGGTTCAACAGCTGTTCTAACTCGTGCTGAAGGATACTCCAATTACAAAAGGTAAGGTTTGTATCCCCTTTGTTCCTTGTGTTTAGATACAAAACTTACATAAAAACTACAAATAAAGTATATTGATTTTATTAACAATGAAGCCAAATTATAAATATATAACATTTGCTATTTACATATTCTAGGATCTGCAGAAAAAGATGTTCAACAAACATTTATAAAAAGCCTTCAAACTTAGGGCAGGGATGGGTAAAGCACTTGACTATCAAATATATTTGAACATAATTTTTCTAGTAACTTTATATTTACAGTACAGGACTACAGAATTTATGGCTGTTATAAATGCTTTCGAAGTTCATTAAGGTATTTGTAACACAAATAATGTATGCCAATACCAACTACAGTCCTTTAAATTCACAATATTTTCCTCCCTTTCATTTAGCTGCAAATATAATAAGTGCCAACATTATAAACAAAACCATATTTCTTAGTATTGTTAGTATGGCTTTCTATAGGGCATGGTGGCAAAGATTTATATTCGGCAAAAGGCACTATACTTATAGCTATCACTATCTGTTATCAATAATTTAAGTTTTAAAGGAAAATGTAATATATGTAACAGTTATAGATCAGATTAAAACTATTATTCAGCTTAAAAAGTATTCTCTCCATTACAAATAAACAAATTGATTCAAGAGGTAGTGCACAAAGGATTTGTTAATCTGTGCAAAATGATGATGTGATACCAGCTATATTGGTACTCAGTTGGCAGCATGACTATGAATTTATAACAGAAAAAAAAAAATACTTGTTTCAGGAGTGAGAGCTGTCCATTTGTCAAGAGACATAATATCCATTCCCTCGCCCCATATGAATTTCAACCTTTGCTCATCTACTACTGCATGTATTTGTAACTTTTCTTTCTAATTATTCATCTTTTACACAATTACCAAAGTCTATTAAATTATACTACTAAACAATAAATATTAGTCATTCAATATATTTGCCAGTATTGATTTATTCAACCTTCAATTTTCACTAGTCTTTCTGTGAATAGCCTTCATTAATCCCATCATTAGCTCCAACAAAGTACCTTGTGCCACATTTAATACTTAACTAAGCCAGGGTCTATTTTAATAAATTTTTTTTTATATCATACACAGTATCTAAGCCTAATGGTTCAGTCTGTTAAATCACACTTGCCCTTCTCATGGCCAACACCACCATCATGTTATAGAAAACAGGCTTTGGGCCTGGGCAGGTAACCATGTCTAAAATTCATGAAATGGCTTAAGTGTCAAAACTAAAAGTTTTCTTTAAGATGTCATTTTGGGGAGGTGAGAAAGACTATGGGATTGCCATCACTCTCTTTCAACATTGCTCTTTCAACATTGCTATTAACTTTTCTATCAGAACTTCAGACCCTGCAGACATCCATTTCTAAAGAAATATGTAAAGAGTGCACACTGATATAGTACAAAATGTTTTATCTCTGGAGTCCTCAATAACTCGGTTACAGTAATTGATAAACATACATACTGTAAACAAGAACATGCCAGCTCCTGATTTTAAGCCTAACATTTACATACATTCTGATGATCATGCCTTGGCTTTCCAAACTTTTCACACTGAAATGCTCATTTCATTATCTTAAACAAGTGTGATGACAAACCAACAGTCTTTCTGTGTGTAATTTTCTGTATTTAATTGATTTTAATCTCTGGGAGAAGATTGTAAGTGTAACACCTTGGTTCACCTTGTCCCTCTATTCGTGTTATTCAGGTGACCAAGAGCTATCTACCCTATCACCATTCCCTCTAGATGTGTTTAGATACCGTTTTATTCCATTTAATATTAAAGTACTATTAAAATGTAAGTTATCCCTTTTTAAAGCTTTATATCCAAATGCTTGTTAATAGTTTCTGTCCTTATCCAAAGGTTCACATTATTCATTAATACACATTCTTTAACACTTTCTACAAACATGTTAATATCAACAAGCTTCTTTAAACGGTTTTAAAAAAAATTAGCTGGCACAATGGGCTGTTACTACCTGTATTAGATTCTTCACAGCCAAAACTGAGGTAATTCCTCACAGTTTTCAACAATGAAATTAACAGCTCTACTAAAATGATGGCTGAAACAATTGTAAAGCATAGCATTACAAAATCCTGCCTCTGCAACCAGTTTTAATTTTTGGGCATAAACTATATCCAATGTTTAAAGCAAAATCAATTCCAGCATCTTATAAGCAAATTTATAAATAAGATATTAAAAATAAATTAGTAATGGCACATGAGTAAAAAGTATTCTAAAATTTTTGCACAAACCTGAAACTGGAATGGAAGACGCGCATATAAACACAGCAAATGAAGATCTCATGATCTTGGGGCTACATGATTATAATTTCATCAAGATACTGTATAAACAATACCTGCAGTTTCACATGGTTATGGATAAAAACCTCAAGTAATGCAAAAACACACAGCTTGAGATGACATACAAATAAAAGGAACTTCAATACTACACCATTCCAGTCAAATACGAGGCATCAGTACTGGAATGCAGTACCTGCTTATAATGTGAACCCTACAAATCTTGGAATAATTTTGTTCTGCAGTCACAGAAATTCTTTTACAGCTAAATGAAATTAAAATATCAAACAGCTTCTATACCCCATTCATGCAATATGAGTGAAGGAGCTGGCCATACAGAAAAATGTTAACCTTGCCTCAAACTATGCAACTATAGGTATACACATTGTAATATCTTTTCACTGGGTGTAATGGTTAATCATCAAATAATAATGCACAGTCTTCCATATACACCAAAAGGCTTCTCATGCCTCTTCACTCTTCCCAATAAAAATCTCATATCAACAATCCTTTCCTCAATCAACTTAAGACTATAAAATTATAAAAGGGCAATGGTAACTATTGTATCACTAACCAAAATAACTAATAACTTTTAAATATCAATTTGTATAAAAATAATTTCTCCCATAATGTACAATGAGCCAAAGGAACTAATGTTCATTATCTTCAAAATGTGCATCTAAATACCAACAAATAATGCATTTAATTTGATGATTAATAAAAATATTTTTTTTTAAATTAAATAATTGGAGTAATCTTTGTATTCTACCAGTATTTATTAGGTAAAAGATGTAACTCAACAGTAAAAAACCATTTATCTTTCTCTGCTTCAATTTCAAAATTAAAAGGAGTTTTTTGATGCATAAAAATATTTTATGAACTTTAATTCCTCATATTTGTGTATAAATATTAAGAAAAAAAATTAATTCCCACTGAACAATTTTCTATGTTGGACCACTTTATACCAACATTATATTGTCATTTGATACAAAATGACATCTTTCCCAACTCCTGCTGAAGTCACTAACTAATATTAAACGACTCTTAACTGGAAATACTGTAAGTAGCATAGTGGAATATATTTATACAGAATTCTCAAAAAGATTTTCAGCTTACCAATGAGCATAGAACAGAATATCTATAATGACAAAATGACAAGCTCAAATATGAGGTGAAATTAACCAAATTCACCTAACATCACATGCAACAGTATGATTATTTGACTGCAAATACCCTCACACTACTCCCTAAACCTAAGCTATATTTCTGTTTGGTGGCATCAACTACCAATGAATGGGAATATGCAAAACAGGTATACTGCAACAAGACCAGACCAATGCCTTATAGATATCACCATCTCTAAATGTTTACAAAATCTCTTATCACAGTTTCAGGATATTGCATTACACTAAACTTTAGTGATGCTGTGGGAATATCTCGATACTCCCTAACCTATATAATAGACTGCTACAAATCTTCAATCTAATCTTGTAGTTAACTTTCTCTAAAATACTCTACTAATGCAATGCTGTATCACTTACCATCTTCTACTGCAGAACTTTCAGACCCCAACAAATTAGTCAAATATTTATTAGTGGATACAGGGGTGGTTATTCCTGAAGCAGTTGCTACTACAGTAGGCATTGGAGAATTTACTTCAACAAGACTTGGTGATGACGATGGAATATGAGGCGTAAAGGTAGGTAATGTTGGTGGAGCTGAAGCTAAAGCAAGTAGTGGAGAATTTCTAGATTCGGTGTTTGTTTCGGTGAGTACAGTCTCTCCAGTGCTAACAAATGGATTAACCTGAAGGGTGTCAAGGACCAGGAAATATATGAGTGAAAAAAGGATTAATCAAAACTTCTCTGTCAACATGAAAATGTCTACAAAAAATGCAATATATAATGGCATACATTTTTCTGTCATTAAGTAACTGACATTAATTACAAAGGACTGACAGTGGAAATGTAAGAATATGATACTTACATAAACTGAGTCTATTCACATTTAATAATTATGCAACATTAGGGGAGTGTACATATATATGGAAACCAAATTTGAAATAACATACAGAACTGTTCAAAACTTCAAAAGTTAAAAATACCATTAAAATGTCTAAAAAAATTTAAAATGCCAAAGCCAAAGTAATATACTAAATGAAGTTATTACTAACTTCTACTTACATCCATATTATCATCTCTATGTAATTAAAACCAATATGTAGTGTATGCACAAATCAAAGACTGGACAATAATAGAAAAACATTCCTGAGCTATTACTTTCTTAGAATTTCCTCATCTGACAGTATACCAATCTGATAAAGTACAAAAAAAGCTCATGATGCAAAAAGAATCCTAAGCTTTTTGATTATGTATATAATTAATATTCAAGAATAATCTATACTTAACTGATGATCATTCAAAAGGAAAAAATTACTACAAGCAATTTATAACCAACCTTGACCGAAGTCTGAGCTTTAGCCTGAGCTTTTTTCTCAGCCTTCTCTTCAGTTTTTTGAGCCATCTGAACTGCTGGAAGACGAGGTTGAGGTCGAGGAGTCGATTCATCTTCGAGAAATCGGATAAAGGCTTGTGACAATGACTGTTGGAAGAAAATAGGAGAGGTTACCCTAGTGAGGACGGAAAAAAGATCTTCAAGAAATCAGCTAAAGTCTTGCAAAAATGAACACTGGAAGAAACATGAAAGGTTAACTTAGCAAGGAAGATATAAAGAGAGCACAATATGTTAGTATAACTGCAACATTCTTATGAAGTTGTTTAAAATACACCAAGTCAAATTTTGTACCAAGTGAGTAGTTATTGCTTTGTACTTGCACTGTTACCTCCATATTAATAATATAAAGACACAATTCATTCAAATCCTTGTTCATGTATGTGCAGGGCTTATTAAAAATGTATTACTGCAATACTGTTATTTATTTGGTATAGCGTAAGAAAATTTATGAAACCCTTACACCATCAGCAATATGTTGTAAGCTACCGGAACGTATGCGACTGGATATCATCCAATGACACCTTGTGTAACAAGTAATATACTATACTTACTGATTAAGGCAATGAAATCATTAACGTTTTATTAGGGGATTTTAAGTTCGTTAAAACTTGGAATAAAACAATGATACACAACGCAGGACAGAAAGAGTAATCAAACAATACTGCAGAAACTGCAATTTACATGTAATCAACAAATGAATTGAGAACATTCAACTATTTGGGCCAGTATTAATGATAGCATATTAAAAAACTGCTAGTTCTAGGGTATTGTACAGGACAGACCAAGGTCCATAGGTCTTCAATACTTTTGAGAGGTCATATCTATGTATTCTTTTTAACCATCAGGCATTTCTCCTTGGAGTGGTTGGTGTAAAAAATGTAGTCTCTTCTGATTCTCAGTAAATTTTTGTTATTAAAAAATATTTTTACAATAAAACACCTCACACCAGTTTCAGAGATCCTGAAAGAAGAAAAGTACTACTGTGCATGCCACTCCGTCTTGAGGAGTGAGGGGAAGGGAAAAGTTATAATTTGACTTAAAAACACTTCGTATAACGAAAAATATCCTTGTCCCTTATAAATAAAGTATCTAGAGATTCATTTACGCTAATTAGAAGCAAGAAAAGCGCTCTGAACTGCGTTAAATGCGGAAAAATAAACACCGTGTGATCGATTCCCAAACCAAAACATTTGATTGCTATGATTGCAATTTATAATGCAAAAGCAATATGAGAATATATGCAACTGGATACAGTATAGTAAAGCATAACTTTTTAAAAGATCCATGTAAAAGATGCACATTCGTTATTTTGATGTTTGTATAATATGGTGTTAATATGTGAAAATACAATATAGTATATATAATGTAGGCTAGGCATATATGATATACCAAAGTGTAGGCTAGGCCTTGTTTGTTATTCAATTTCTCTTCATACTGAATTATCATGTCAATCTGCATTGAACCTGCAGAATTAGCTGACACTAATAATTCCTATACCATATATGTATAGAGTATACTGTGTACTGTAGAAGCTGCCATATATATATAGATGGTACTGATTACCCTAGTGTAGGCTAGACCATATTCGAGTTACGATTTTTTCAACAAACGATGGGTTTTTTGGTACCTAACCCCATCGTAAGTAGGGCAATACCTGCATTGTTATGGTTCATGGCTCCTTTACTGTATTTTTTATGTCCAATGAAACTATACCTAAAGAGAATGTCAATTTTTTATCTGCTATTGTCTTAGAGTAGAAAAATTATACTTGAGCTGTTTCTCTTGTTACTGTAAGTTACCATGCAATGGAACCCAATCTTAAATTACATAATTTATTATAATAATCAGTCTGATAAGCTTTCCCACTTACCGTGTGATCAAGGACATCCACTCTCGAAGTAACATGAACATTACTAGCAGGTGGGGCAAGGAAGTTTGCTATAGAAGATAGCCAGGATCGACCTTGCATATCTAGTCCTGTCCTTACTCTTTCTTCTCCTGAGAAGTCAAGTACTTCAGCAATAATTCGCAAGACCTCTTGCCGTTTGTCAACTGGAGTGGCAAAATATCCAACAAGCAAGTTTCGGAGTAAATTCCTGTCGGGAAAATGTGAACTTAGTTGTTATATTATATTTAGAGTAGTCAGTAACTAAATGCTGCAAGCAACAAAATCTGTCTTGAAAAATTTTCCCTGAATATTTTATTGTTCATACATGGAACAAACCATAGGTCTTTCTAATCTCTCTCCCCACTGGCTGATATACTCATGCCACCAACCTTGTTCTATTTTTAAACCGGATTCACTGCACTTTGACATTTTCCCCATACATAAAGACCTCAGCTTTGTTAGTTATGAAAAACAGAAATTGATTAAATTTTTTTTTCATATTTACAGGTTTACAATTCAAAATTGAAATAAACAAAATATATATCAAACAAATATAGGAAGAAATGAATCACATTTTAACAAAAACACAAAGACTCACTTTTCAATTTTACCCTCAGATGACGTTTTCAGACAAATTACTTCTTCTCGTGCTTTCCTTGCTACTTCCTCTTGAGAAGTTACTGTTGGTTTACAAGATACAAAAATACATATATATAAATACTGTATAAATGAAGCACTTATTAAAAACAAAATCAATAATTCAACTTTTTTCTTATCAAATTTAACATTTATGTTTTTAACCAAAAAATTAAATTTTCTTCTAAGATAAAAAATGCTACGGAAAAAGAAAACAGTATATAAATTATTCTTTCAAGTAAAACATTTCCTGGGCTATACATCAGTAAAATTTATTAGGAGACTCAGTAAATGTTTCATAAACTTCCCATAAAATGAAATAATTGTACACTAAAAGTTTTAATCTAAGTACAATGTTAAAAAGGCTATTCTACAATAAAAACCATATGAAGTCTTCAAAATTAGTTTTTAGGTGCAGAGGTACAAAAACTGCCAATTTCATTCTAAAATCCTATAATAGCTACAAGTAAAATGTTTCACAAGATTCATATCATCAAATGGCACTTTGAATGCACAAAAAAAAATTCTTCATCATACAAAGGGTAAGCAAATACATACGCTACTGGTATTACAGTAATTAAAAATTCCAAGCATTTAAGAAAGGGCAAAACTCATCCCTTCCAAATACAGTTTTATGGTATCCTACTCCTCAATACAGATATAATTTTATTCAGAGCAAAAAGGGAGATGGATATCATAAAGCTATATATATATGGGAGATACAACACTTTGTTCTTGTAGGTGATGTTTTATGAATCACTGAGTTAACAAAATACTTAAACGCACCAAACTATTATGCACTCCTTGTCTTTCTAAAAATAATAACTATTTCTTGCTTTCTGAATATAAAAAAAAATTCCTTTGAGGCTATAAACATTGAAATTCATACAGAATCCTTACAAGCCTGATCAGTTTATTAGCTTTTCTATACTGAACCATGAAGCCTTCTAAACCATTACGTTCCAATGTCTTTGTCATAGGTACCAGCTCTTGTGGCTAATCATGTAAAGGTTTCAATTTTGAAACTGTGCCTTAACACAAAATATTGTGTCTTGATGTTTATGGGCTTCTTTCTGTACTAATGTATAAACCTCCATCCACAGGCCATTCATTAATGAGTTATTCCTAGTAAATAATGGGTGGTAAAGAAACTTTCCTTTTTGCCAAGGCACAGAAATACAAAATCTATACTGTATAATATTTGGAATAATAAGGACCAATTCATTGTTATGATGAATTTGTCAAGCTTTATTAATGCTACAAAGTAGACAGGTGAATAATTATAGATGCTTATTGCTCAACAGTGACATTTAGAAATATGCAACTACAAAGTGACTACTGCACAATTACATGAAACTAAGGTTGAAAACAGTACCCAAAATACTGTAAATTATTTATGTTCTTTAAATATAAATATACCTTCTCCAAGGAGATTACACCTTGGTTTGGTGTGTTGTTAGCAGGATTAAAGAAGTAGGGTGAATTTAAAATTTTTTTTTCTAATGGCAGGTCTAGCAACTGGTTGAAAAGTGATTAAATTTTGGAGATAATAACATCCATTTTTGGGGGTGATTACTCCACTTTATTTTAAACTTTCCAGGCTTAAGAAACTGAAATACTATGAATTGTTGCCACAGATTTTGGTAAACAATTTTAATCATTACATTTGCAGAGAGTCTGACTGGAGGTTATGTCTCTACTTACCCTGCAAGCTTTAATCTGGACCCTAACATCTAACAATTTCTGGCCAATAAAAGTATCTGTTCAGAGGGGGTTTGATGATAGTGGAGGTATGCTCTTTGAGTACTGTCTTTTATAATATGGGGTCAACTGCGTACTGAATTGTCAACAGGCTAAAAATTTGTTTCATCAATTATTCTATTTTACTTTCTTCCCACTGACTAACTATTTTATTTTATTCTCTTTTCCCAACAAGAATTAAGAGAGTACCTATGAAATTAGCATTATTAATTAATTGCTTTCCTGGACACTACATACCCCACTGGAATTCACAGCTGTAACACAAACTTACATATTTCCCCTTACTAAGCATGTACATAATACAAATACATACACAAAGAGGGATTTAAACAAAATAATGATACAACTTTGTTCTTCTCAGCAAAATCATTTACAACAGAGCATTACTAACACAACACTGAACTACTAACATATGGTCAAAAAAAAAAAAAAAATACATAACACTTAAATAATTGGAATATTCAATAAAAACTTTATGCACAGATATCATTAAAATATTAAAATGTGCTAAAGAAAATTTTTATCTAGCCTATATTAAATCCCTGTGGGGAAAAATAAGTAAGAGTATTTTAGAAATAGAAATGTTCGTTAGTTACATAAACCAAAGTAATGCCTCTTTTTCCTATTGCTATAAATCATTTTTAGCATGTTAAAATTTCCTAAACTCTACCATCATCAGTAACATTTTTATGTTAGAATATCTCTTTATGGGGTTAGAAATGCAATGCATTTTCTCCACTGTCACCAAATTTATTGTATTTTCTGCCTGTATCCTCCTTTAATTTAAGGATTCATCTACACCTTTCTTCCATGATTTTTTTTTACAATTTTTTAACTATTCCTTTTTTACTACTGTTCCTCATCCTGCTGTTAACACAAGTAGTACTGTATTGCATTTTTCTAATTCAATGTTCCTAACTCTTCTCCCATTGCACTCCTGCCATGAATCTTAGCATTCTCTAATCACAACTCTTCAACATATTCCTTATTTTCTTTGGAGGCATTCATGTCTCTGCTGCATACAGCAGTACAGGCTTTCAACAAACATGCAATTTTTGCTTGATTTGCTCATTGGATACTCTTATTTACCAGTTGTCTAAACCTCAGTCAACTTCATCAATATTCCCGCTAATCCCTTTTTACTTCCTTCTCAATACCTTTTTCATAGTCCATTGTATCACCAAGGGAGCAAATGTTCTACCTATTCTGAGGCCTGCCCCTCCACAACACTGGTTCACTATAAGAAGGTGAAAATTACTACAGCAATCTGACTTATCTCCATATACTGAATCACATCATTATGATACACAAGCAGCAATGATGTATGACACAGAGTACAGAGCTCCAACCAATAGAGGACAACTATAAACTACTTTCACCCAATGATGACTCAATTCCTAAGTGTCTCAAGACTGACAAGCTGTGCTGACTTATGTAGCAAGAATTCTAAATAAATGCAGTATTGTTTTATCTTGAAAGACAAGGAGTCAATGCTACTAATATCAGTTTTCAAATTTTTAGGGTATCAAAATAGAGTGCTATATCATTCTCAAGTATTAATGTACAAATATGGAAGATTAGTCGAAAAATATATTAAAAATAACCAAATAGATACTACTTTATATTTTTCACATACAACTCTTATATAATTTTTTACAATAAACTCTAGTATTTCTATGGTGTAGTGTATAGCTAAATGAAACTGATAGGGCATCCATATTTGTAATACAGTATTTGAAATTCACTTTTATAGACTGCCTGAAATAGGTATAAGACTACATAGGTCAAGGTCAAGAGTGAATGCTTCTAAACCCTACCAATCTTAATCCAACATCAACAACAATAGCATCAAATTGTAAAGCACTTAAATAGAAAGAAAACTGTGTGTGTCATGCTTAACAAATGAAAAAAAGATAAAAACTAAGAAACAAATTTTTAGCTTACTCTCAAATGATAAGCAGTAAAACACTAAAGGTGTGTTCAAAGTATTATTTAGGGTTCTTTCGCCATTAACTTTGGCTTTTTTTCATGTACTCAAAAGTAATTCTAAGTACTTCAGGAGGTTAGTTAATGGTAATTAAGTGCTAATAAATAATACAAAAATTTGTTAAAAATATCTTTATATTAAGGACAATCTTCATTATCAATCAGAACCTTTTTTCATCTTCTAGACAATAAATCCACATGGCAAGTATTTAGTACCAAAATATGAAGTATATGTAAAGTAATACAAATACTTTGTACATTTAAGAGCAATCATGAATTTGGAATTTGCTGAATAGTTGGTAATAACACACATGAGGTATATGAAATTACACAGTCCAGTAACAATACAATGATAAAAGTCAGCATTCATTTCATGCCGAGCCTGTAACTTTGGATAAATTTGAAGCATGATTCAATATCTCAGTTAACCTTTCTCACAATCCAAGAGGCTGGGAACCCAAATATTCAGATCACAGGGTAGTGTCAAATAACATTAATAATGATTCTGCAATAGCACTTAAATTAAAAAAAAAAAACACATTTGTCCAATAAATTTTCTTGATTTCTTCAAGTCTCATTCTGGATAAGACAGTAGTCAGGTAGGTGTCATTTTTAAGGTTGGGTTGGATGAAATGTAAGTGTGAAAAAACATCGGTAATGTGCTAAACCTTACTGTACTGTACTGATATTTGGAATCAAGAGAGAAATGTATACCTATTTTTGTGATTTTTCGAACATTTTTCCAATGAATGGTATATTTATAACATCAGTAATATTTGTGTACAAAAAATACATATCTCCTTGCAAGCAATTCTATGTTATTTATTTGCCTAGAAAAACGAAACAATGTTCTAGACTATTTTTACTAGTACAAACTTCAAAAGAATCCCAAAACTTTAACCTGACACCTAAAGCCATCTGCAGTTGTTCACCCAGCACCATCCCTGGTTATCCTTGAGACACTCTGTCCATATGATTCTCTGATTCAGGTTGGATTTCCAGTGCTCTTATGATTGTCTTTAAAAATAATTAATTTTCCAAAGAGAAGGAAATAAGAATATTCATATTCAATCATGCTAAAATATATTTAAATAACTTTATGTCAATATCAAAACAAGCAAATAAGCAAACACTACTACAAGTACTACAACAATATTGGAATTAAAAATTGGAGAAAATCTCTTTGTAAAAAAAAAGGGGATAAGTGTAGCACTGAATGATACTTGACATCCCAATGGTAACTGTATAAAAATTATCTCTAGTACACATATCAACATAATAAAAGAAGTCCTAAATACTATAAATCAACAAAATAAAAATTATATCTAGTACAAATATTCAGAACTAATTCAAGGTCTACATTTACTACTCAAGGTTTGGGTATACAACAGGTGATAAAAGGGAATGGGGAATCAGGGCAGGAAGAGGAGATTCACGGGTAGTGGGGAGGGTATTACACAGCCACTGGTCTTCATGCACAACACCAGTACCTGATGTAATACTCACACCTCCAGCCCGTAGACTTGCACATGCATTTTGTTGCACATTTCTCTTGCTGGGTTGTTTAAGCTTCGGCCAACCAAGTCCTTGGCTAAGGCTGCACTGCTGGATTATAACATGACAGTAAACCAGAGCCTCTGTAGCAACTGTCATGCTTTGAAATTGGTATGCCAATGTCCTGATTTTGGAGTCGTGCAAGAGACCAAGAACTACAGTACCAGCTAGTTATTTTTAGATAAAAAACTTGAGGCATGAAAAGTTACAGTACCTCCCTTTGCTTTCCTATAAGTGGACCACAGCCTACTGTAGTTACAAGCTCTCAAGCATAAGGTGGCTTGCAGCCATGCACAAAGCTGTCATGCATATTCATGGTTTACGGTACCATGGCAGGACACTTTATGAACATTTTCACTTGCGGTGACTCTCTGACATTTGTTAGGAGTATATGAGCTCCATAACACTGACAGCTTCTACCTAATTCACAAATAAAATAAGATTCAGGAAAAAGCAAAGCCATGTAGAATTATGATAACCTATTAACTTTCACTGACTGTCAATTAACTGCCATGCTTCTTTTTTATATGGGTACTACAAGCAAATACTAACCAAGACAAAAAAAATTAAAAATAGTCTCTATTCAAATATCTTTAATGAAAAATTTGAGCCCTTCATTTTGTACTAACAGAACAACATTAAGAGTACAGTACTCACAAACAGCTGTTAATGCCACAAAAAGGGGGAAACAATGAGAAAACATTGGTTCTGTGTACTTGTATGCTGTACAGTCAAATGCTTATTAAGGTAATTTTCAGCGTGATCATGTTCTTCCAATTATATTACCAAACTTGCAATTTAAAGATCATGTAATTAATTCTATCTTGTTCAGTACTGAATTTGAAGTGTAACTAGACTAATAAAGATTTGATTTTCCCTAACTGTTCAATAAGTTCACTCCTACCTACAATACTAGTCTCAAATAACTTCATGCCCTCTACAAAAGAAAATTATCAGAATAAAATTCAATTCCCACCTACTGTTGAGTAAAGCCAGTGGTAAAATATAATAGGTTATATCAAGATTTCTAACACAAAGAATACTTACTGTATACAAAAAAAAAGTAGAAAAACAATCTACCTACACAATATCAACCTGGTTTGAATTAAAATATTTTTGGTTACAAAATTTTATAAAATTGCAAATTTGAGTGTTTATCTTAAATCCACCATTTACTTCACACCCAGTATCCACTGGCTTTAAAAAGTTTAGTTCTGCATAAAAAATAATAGTACATATCTTTTAATATATAACTTTTACCAACTTACCTCTCTTTCTGTAAAATAAAACAAAAGTATTACAAGTTATGTTAAGAGCATGCTTTATAAATCTTCTAAATTACTATTTTTTCACATTTTTACTCAATATCCACAACACACTTGAAAAACACCACTTGTGTAATGTGTTACTAGGTGCTAACCATACCCAGATCATGCAGTGCAAACGTGCATTATAGTTTTGCAAGAATAAAGCAGCAGCAGCTAAGGTGATATGAAGAACCCAGATGGTGGTATTAGTTGTAGTGAGGACTGTGAAGTGGGATCCATTTGTGAAATCTCACCAGGCAGTCTGAGATCTTTTTCAACTGCTCAGCGTTACCTTGTGAGATTAAACCAACAATCCCTAAGGTGCATGCATCAGTTACAGGATTTACAGGTATTAAAACTTTCAAACCATAGCAGTAATACAAACTCATCAAGTACACTAAACTCAGTGTAGTTAGATTTTTCAGTAGATCTCAGAGCAACTATAGCTTGTTAACTGTCATTATGCATTTTGGTTATTTAATATACAACAAAAGTTAAAATGTAAACTTTATATGTATTTCTGTTATGAGAAATATTGTAAATGTTAAAGATGAAATAAAATTACTTGTGAAATAAAATATTTCCAGTTTTATGTACTTAAAGATAAGTCACATCTGAATTTTAGTACCATACCATTTTCATAATATATACTGTTTATTGGATGTCCCAGCTTACAAGAGGTAAAAGAGGGTGAATAATTTCAAATTTCCAAGGTGGATTTGCCCAACAACTGTACTGCATATAAAATCTACTTGGAATGACAGTGAGATAAGCTGTTATCAAATTCCAGTGGGTGGTCAATTACACTGCCGTTAGTAGCAACACAAAAGCATTCACACATATATAGAAACACTATGTAGGAACAGAATTTCTTACCTACAAAGAAAATTCGCTCCCAAAGTCAACATTTGACATGCTTACATGTCAATATCAGCTCTTTAATTTACTTTATCATATCTTCTTTGAATAATGAAATCTTTAATATACTATATCAAATCTTCTTAGAATAATGAAATAAGTGTCTGGTAAGAAAGAAACATCATCTCAATCTTTTCATCGATTAAATAAACAATAAAAGCTCAGTCAAAATTTTAAAAATATTCTCACAAAACTTTGTATCAAATATGATTACTATAAAGTATTTAAAATGACTAAAGTGCTGAATAAGAAGAGAAACTACTAATCACTCATAACCAAACAAAATGGTATGGAGAATGAAATGGTGAGGCACACACTTCTAATAAGAAACCTAACTTCTATTTAGAAGTTTTACACATGCAATGAGGAGTAAATACACAAGTCATTAGGTTTTTTAATACTGGTACACTCTAAAATACAAATCAAAGTTATGCATTCCTTTAAAATAAATCCACAGATAAGGATGAGAAAAAATGCAAATAAACAATCATGCAATTGAAAATGTACCTTCCTCATGTTAACAAAAGATATACCATACTGTTCTTTTAAAAACGTATTTTTATCAGATCTATTATGCATGCTGTTTCCTTTTTTTTTAAATAGTCCTGTATGCAAAATTCACCATTTACCAAAATTTCCCAAAAGTGTCCTGAATGGTTCAACAGATTAAAGTTATGAGATTACAGTTTTCATGTCATATATAAGAAATAAGATATAACACCTATACAGAATAAGAATAGTATTGCTTTTGCAAAGAAGACTGGTTTATGTTATCAATGGCATTCTTGATACTTTATTATTTATTTCTATACATTACAAATATGCATTATGCAAAAATTAACTGCCTTTTTACAAACCCACTACTTATATTGCCCATTTTGTCATGAAATATTCACAAAGTTCTGCAAATGATGCACTTATGTTGACAAATCTATTGGTTTCCAACTGTCAATTTAGCTGATTCTTCATTCTTCATACAGTCTTAACCTCTGACAGTGAGAATGTGTGGTAGAGAGAGAGACACTTTGCATATAAGAAATGGGTTGTGTATGTAATAATTATCTTCCGTTTCAAAAAATTATACTTGTTCCACAACATGTCCATTACAGTACTGTACTTCTATTACTCAAATCTAGACTTAGATGGGCAGAGCATGTGTGTTACTGACTAAGAATACTTAGTAGGATCTACTTGGTTCTTGAGTTATTATGAGCATCGTAAACCATCAATCTAAAGATCACACAACTGTTTGAGACAGAACCCTGAGCATTAATGGTAAGGTAAGAGGTTTGAAATTTGTCCACTATTAGGCAGAGTCCATCCTCTTCTGCAGATTGGTACAGGAATGGAACAGTTAGTTCTTATAAAACTCTTTAGTTTCCAATCTGGAAAACAGAAGAGCTGAGAAGATGTCATGGACATCTTGCAGATTCTACTGATATCTTTGCCTGCCATTCTACCTTCAACATAGGCTATCATATCAAACATAGCTTCAGCAAATGGGAGGCTTAAAACCAGGGAAAATGCTGCTGAGACCACTTTTACCAATTTTTTAGGCCTCTCCAAATCAAAGATGCCTCATATCCAATCTAGCATCTCAATGAAACTCAATCATCAATTTCAGGAGTATCCACCTTACAGATTTTGTTTAAGTCTGAATCAAATCCAGCTCTCTTAGTCATTCTATCTACAATTTTTTACTTCCTTTTATCCTTCCTTGAGAGGTTTATGGCATCTGACTTTCCTGAGGAATCTGAAGAAATTACGTAGGAAATGAAGGAAGATCTGAGGAAAGGACATATGTTTCTCATAGACTCTGCAAGTTTATTTTCTATTCTATCTTTGACACTGGCTATCATATTGGACATAGCTTCAGCAAATAGGTGGCTAAAAGTCTGCTTCAAGTTGTTGTCTCAGAGTGTAAAAGAGGTTGCATGTTTAATTGCTGGACCAGCTTTCATCTTGGATGTGGCACAGCTCTCCTCTTACGAGGCTTTGTCCTATGGAACAGTAGCTGGAAGGATGAGTTGTTGCATGAAGGCCATCTCAGAGACTGGTTGTGTTCTATACCCCGGAGAGGCTTGATCTCTTACTCCTAGTACAGGAGTTGCTCTGGCCCTTGACACTTACATGGGCTGGGTCCTGGGCACTGAAGTGGTTCAGTTCCTTAATGCTAGAGTGACTTAGGTCCTTAATAGTGGAGCAGTTTAAGTCCTTGGAGCAGGATGGGCTTTGGTCCTGGGAATGAATAAAGCCCTTGGCACTGGAGTTGTTTGGTATTTCGTGCATGAGAGTTTCAAGACCTCAGTACTGGAGCAGCTCAGCTTCCTGTTATTAGAACACTAACATCCTAACAACTCTTAACAGTAGTGGCTAAAACAACCCAGACCAAACTATAAACCTAGAAAACCTACTCCTACTAGAAAAATGTAGGAAAATCCCCTAGTATTCCTTTTTTGACAAAATAGAATAAAAGTACCTGAATACTCATTGGCACTACAATCAAACACGAAAACCAGAACAGCTCATCTGCTATCATGTTCAGCAGACTAGATGCTAAGTGAACTTCATAAAAAGCACAATGCTAAAAGTAAAGAATGATACTGAAGGAAAGAGAGTAACATGAGCTTAAAGGTAATCCTTCGAAACCTATAACCATCTGGGAATGATATAAACACAGTAGTAGAGGCAAACAAAGCATGAATAGGTATGACAACTGGACACCTATGGATCTGCATGCACAAGCACAGTACCCACTTACAACCAATCTTTTCAGTCAGATGAATTTTGTCTAAGAACATTTCATGACAAACAAACTAGGCAATTTAAGTAATGGGTTTGTTGTGAACAAAAATCAAGCTATCATTCAGTAAAGTCAAGATCTCTTTTTAACTAAAAAAAAGGATATACAGTACTGGTTAATGCTGAGAATGCGATAAAATAGTAAAGTGTTGATTTTTAATGGTGTTACATGTAAACATTTTGTACAGTAAACAAAATACTTTCAGAAAAAAGTAATTTTCCATTGCTACAAATCATTGTCTTACCACAGCCTATTACTTCATAACTTCAGAGATTAATTTAATAATTTACAAAAGAAGGCAGTACTTCAGCTACAATAAGGTTGAAAAACATTCCCAACTGGAATTTATCCTTACTTCCTCACCTTGATTACATCAAATATTTTTGCATCCACAAAATAGAGGAAATGGGACTTTGACACTGGTTAAAGATTTATATAAAAAATAAATTTTAAAATTTTTTGTTAGTTTGCAAGACATACAAACCACTGCCTTGTTACCATAGGGCTTGATATTATCCAGGTTGGGAGGGTAACTCAAGTACAGCGTACTTTCTTTGACAGGTCATAATATTAATCTAACCAATGTATCACTGTTGACTCTAAAATTGAAGGAAAATACCATTAGCTACCGTGGAAACGATAAAGTTAGTAAGGTTGTCCATTTTAATAAGGCATGTGGGAAAAATATTAAGTTTTGCCTTCTCACTTGGAAAATCCACAGAATGTGAGATTCATTTGGTTTTTGGTGACTCTCCTCCTGAGGTACTGATATATAGAACCTTTTTTCTAAATGTTCAGAATGTACCATAAGCAAATCATAAAAAACACATGCAAGGAAAGGGGATAAAATGATTCATAGGTATGATAATTAACACAAAGCTGAAATGTGTTACCCCTTGAGATTAAAGGCATGGGCTGACATATATATGAGGGAAAATGGGGTTATGTCCAACGTAAAACATTCTTTGCCCTTCTGGAGTTTTGTCTTCATGCATAAACTCAGATCATTCTACCCTTCAAAGTAATGAAGCAACAGGCTACAGTAATGCAATGGCTTATAATTCAAACAAATTCTTGCAGTTCTGCACATAATTTCTTTCTTTTGTATTTCTAATCCCAAAACGTACAGACATTGCAAATTAACAAAAACAAGAGAGACATTGTATTATGTGGGAGGAATTACGTCACGTCAGCTACATATCATCCTTCTTATGTTCCTTATCCTTTTGGAAGTTAGTCGGTGGAATACACCAGTTTTTACACATACTGTACCAAAACTAACTTCATTCCAAAATGAACAGGTGACTTGTTTTCACGAAAAACTACAAGACTATATTAATAAGTCCTAAAGAATAAAAACAACTGGAGTTCCATATCTTATTAACAATATGGTTCCTATCCTGATTATCAAAAATTACTGTTCTCAATGGCTTTTCATTCAAATGTACTAGTACCGAATATTAAAAAAAAAATATACGGGAATAAAATAGCGAGTGACAAAACGCACCTAATAAAATGTCTCGTGAATACTTTCAACCTAAAACCAACTCTTATCGTATGTTAAAATTTTTTCATTTAAATGTAAATAACATAATAAAAAAAGCTAATGGTAAAGCTCTTTTTGACATTACCCATGAAAGTGTCACAAGGTCTCTTGTAAAACTAAAATATTTATAAAATAAAACAGAAATGGAGAGCACAGCTTTACAAAGTAAAGCTATGTACTGTAAATTGTAAAATAATTTTAACATTAGAAGTAACATAATATATTACACACAAGTAGGCAAAACCTTTGTCATAAAAATGCAAAATCATTTACACAAAAACAAAATTCTAAGAGTAAGCAAGCATGCAGCATTAAGTACAGCAAAAATGATAAAAATAAACTAAAAAAAAAGTTGCTTGAAAGGCAGAGCATGTGAAGAAGGTAGTGGATGATGGGTTGAGCTTAATGTGATCAGGTGAGAGTAGTAGGAGGAAGAGGAGTGCACAAAATACCACCAGGTGTCACACCAGATGTGAGGTTCACAACAGCTCAACACAATACCAGTTGGAAATTTGGGGCAAACTTTTAACAGAGCCCAAATTTACCAGCTGATATTTGGTCGGTCTGTATACTCCCTGACTTCCCTGAGATTTCCTTACATTGCAGGTAGCGGACCAATCACCACTTATCTTTGAGAAGCCACCAATCAGTGCGTGCCTGTGCCTATGTCTATGGCCCCACCCAAACCAGAAAGCCCGATCACCTCGAGTTACAACCAGGCTATCAATCACCATGCTTCCTGAGCACTAGCTATTCATGTACCAGCTGGCCTATTCTCCTATATAATGTACAGTACATATACACACAAAAATTAATACCCTACATCTCGCAATGGCTTTAATTAGAGAGGATCGTGGTTACATGAATTTACTATTTGGTGTTATAAACTCTAAACCTCCTCATTCCCTCAAGTTCACAAGCAATTTGCAATCTATATGTAATTTACTGAATACAGAGTTTAACTCAACAACTGGCCCAAATATTTCAGTGTGGAGTTCTATCTGGAATGTAAAACACCACAAACCAAAATTTAGTTGAATCTGCTTTATTTGTCCTAGTCATTCATTATTTAACAGTGTCTAATATTTACTAAACATGACAGGCTTTCCCAATAGTGACAAACCACTGACAAGAATGGGTATGTGATGCTCAGGGGTATACACAAAATTATTAGATAGATAGTGCAAGTGTGGACAGACACTTATTTTATGCATAATCCAAGACAGGTAATTCCAGTGCTGGAGGATGTGTTATGTTTACAACTCCTGACTCAAAATTCTGTTAGCTGTAACTGGGAAAGGTGGTGGATGATAGTATTTAAAAATTTCTTTTTGTTTACAAAGCTCTTAGATGAGGAGTCACTTGCTTAAACCTTATTGAGTTCTTCAACAAGCATAATTTTATTCTTGCTCCTTTTCGTTTCCCCCTTTTTTCTTCTTTTCTCTGTACTACGTATGTCTACATTATGAGGTGTAAAAAGAGCAAAGACATGCAAGTTATAAAGCAAACGAATTAAAGATCAGAGCTCTGAAAAGCATAGCTGCTTATCAAGTGTGAAAAGTAATTTTCTTTCAATAATTACTCAAACTTGTCAAAAATCATTTACTAGAATGGTACACATCCACAGAAGATAATCTTTGTGACAGATGCTGCCTGAAGTCACATTTACGATTATGATGCTGATTTTTACATTCAGCACTACTTGATCTCAAAAAATCCTCTTAATAATCAACTAGAGCAACACAGTATAAACATTTACAAAATTATAAAATGATGATCTGCATTTGTTGATATTCTATTTTACTGAGCCATATATTTTGCATTTTCATACCTGAATGCAGGATGTGAATAATGAGGAGATGTGGAGGTTGAAACCCCTTAATATATAATTAATCTTTGCATAAAGGGGTGTATGACCACACATGAATATATATATGAATGCGCACAGTACTCCCTTACAACGTATCGTGAAACATATTCATATTTACATTCATAGACAGCATACATACCACCAACTGCATATATACTAAGTACTATAAGACATTTTCTGTATGTGGACACAATATATCAACTATATATATACAATATATCATGCACACATGGAATTTTCATTATAATCAGTTTAAAATGAATATAAACTACAACTGATACATAATAAAACCTCACTATAAGGGCCTTCCATGCAGTGTACTGGTACTCTTTTCAACTAAAATAAACCCATTAAATTTTACAAGAAAAACTGGCTAACCTGAACTTACAAAGGGCAAAATTAGTCAAATATTGCAGCATCGAACAGTATCTTCATACAATAACTTCATACATCTGTTACAGCTCAGCTTGTTTTATGTTTGTTCTTCTGTTTGATTAAATTGTTACCTTACCTCTTACATTTTGACTGTTTTGTTCCTTCTAGGTAAGTTGTATCTTTTATATTTTATATATATATATATATATATATATATATATATATATATATATATATATATATATATATATATATATATATATATATATATATATACAGTATATACTATATATATATATATATATATATATATATATATACATATATATACTATATACTATATACTATATATATATATATATATATATATATATATATATATATATATATATATATATATATATATATACAGTATATACTATATATATTATAAATTATTATACATATATATACATATATATATATATATATATATATATATATATATAGTATTATATACAGGGGATACTATATATTATAAATTATTATACATATATATACACACCTACCGCGGGCAAATACTGAAAATCCTTGAACACTGAGACCCCCTCCAAAAATGCTTATAACTGCCCATTTTAATAGTTAAAAAACCAAAGAGCCCCTCTAAAATGTTTGTAACTGCCTATTTTAATAGTTCAAACACCAAATATACCTTAAACTATCATCTTAAAACATTTGATCACGAATATATGAAAATACAGCAATTGCCCTATGAAAAAATCTGCAAATAATGTGGGTATATGTTCCACAGAAAAATCTGTGAGCAACTGAAACTGCGAATGATGTATACATATGTATATATCAGATTAGATCTGAAGCACAGATCTTTGCCTTTTATGGCCAGAGCTTTACAGCAGTGCTACTTGACATTCTCATAAAATGCATTAATTTCATGTAACAATCAAATCTTAAGCTATTCACTCTAACTTTTGATGGAATGCGGCAGTTTACAAAAATCTGTGAATTGTACTTCAAAATTGTAAAGGTATGATTCCTTTTAAGTACGATATTTCCTTCTTATGTATGTGCAACTACAGTGCTTCCAAGCACTGAATGCTTCCCAACTTCTGTGTATCATGATTCCTAAAACTATTCTCTAGTAAAAGATAGGTTCATGGCTTACAGTGATATTAGATACTACTCCTTCCTAGGATTATGCCAGACGAAGGTATCTAAGCTGCTCAGTGTCAGTCTTCAATTAAAAAACCTGGCAATATATTCATGGAAGTGCAACCCTGTTCTGAAGTATCCAAGGCTTGGGTATGACATTAAATCTATTTAATATGTGCTATTTCACTGATACATCTTATCTAGGAAGTATAAAAGTTTTGAAGCTGTTTTTATCCTAAACATAGGTTGGATGCTTTGATACATGTAAGTGATTTATGGCATAAACTTATAAATAAATGTAAATTCATAAACTGAGAAGCAGTCCTATAATTCCAGTAATTCATATAAAATGCATGCATTCACTTCAAGCCTTTAAAAGGTAGAAAAGGGTATACAAGTAATCTCTGAACAAACTGGCTTTCATTTGGGTCAAAGTCATGCACTTTAAAATAAAATATTGCAAAGAACAAAGCATTTCTTGCTTTACAGCAGTGCATTTTTTTCTTTTATAAGCAATTACATCATGAAGGTAAAATACACACCACATGAAAAGTTTGAAAGTAACATTACCAATTAATCTGAGAAAATATTACTCTTCAAGTTATGAAAAAAATGGTATAATTCAACTAATAAAGTCAAGAAATGCTCTTTTAATAGGTGTAAGTTGAACTATTTACTAAGGTAAAATGATGTTCAAAAACAGTACCTTGTGCTTTGAGTGCCACAATCATCTGCTCTTTCTTGTCTAGCTGTTCCCCAAGTCTTGATGCGGCTGCCAAAGCACTCTGGACCTCAGCTAACTGAGCCTGATACATATTGAAAAAATATGACTTGGCCTCAGAAAACAAGTAATAAAAAACACTACAGACTATTGTTAAAATAAAATTCCTTTAATGTTATGTTACTAAATGATAACTTCTTTTACTAAATTTTCCCCTCTCTCCATGAATATTTTCAATTAACCCTTTTCGAAACTATAGTTTACATTATTTCTCTAGTAATAGGAGCATCCATGGACATGACTATCTTAGAGGAATATTAGAAATCGACACCGTTTCCCATACCTACAGTAGTGTTAAGAAAGAGTAATCTTACATAAAAAACATATCCTTCAGATTGCATTAAAATTATATCACATCTGTGAATTTTAATTGTTACTCAGTACTTAAATCAGAACACCAAGTTAAATTTCTACATGGTCATAGAATAGCAAGGATTCATTTATAATGACGGGGAGAGGATCAGAGTAAGAAAAATGGTCAGTCTAGTAAAGAGAGAGCAAAGGGGGTACACAGAAAGTCTACGAATGCTGGGCCACTAGTGTGTTAGCAAGAACCTTTAACACTGCTGTAAGGCTGGCATGGCACAATCAGGGTCACTCTATGAAAAATGGTCTCCAGAGTGACTTAAAAGATTTTAGATATGAGCTTTTCAGTCGAGAAACATGCCAAGTGCCATTTTTAAAATATAATAAATTAAATTAAAAAATACTTTGACCCAGGATGGAACTTGGCATGTTTCTTGACTGACAGCCTCATATGTGGCATAAACTGGAACTCCAAGTTAAGCTAAGCCAGCCCTATGTGAATGAAAATTGTTAACAATTTGTGGCATTCATATGTACAATATGGAAAAATTTACTGTATTTCAAAGGTTAATAATAGTTTCCAACCAAAAACTAATTCCAAACCACTCTACCAGAATTCAATATTTGCATGCACATTTAGTAAAAATAATTCAGTCCGTGACCACTAAAAATTCCTCAGAATGTTATAAGGTAAATATCATTTTACTGTACAAGGGTAAACTTGGTCAATACTATCATCTGAAATAAATTGCATCTCTCCAGTCTATACCCTAGATGATGTTGCTAAAGACATTCTAAAATCTGGTTTCTATAGTGAATCACAGAGATCATTACCTTCAAGTTATCAACGTGCGTTGACAGTGATCTGCTCTTATCTTGTTCATCCTCCAACTGCCTTCTTGTTCTCTCAGTTGCTTCAGCAATCTCTCGTGCCTGGCCCTTCTGGAAATCCTGTAGCACCTATATCCAAAAAGCATGGTGATAAACTAAACTACTTCACTATACAAGTCAACTTGAGGAAAAGAGCTTCATCAAAATTTTAAAATCGTAAAATAAAATTTGTTGACAACGCAAATAATTGATAAATTTCCCCATCAACGAACATCTCATTTTCCTTGTTAAGTAGAGTCAAGTTGAGCTACTTTTACAGAACTAAAGTTTATACAAAAAGGAATTACTAATTCCTTACAACTACAAATTCCCCAAAACTAACTTGCTGAAGTGTTGCAAGGGAATGTTGGTGTTGTTCAGCAGCTTCCTCAGCAGCATGTAGACGAAGTACTGCATCATCTCTTTTAGCAGATATTTCTCGAAGCTGCTCTTGAAGAGACTCTACCTGAACACTTGCTCGTTGGCTGCAATGACAAAACATATAACATTAATAACTTTAATAATGAACATCTAAAGCAGATATTTAACCTGGTGTTACCCTACTTGCATGTACTGTATAAAGTCATTTAATTCCTCTCAGCTGGACTGTAGGTACTGAGCACGCTGGTTAATACAGTTGCTGATTAAAATTTTTGATACAGTTACCATCAACATAACTTTAGTTATTTGATTAATGAACACATTAAACGAAAACTAAATGATAACAATATAACATGTATTGAACCACTTGATTTTACAACCTACAGCTGCTTTGATCTGAAAAACTTTATTACTAAAAATTGTTTCCAGCACAAAGCACTTTCTATTATAAATGTTTGACAAATTTTATACTGTATACTGTCATGACTATTTCAGCCATAACACAATGCTAAAGCTGTGCTTTAAGAAAACTTTCTAACCAACCATATTTCAAAGACATTTTAGCAACTTTCTAACCAACCATATTCCATCGATATTTTAGCAGCTCTCAAAAATTATTTAATCCATCTACAGGACAGTTCATCCTTTTGAAACTAGGAACCTTACAACAGAATGTGTGATCCCATTTTCATTCTACAGCATAAGCACCTACACTTTAAATTATTGGTATTTCATTTATCTACGCATATTCAAACATTTCAAATGAAAATTCCAAATGTCTCTTTGATGGTTGGTTGACTTTGGAAGGAAATTAAATATATTTTTTCAACTATTTCCAATGCACTGCATTTGAATATACAATTTTTGTTTAAGAACATGGTTCTTCTTTTCATGATTATTCTACTTTGATGCCAACAAATAAAAACCAGTCAACTTTTGTAATGGTAATGTTACTTTAAATGTTCATAACAAACATGAAACTTAGTTCTTAGTTTACACTTATAACCAGGATTAATACTACAAGGATTTTAAGATTATTAATGCTCTGTAGATATTATAAAAGTTGAATCACTTGCTTTATTGTTATGCATACAAGACTGACAAATATCACTTAAAATTCTATCCAAGATTAGATAAGGAAAGTACCACCAACTTGTGCCACCATCTGAAGTTAAATCAAGAAACTGTTTATAATAAACAATGAAACCAACCAATTAACCAAATAACCAGTGGAAAAAGTAATTTCGGTCAATATACTATAAGGATGAACAGTAAATCTTACCTGGCTGAATTATAAAATGTAGAGTGATTATTCAATTTTTCTTCCATTTTACCAAGAGTAGACCTTAGGGTATTTTCTCGTTCCTCAGCTTTGATGGCTTCAGCTGTGTAAGATTCTTCTACAGTTACTAAGTGCTGCCTAAGACGTTCACATTCTGTAGCTAATTTCGACTCCTTTTCTCGAAGATTACTCAACTGGGAAAAAATGTTTGTTGTCAGGAAAAGTCAATATCTAGGATACAACATTTCATCCAAAGGTTAGTATATGGTTAATATACACAAAAATTACTTCTATACTGATTAGCCTCCATACTTGTAAAATAAAATGCCAACCTGAACAATACTTTCATAAAATACTTCACTAATGAGGTATTATTCCAATAAAAGCTGTATGGTATTCTAGATATTTATAAAATTGATGCACAACAAACATTAAAAACAATAAAGAAAATCTAGCCTCTTTGAATACTTTATCTACTTCTAGTAGGTTTATAATATTTAAATACAAATATGACCATTATTCAAATTAACTTAATTCATAACATACTAACATACATATTAAGTAGCTTAACCAGACCACTGAGCTAATTTACTCAGTTCTCACAAGGGTGGCCCAAAGAATTTGCTATATAACAAGAGTTTAGATTTTACTTTCTTCTCTTAATTACAACATCATAACAACTGATAAGCAATAAAGCAGAGTATATCACATAACTGGCATGATAATGAACAGTGTTTACAGATCACAGTGCAAAATATTCAGCACTTGTACAGTATATCTCAAAAACTTCACCTAAGATTACAAAATATAGGAAAATGACTTGCAACAAAGTACATCTGCCAATAATGTAGAATCAAGTGATACTATTGTGGAGGTCCACTTTGCACTTGGTATTTATTTCATTTTTCTTAAAACCACTTACAAAACAAACTTTTACTTATTAGCCTCACCTCCTTGCTTTGATCCTGATATTGAGTATTGAAGTGTGCATTGGCTATGCGAAGCTGATCTCTCTCCTGCTCTAAACTCGTAAATTTAGCCTGAAGAGCTTCCATTTCCTTACGAAGACCAGAAATCTGTACCACAATTACGAAAGATCAATATTGCAGAGTTGTAAAATTTTCCTTCTATATTTTTTATATAACAGATAAAACACTCAAATATGAAGTAAAAGTGCAGTGCTTTACCTCAGTTTTCTTGACAATATCCTCAGCAACATTTTTCTGAAGGTCATCTTTTATTTTCTTAAGGCCTTCTAGTTCCTCTCTAAGATCTGCAATCTGAACTTGGCTTTTATTCAAAGATGATTTAGTCTCTGTAAGTTGTGATGTAAGCGCATTTTTCTCCTCAGTTGATGATTGAACTGTCTGCAATGGAAATGATTTTAAGAAAAAAATGCATTATATTTACACAAATAAATATAAGGAGTGCTGACATACCTACAATGATGTTACTGTCTTACATTAGCTCTCCAGTCTTTGTCAGATTATGAGATTTCTAAGTATGGACTGGCAAAAATTCAACTATTAATGAAAGAATTCCTACTGAAAAATAAGATATTCTTTGCAATACTTTACTTTTTAGTGGTTCAAAATATTTTCTTACTTGAGGATTTACTACATTATCTTTCAATACAACAAAAAATCAGCACTCCTCATTTTCAGAATCTCACAGGGCTCACCCAAAAGATCTGTTCTTCCAGAAGATGTGAAAATTAAAGTAACATAACGAAAAAGCTCAGCAGTTAGACTGGGGGGCAAAAGAGCACGGCAAAGAATCTTTAGTGCAGTGAAAACTAATATCCAAAAATGTTCTTGTACACCAGTTTAATAAATTTTTCAAAAATCACATGAACCTGATGTAAATGAACAACTTGACCTTCTTGCTTTTGTATATATCTGAAGACATAAAATGCATATATCTCTAATACCTACAGTAGTGGAGCAAAGTTCACGGTACTTACGACTATAGCAAATACACACAGGAATCCCTATAGATGATTTTGTGGCATAAATAAAATCAGCTAAATTGAATAATAAAAGTGCAAAGAATTTATCATTTAACCATATAGGATAAAACTAATGGTATGGATGTTGCACTCATGAATAAGACATGGGTGGCATACAATTAGTGAAGCAATGTCTTTTCAGAGTACAGGTCTCAAGCTATGTTGAGAATACAAGGGCACTGTCAAACATACTTGACAAAACTTCTAATTTCAATGAAAGGAAATATTTAGCCTTTGATATATGCAGCTAAGATACTCTTGAAAAATTTTATTACTCTTCAAAATTTAGCTGATACCCTATACTGTATACATAAATATGTATATACATATACAGTATATATACATATAAATTATATATACATGTAATATATATATCTAAATATATATACATATGTGTGTGTGTGTGTACAGTATTAATCATTTTAAGAAATATGAATAAGATCTCATAACTGTGTTAATAGCATTTTTTTCAACTAATTATGCAAAACATATGTCAATTAGAGACTGTAAAAAGCCGAGAATAGAGAGTTCATACAGTGCAAAATACAGTGCAAAGCAAAATGGAAAAATCCTAGAAAACAAGAAAAAAATGATATACCTGATTAAGGACCTGCATCAAGCGTTGGATTTCTGTATGGTATGTGACACTTTCCTGGTGCTTCTGTGTGATGGTTGCTATCATTTGATCCCTCTCTGCCTGGAAACTGGAGTACTGTTGAACTGCTAGATCTCTGGCTGACATGGATTCCTTATTTTCACTAAGCAATTTATCTTTTTCTTCAAGCAATATTTTATTTTCTTGAAGAAGACGGTCATTGTCGCTTTTAAGGATTTTTTCCTGTTGGATAAGTCTTTCTTTTTCTGAGGTAAATGCTTCCATAGTAATATTCCCTTTCTGGAACTCAGAAAGTTGATTTTTCAATGTGGAAATATTCAGTTCCTTCTCTTGTATCTCACATTCATGCTTCTTCCTTGATTCTTGTATCTGCTCCTCCATTTCTCGATTCATTTTAGTAAGTTCAGCAACTTGCTTTTCATAATTCGTAAACGAAAGTTCTCTTTCTTCCTGGAAATGCAACTCTATCTCTTTACTCTTTGCAACTGATTCCAAAAGCTGAGAATTCTCTTTTTTAATGATATCCAACCCACTAGCACTTTGGGCAAGATTAGACAAAGCTAAATTTTTTTCTGCTTCCAATTCCTTCAGTTGCTTTTGCAGATTTGCAAGTTCATTTTCTTTCAAATTAGTCTCACCAGAAGTGAGTTCTTCTACTTTTTCTCTTAGCTGAAAGACTTCCATCTCACTTTTTTCTAGTTTCTCTTTCAGTATGTTTGCTTCTAGTTCTCTCTCTTCTCTCAAAGAACACTGAGATTCAAGTAACGAATCATTTCTACTGCTTTGATCTCTCTCATTTTGCAAAGCTATTTCCAATTCTTCAACCCTCATTTTCTGTTCACCAAGCTGATCTTGTAGAGTCTTGTAAGAGTTTCTAACATGAGCATAAACTTTATCTGGACTGAAACTTTCAGCGTGAAAAATTTTCCCTAATTCTTCCAAAGCTTGATTTAACTCATCTATCTTATCTTCTTTGAATATCAGTTGTGATCGAAGATTATTCACTTCACCCACAAGTTTCGTTTCCTTGGCTTGAAGATGTGATATAACATCAGAATGTGAGTTACTTTCTGAGAATCTGTCTCGCAGCTGACTCTTCAGACCTTCTAATTCTGCCTCTAAAATTCTTATGGTAGCTTCCCTATTCTCTTGAATTTCATACTGTGTTAAGAGCTGTTGGCCAATTGAATCTCTTTCATGTTTGTTAAGAGTCATTTCTGCTTGAAGCCTAGAAATATGCTGCTCCAAATTAGTTACCTGCTCCTCCAGAGTGTCCCTCTCATCTTTGAGAGTTACAGTTTCCAGGTCAACCTGCTGTGTCAACGAAGACAAGCGCATCTCCAACACATTTTTTTCTGCACGCAATGATGCTGCTTCTGTTTCCAGATTTAACAGATTGCCAGTCCTACCCTCAGATTCCCGAAGTTGCCCCTGAAGAGTTTCTCTTTCAGATCGCATGTTTGCAACCTCGGTCTCAAGATTTCTACGAGCTTCTGACAAGGCTTCAACTTGTGCTTGTAGGGCCTCTATCTGACTGGCATTCTCTTGCTGTAAAGACTCAGTACTATCTTTCACCTGCTCTCTTCCCTCTGCCTGTGCAATGACAGATGCTTCTCCATCCCCATCAGCACATCCCTCTGATTCCTCTTCTATGGTTGGGAGACCTCGACTACTGCCTTCTGGCTGTGGCCTAACTCCCTTTTGTATTTCCTCTAATTGATCCCGAAGATCCTCACATTCTCTCTCTAGGTCAATCTGAAAAAACAAAACAGCAAAAAATATAAATTTTCAGTCCAAACAAGAGAATTTTAGGAATCCACTAAACCAATACAGACTAAAAATCTTGAAATAATTCAAACACAAATCACTTACCCTTGTTGTTTCTGCTTCTTGTAATTGCTCCTTTTTCTCCCTCAGCTCTTGTGCA
>NC_089760.1:19725000-19785000 GCF_040412425.1 Macrobrachium rosenbergii | reverse complement strand
TATATATATATATATATATATATATATATATATATATATATATATATATATATAATAATAGGAGCATAACATTACCCCACAAAATAAATTACACGTGGATGACATTTTAAGGTGCAAATTTACTCAACCTCTGCACACACTAAAGTACCCCTATTACCCACAAAAATGCAAATAACCTTTCCACTCTAATAAAGACTAATTATAAAAAATATCCCCTGCACTCCGCAAATACTTGCCTCGAATAAAGGCTATTGCTTATACATAAAAGAATAAATTATTGCCCCAAAAGTTCTCTCTCAATAAAAACCAAGCACTAATTACAGTGGGCTAAGAAAGTAGGCGATATCAAGAAAACATATGTTACTCATGAAGTATGCAAATTGGCAGAAAAAATTCTTTTTTGCAGACGCTGTATATAATTACCTGTTCCCAAGAAGCGGCATCTTTCGCGTATGTCCCCTTTCGGGAAGCCCGTCATCACTCTGCAAGAGAAAGATAATGTTTAATTGACGGTCAAAATTTCCCCAATGAAATATATATATATATATATATATATATATATATATACATATATATATATATATATATATATATATATATATATATATATACATACATATACACACACATTTCCTGATTAAATACGACTCCACTTATACAGTACATTAAAACTTTGGGCGGGGAAAGTTCCGTTTTTTATATGTTACGTTAAAAAACCGGTGATAGCTGAATTTATACATATGTAAACATTTGTTTACGCTAAATCTGTTGTCTAGAGGAGCCATTAACTATCCAAAAGCCTTTACCAAGTCTCCCCGGAGGAGAGAGAGAGAGAGAGAGAGAGAGAGAGAGAGAGAGAGAGAGAGAGAGAGAGAGAGAGAGAGAGAGAGGCTCGACTCTGTAAGAGGCCAGACGATAATCGCACACAAACAGATACGCGCGGCAAAGAGAGATTGACAACTTGGTTCAAAATAATTAACTAACTGTTACTCGTGACTGAGCTTTACTAAAAAAACAAGATAGAAAACTTCTCAGCCAAGCGTTCTGCAATGTGTTTTGTTTATCTCCATTTAACCTTTGTCGGCGTTCATGATTCCGCAAACAGGAGGAGAATGCTACAACAAAGAGACTAACGGACTGACAAGGGACGGAAAATCATGCTACCATACTAACAGATTTCTAGTCATGGGGCAAATCGCAATACGGCATGACGACGGTGATACATAATAATAGCCAGACCGTTAAGGCAGAATAATGGCTCTCGCTGGTTACATATATTCTGTCAGAATTTTTGCCGTGGGGTCTGGCTGTACAAATAAATAAAAATCTATACACGCATATTTTAACTATAACCACAATTCCTGTAAGAATAGATGTATTTGTATGTATGTATGTATGTATGTATGTATGTATGTATGTATGTATGTATGTATATATATATATATATATATATATATATATATATATATATATATATATATATATATACATACATACATACAACGAGAATATATACATACATACAACACACACACACACACACACACACACATATATATCCATATTAAATATAAAATAAATATGTAGCAATAAAACAGCTGAACTATAAATAATAACTGTATTTGTGAATAACTATGCCTTCGATATAAGTCATGTTGAAAAGACAAGAGTAGGAGGCGTGGGTACCAATGATTAACTGCTTAAATTCAGTCACTGAAAATAAAACAAAAGTAGGTAAGTGGAAATAAACAGCTAAACAGCCTGGGAAACGAATGGAGGAAGAGAATGAAAATATTTTGGAATCAAATGTTACGGAGTGGAAAGACTGACTGACCATCAGATTCCTGACGAGTACTGAAAGAAATATTTGCTAAACATGACGCAAGAACAGACCCACTAAAGGCTAAAAAAAGTAAACCTGTCATTAAACTTTCTCCATTGATTTTCGATATTCTACTTTCTTTTCTTTTATATATATATATATATATATATATATATATATATATATATATATATATATATATATATATATATATATATATATATACATTACGCTGTTCTGTTTTCCAACAGTCAGTATGAGGATCGCACAAAGGAGTCCGTAACAAAATCAAACCAGGCAAAACTATGCAATATATTATATCAAGAGTCTTTACCCATCATTCTTCCGATGAAAATTTTGGCCATTTAGTTCAGTACTGTTGAATAAAACGCTAAAGATTTACCTGCTAAGCTGAAAGACCTGAAAGACCGGAGGATGATACTCAAAAGATTATGGCTGGAAACGGAGAACAAGAAGTGCAGTAGGCTATAAGTCTAAAGAAGGGACCGCCCCAAATGCTGTATATACCATACGTGAGGACTTAATTTTTTTATATACTGTATGCAATTTCCTAACGAACTTTTCTGTTCTTTTAATAAAATACCATTTAGAAATATACCGTTAGATTCTATAAAGAAATAAAAATGTTTTCACAGAAGCCAACGCTTATGTTACCAATAAAACTGCATGAAGTTTATCACATACGTATTTATGTTGACCATGCTACCATCTGTCTTTTCTGTCTACAACTGCAAGCGACATCAACCATTTGCGCAAGAATAATAATGATACCGAAGGGTACATAAACACACCAAAAAAAAACAAACATTGAATAATTATGCAAGAATAGAGGTCTAATGAGAAGCAAAAAAAAAAAAAAAAATTGACGACTATGCAAGAACAATACTGAGGCCAAAAAAGAATTAAAAATACCACACATTAACAGAAAATAACGTCCATACTGCATGAAGACGAGTGAAGCGGAAATGAAAAAAGGAAAACAAGTGCGAATCGAGGCTTGGTTTGCGTCCCACGATGTACCGTCACATGTTGCATATGTGCATTTTTACATGTGGAGACAATCACAAACTGGTTGTCTAATGTCAAAAGTTGAGTTGGGCAGTAGCTACAGGTACCCGCATCTAAGGAAAATTGCAAAGACCTCTCCCTTGCAACTTGTGGCTTCCTGGTTGTTTAAGCGCTGCATCTAAATCCCAACTGACACCAAGAAAAGAAATGAAAGAATATAATAACTGACAACAAGAACTTCACGGAACTTTCTCAGCAAATGTTATTGTTCTTTATATGCTGCTGTTAATATCATTATTATGAGCTGTTTCGACTACCAAAACTAATTATTAGTCTAAAAAGTGGAACAAAATATTAATATTTCACACCAGGAATAATTCTGTCTCTGGGTACAACACGCGAGAGGAACACGGACACCTTATCTAATGCAAAACTTAATATTAAACTCGTAAGTTTTAGCTTCAAAATTCCAAACACGAAATGAGTCTCTGCAGCAACCACTAATTTGCACATGTATAGCATACAATTCATCCTTAAAACTTACAATTCTGTTGATTATAATTACATCCACACACAGATATAATACATACATATATATATATATACTGTATATATATATATATATATATATATATATATATATATAATATATATATATATATATATATATATATATATATATATATATATATATATATATATATATATATATATATAACATGTGTGTGTGGATGTATGTATGTATACATAATTATAATCAACAGAATTGTAAGTTTTATATATATATATATATATATATATATATATATATATATATATATATATATATATATATATATATATATATAGTTCATTGAAATAGCAACAATACTGGCAAGTGGGAGGCGTAAGGAGAATTGTTGTGCTTAAAGTGGTCGACTCTTTTGATAAGAATTCCCACAGTTTAAGCGCTGGAGAATGAAACATAGGTTTGCCACGTGGGAATCTAACGGAAGCGAAGCGCATTCCATCAACTTTCGAACACCCAGTACATGGCTTATTTTCCAAATAAGCTTAAGTTAAAAATATATTATCGAAAGCAATTGTTTACTCTGGAACAAATAGTTTCACAGAAAAATTGGTCAAGTACTCAGGAGAAGAAAGTCTACAAGCATGGAAGCAATATTTCCATCTTATAGAATTAACGAGAATTATCAAAGCCACAAGAAGTTCGGTTAAACACTCAACAGGACTCAAATTGTAAAGTAGCGATATGGTTACTGTGAAGTTTCTTAGGCCCATGGAATTCATGTACTTATTATCATGCTGCACTAGCTTTATGCTTTATGAGTTTTAAAGTTTTGAAAAAACGAGTAATGCACAGCTCTTGCATACTTTGTTTTATATACCAATAGCAATAATGAATCCAAAGTAAAACTATAAATTTAGTACAGTCCTGTTTCAGACACTGGGAGATCTGAAAGGAGACGGAGTCATGTGCTACGAATCAAAATCACTAAGGACGTGCTGCTTCTGTGCAAGAGCAAAAAGGAACACGGCTTGAGAGAGTGCTGACAGCAAAGAATTATAAAAGGGGGGAGGGAGAGGAGGGGAGGGAAGGGGAGGGGAATCTTATCTTCCAAAACGGATACAGCCAGGAGCTCTGGTCAGCTGGGGGTGCCAAAGAAAGAGCAGCAGCCAGCAACGAAATTCTGAGCCACGTGGCTTCAAAACTCGGAGGCTTGAAAACAGCTTATTATGTCCTACTCTACTGGGGAGGACTGGCGCTACTAAACACCTGCATTTCAGACTGATTAAAGCGAGAAGCGCCTACAATGTCCGGAGTAAGGCTCGGAAAGATAACGCCTCGAGTCTCATGAATGACATCACTTCTCTTAGCATGAATGTACATTCTCGCATCTGCGTGAAAGAAATGAACGTTCTAGAACAATGTGTAAGTAATCCCGCTGCAACAGAATTACAGCAAGTGTAATAAGAGACCTGAATGTTTATGCCTCAGAGAGAGAGAGAGAGAGAGAGAGAGAGAGAGAATGGTAAAATTCAGCTATTTGTAAATTCGAAATGTGATATACTCTCATAAATTCTTATGGAAATTAGCAGTCATTTAGTTCCGAAAGATGCAGATGCTCAGAATAATTTAAAAGCCACTATAGCAACAACTAACTAAAAGCTAAAAATATTCCCGTTCTTTGAGAAAACTTTATCAAGCTACAATACCATGAGCAGTAAGGGATAAAGCTATAAGAAAAGTCTACGGTCGTTAATTTCATGTTTCATTAAGATATCTCTCTCTCTCTCTCTCTCTCTCTCTCTCTCTCTCTAATATACTAGCGTGTGTATATATATACAGTATATATATATATATATATATATATATATATATATATATATATATATATATATATATATATATATATATATATATATATATATATATATATATATATATATATTTATATTTGTATACTATACATATATATATTTATACATAATTACATTTATATGTATAATATATGAAAAGAGTATATATATACATATATATATATATATATATATATATATATATATATATATATATATATATATATATATATATATATATATATATTACCACACACACACACACACACACATGAAACTGAAAACATCTGTACACTTAATTTTCCCCCATCCGACTGAATCCAACACATGTGGGTTTAGCTAGTTAGTATTATCAGAGCGCATATCGTCCTAACATATCCGGAGAAAAAACAAAATCGAAATGGTTTCTATAAAAAAAATGGATTTTGAAAACCACAAGCATTAAGTAAACTGTACAACTTGCATATTATAAAGGAGTAGCAGAGGGGCATCACCTACAATATAGATAGTCAAAACACTGCCTTTCTACAAACTCGTCTACAAATATTCTACATGCTGCCTTTTTACTAACTTGACTTCTACGAATCGCGCACTGTTATGACTGCAATAATTTCTATGACATCAGGAACTTGATAAATTGTAGATATACTAACTGCAAAGAAAGGCAGCCAACGAATTACAACTGAACCTCATGTTTAGGGTTAATAAAATGATTTACAACTACTTTCATAGTACTGTGAGAGTCTGAAGCATTACACTTTTCTCTCACCCAATAAGTGATGATCGCTGACTAAGAGAGAGAAGTGGAGAAGGATTGGACGAACGAGTGAGGTCATGAATGCCGTGAACGGACACAGCATGATCATGCAGGGCCATGCAATGTTACATAACACCGCAGCGCAAGGACAGCAAAAGTAACGACTTCACCTAACCAGCTTCCTCCACTCTTCCCTTGCACTGGACAACACTCTAAAAAAAAGTATACCTTAGTTTATCCAGACCACTGAGGAGCTGATTAACAGCTCTCCTAGGGCTGGCCCGAAGGATTAGATTTATTTTACGTGGCTAAGAACCAACTGGTTACATAGCAACGGGACCTACAGCTTATTGTGGAATCCGAACCACATTAGAACGAGAAATTAATTCCTATCACCAGAAATAAATTCCTCTTATTCTTCGTTGGCCGGTCGGAGATTCGAACGCGGGGCCAGCAGAGTGCTAGCTGAGAACGGAGCCCACCAACCCAATGAGGAATACAACACTCTCAAGCTTGACGATGTTAACAATGCTAAGAAACTCACAATATCGTCATAAACTGTTATGTAACAAAAACCCCAATTACGCAAATAAATTGTATTAATATGCAATACATAAAACAAATTCTTTCGACCAACCGAACGCATTTTAACGTAAACATTGAGGAGGAACACCGTTCAGGCGTTCGAAAGTCTTTTTCTTGTCTTTTGCACATTAATTCAATTCATTTATATAATTGTGGATTAACATTAACATTTAAACAAACATGGCATTCGTCTGTTTGTCTCCTGATGCTTCCATTAGCGCAGATCTATGGAAGGTTTTCATGGCAGGACTTTAGGCGGTAATCCCCATGAAAATAGAGAATGTGAGGAACACGGGGCTAGCACTCTCTTCTAGAATCCTGCAGAAGATCTTCAGAGTCTGGTGCGAGAGCGGCTGTGAGTTCAGCCAAAACCCAACTCAAGACACTGGAAAGAAATTATGAGAAGACCAGATTTCCTTTTGAAATAAGAAGGTCGCCCGCTCATATGAACAACGGTTCCTGCGACGAACGTACAAGCTTTTCCAGGAATAAGATAACGGAAAATATAATAGAAAGCCCAGGGTGATTTTAAAATTGAGGACTCCAGGTAAAAGTGACCATGCAGAGAGAGAGAGAGAGAGAGAGAGAGAGAGAGAGAGAGAGAGAGAGAGAGAGAGAGCTATAGCGCAAATTCTAGGAAGCAATCTGGACAGAGTATTCGCAGAATGCCTCCCTCATCACACGCTGTGTGGGGGCATTCTGACCGCAACGTGCCTTTCCCTATACCGGATATCTTCGATAACAACATCCTCTGAATCTTTTTTTTTTGTGACTTCGCGCACTGATATACGCTCACCCTTTCTAAGGCGCTTCAAACACAATAATGAAGAGCTAGAAAGACAATATAACTAACACAGAGACTACAGACTGGGTCACGAGGTAGATCAAACCGGGCAGTTAATTCCCGCAGATTTTCTGGACATACTCGGTAACCTTTACCTTTATCAACACCGGGACCGTCAAAACGAACATAAAACGTATTAATCTAAGTTCATACAAAATATCTTTAAGAAAAATCACTATCACACCAACAAGTCAGACATTATCTTAAACAATCAGAGAATCCTATGCACAGGAAATAAAGAAAATGGTACGCACTGAGCCAATATCCCACAGAAAAATGAGAGCAGGTGATTCTAATCACAGGAGGAACATTTCTGTGAAATGAGATATCCTGATTCTTTCTGGGGAGCTCCTGAAACCATGACAGCTAAAATGATACCCCCATTTATTACCTCAGAGCTCTATGCTCTAAAAGGGGGAGGTTAAAATCACAAAGAGGGACCTACTCGTTACCAATGAAATCAAATACGCGCCTGGAGCTCCCCCAACGCGAACGACGACACAAGACCCCTTCGACCATATTACGTTGCGAACCTACAGTACATTCAACAAGTGTTACTGACGAAAAAGGCAGCTATGATAATTCGCCAGCAACACCTTTCGCCACGGCAGACGAGCGCTAAAATATCGAAATTGTCGGGACTTAAGACTACTTCACACTGACAGCGGCACCCACCGAGACATGATTTACGGTCCTCTTTCAGAGCACGAAATCACACAAAAAGGCACAACACCACCACGAGGCCACGGGCAGCACTGCGATAGAACCACCTCCAACGACGGCGCCGCACGGATGACTGCTGTATGCACTGTACACGTCAGCCGTTAAGAATGGCCCGGGACAGGATGGGTGGGGCGCCAGGAGGGCGGTTACGGGATGGAGGGGGGGGGGGACAAGTGGGGAAAGGAGGTAATAAGAGGGGAAAAGAGAGAAAATGACGAAAGTGGGGAAGAAGGATGTAAAGGACGAAAGGAGTAAATACACAGAAGAGGCAATACGGAGCCGAGAGAGAGAGAGAGAGAGAGAGAGAGAGAGAGAGAGAGAGAGAGAGAGAGAGCGCGCACAAAATGTGGCACCTCCACATATCGCTGACCCACGTTGACCAAACCAATAAAAGAGCTTGCAAAGGAGAGAGAGAGAGAGAGAGAGAGAGAGAGAGAGAGAGAGAGAGAGAGAGAGAGAGAGAGAGAGAGAGAGACTCCTCGTTGAGAGAATTTTGTAGGTAGAAAGACCAGGAGGAGGAGGAGGTGGAGGAGGAGGAAGTCTCGAAAAATAGGCGGTGCCTCAAAGTGAGGGGAAGGGGGCTGCGGGAGGTAAGGAAATAGGAGGCGGCTCCATATCGCTGTGTGGAGATGTGGAATATGCTGACACGTTATCGCTGCTGAGGGCTGATGGGGGGGAGGGGGGGTGGATAAGACAGGTGGGGAACTGACGGTTGAGAGAGAGAGAGAGAGAGAGAGAGAGAGAGAGAGAGAGAGAGAGAGTCCAGAAGGATGGGGGACAGAGAGGGCAATGCACTGGGATGGGGGAAGCGAGAGTGAGCGAAAGGAGAGAAAGCAATAGGGGTGAATGAATAAGAGCACAGAAAAAAAAAAATAACCGGGCGGTAATTTTGTCAATGCTGGTGGTGGTGGTGGATGGGAGGAACCATCCAGGGTTGGGCGAGAGAGAGAGAGAGAGAGAGAGAGAGAGAGAGAGAGAGAGAGAGAGAGAGAGAGAGAGAGAGAGTCTAGCACACCTTCCTCACTCACGCTTACAATGAGTGCCACACGGAAGTGTGTTAGAGAGAGAGAGAGAGAGAGAGAGAGAGAGAGAGAGAGAGAGAGAGAGAGAGGTCATGCTACATTATCTATTGCATACGTTTTAAAAGCATCATGTCCGGAAAAGTGAATAACAACAACATGACAGAATGGGCGGAACTTAATTCCGGTATTTAGGGTAACAATGGAAGGAAAAACGGGTATGCAATGTTCTCTTTCTGTCTCGCGCTGAGAGTCTAAACTACAAGGACATGTTTTACACAAATCGTCCACATCTACGTGGATGTTTCCCACATACAAACGTGTGTGCGTGCACTGATTCTGGAACAACAACTAGCCTAACAGAGAAGTCTAACGTCACGAACCTTCATTTACTAGGCAACACTTGAAACGATCAACGCTAAAGTTTATTCCTTGTCAAACAGTTCTACCCAGCCCCGAAAGTGGATAAAATGACCAATATGCAATATAAATTGTATGGTGGATCAAGCCATAACGCATTGCGCATTATTCCATAACGATGCATTAAAGTTTAAGTATTAATGCACTGTTGTGCATCAACTTTGAGCAAAAGAGAAACGAAAAACCTCCATGGATGTAACTATAATTTTCGCAAGCTAAACCCGCCTGTTGAATTGCAAAAATCAAAGAACCTTAAATTACAGTTTCAAAATACAGGGTCTGAAATCATGCTTCGAAACAAATGAGTAGTACTAATATTCGGGTGTTTGACAGCTATAACGTGTTAACAAAAAATGAATTTCTTTGCAAAACATTTACCAATAGTACATTTTGAAGACTCTTCTGAACGGAGAATAAACAGTTTGAAAATAATTGCATCTTCTCCACAAGCAAGGCAAAACTTGGGTTAACTGTATAAAACTCAATCCACAAATAAAAAGCTTGAATCTGAAATGGATAAACCAAGAGTATAAACTAAAGCAGAGCCAGATAAGGTTATTGATTGACGAAGAGCCGTTCAAGCCTCAAAAGAAGAGTATTACAGGTACACACAGCTGAAAATTAAAAGTATAATATACAGACTACAGTAAATCACTGTCTACTTATAAGGCGGTTACACTTGGCAAATATCTATAACAAATTTCTGACACTATGTCCTCAGGAGTCTGCTGAACCATAAACAGAGAGAGAGAGAGAGAGAGAGAGAGAGAGAGAGAGAGAGAGAGAGAGAGAGAGAGAGAGAGAGAGAGAGAGAGAGAAATATGCCTTTTATACTCATTTGGAAATGGCTTCCCATCAATGAAATTATTCAAAACTTTTTTGGGGCAAAATGGTGTTTGCCTTAAAAAAGTGTCTTGAGAGAGAGAGAGAGAGAGAGAGAGAGAGAGAGAGAGAGAGAGAGAGAGAGAGAGAGAGAGAGACATTTGATCCTAGCGGCGGCAGTTACAGCTTTTCCTTTATCTTATCGCCACCCATGATAAAGAACTTTTACCAGCCTTCCCTTCCCGCTTTTATACAAACAGATCAATAAAAAGTACGATACCTTTCGCTCCGACTCTCTGTAGGGCCCTTCAAAATCTCTGAGCAAATCTCCTCCGACAGCATACAAAAATTTTCCCCCTAAACTCAAAGGCGAGATACAGCATATATTTTTATTTCAGAGGAAAATACTGTACAGCTAATAATAATAATAATAATAATAATAATAATAATATCAAGAGCAGATAAAATTTCACCCTAAATTCGAACATACGATACACAAAAATTTCTGTACTTCAGAGGAAAGTACGGCACAGTTATATAATAATAATAATAATAATAATAATAATAATAATAATAATAATAAAACCGTTACTGCAAGGCGTCTTCAGTCCGGGAGGTTTACGAGTAACCACTAGATACAAAGGCAACTGGCGTAACATATGCAAAGGGGCTGACGTGTTGATGATAAGGTTGTAAGCGCAGATGTATACGTACTGCTATGAAGCTTTACTTACTGAGAGAACGAATAAAAGCTTACGTTCAGGTTTCCTCTCATGCCACCCAAGCTTAAAAGAATGTTTTTTTAACGAAAAAAAAAAACAATAATTCTTGTTTATGCAAAGTAAAATAATTATGGTATTTTACGGGAGATATGCTGGCGCAGAATTCGTTAAAACGTAATATTTACAACACTGCATTACATTGTCTACGAACATTTAAAAATTCAATTCTTTTGAAATTTCCGGAGAAGATTGTGTGGGCGCATCACGCTCACGCATATGAGAGAGAGAGAGAGAGAGAGAGAGAGAGAGAGAGAGAGAGAGAGAGAGAGAGAGTGTGTTTCAGACTAAAAGAAATGTTACACACAATTCCTTGCGCGAGTTTCACGATATAGACAGAAACAAACGTGTTGCTTAAGTTTATGTGAGAGAGTAAAATTTTTGCTGGTGCCCAGCTCGTTTCTCCTGTCGATAAATCAGAAGTTAAGAAACCTGCATCGAATAGTCTCTTGGATATTTTAATTAGAAATCAACGGCGGTGCTAGAACTTCCTCCGAATGCACAGCAGTTTTAAAATACCATAAGTGAATACAAACACACAAACACACACACACAAAGGGATAGTCTTGCAGCTGGGGATAAAGACGAATAATCAATGTAATTTAATTATAATACACAAATTGGTTTTAGATGATGATAATTATTATCATTAGCAGTAATCGTCGTTGTGTATGGTAACAAATAAGGCGAATGACGAATGAAGTAAATATTGCTATATGTTTATAATGATCCCAATATTTATTCCGGAATTAGCCTGGAAAACACGGCGTAACTCTTGGCCTGATAATAGTCCTGCGCTCGCTAGCTCGCTGGCGCTCTCTCTCTCTCTCTCTCTCTCTCTCTCTCTCTCTCTCTCTGCCCCACGATACAGTGATAAGAACAAGGGGGAACCATTCAAATGCTGAGCCGTCCTCCACCTCACACCACATCTTTATCAGTAGCGTCATCCGGGGTCTCATTCCCTCAACAAGGCTTATTTCAGAACGCAACAGTCTTTTTCTTGGCTTTGGTCTGAATATTATTGCTTGACATTCAAAAAGGTATTGGTATTGAACACCTTTACGTACATAATCAATTCAATATCATGCTCACTCCTGATAATACATATATATATATATATATATATATATATATATATATATATATATATATATATATATATATATATATATATATATTCAGTTGTATTCCACACAGCAAAATGAAAGAAGTAAATGGTTAGAATATGCCCGACAGTTTCGTCATCCAAGAAGAGATCCACTGGAGGACGAAACTGTGGGGCATATTCTAACCATTCAACATCTTTCATTTTCCTAAGTGGAATACAACTGAATAATATATCTTCGTGTGGAAGTGTGTGTGAGATGTGTGTGTGTGTGTGTGTGTATATATATATATATATATATATATATATATATATATATATATATATATATATATATATATATATATATATATATATATATATATATATATATATATATAATATATATTCTTTAATTGTTGAAACATTCTTTAATTGAAAACAGGTTAAACCCACTGTACAAAAAAACTTTAAAACACCTAAACAGAAACCAGCGTTGCGTTAAAACTTCTATACACAATGCGCCATTCATCATAACTTACGCACACTCTCGTTTCCCGTACGCTGAGGTCCTTCCTTTACACTGCCTTTCGCCATTTATCCATAAAATTTTGTCATATTTTCCTCCTCCTCCTTCCTCATAACAATTCCAGTGTGAGCAATTTTCGCCAACACATCGTTCTCCATTCTTTCCACAGCACCGAACCCTCTTAAAAAACTCTGATCGATCTTACCACCTCTGCAAACCTTTTGACCCTTTCTGTTACGTATCTCTGCATTTCTCACCCTCACAGATTTCTGATGACAAAGATAATACATAGACAATTCCTCTCTACAGTTTCAACCACTGTGTTTATTTCTACTCAATATCCTCACTTAACTTCCCAAAAGGAGAGTTGGCTCAACAATTCACTCACTGTTCCAAACTTGGTTTTTATCAGCACTGCAATTTTCCTCTCTATCTATTGCACTGATCCTATTATCTTCCTTGTTTCGATGTTTCCAAAACACACCTCTTCTCTCATCCTATTATCATCAAACATACACAAATCAGTTGCTTCCATTATTCCAACATCCACATTAACATTTACTGACCCAGCTTTCTGCAATTACTGAGAGAAATGATGTTGGATCAGACTTATGGATTGAATACAAGATGCCAGATCTAAATACAATTACGTCTTGTATCGGGGACTGCTGAAGTGAACAGTGGCATTTCATCTTAGCTCACCCACTAGGGCATCTGGGAACTTATCTAACTTATGCTTGAATATAGGTAAGGGCTGACTTGTTATAGTTGAGATAGAGTGAGGTAAACAGTTTCAAAGCCTAGAGGCCGTGAGTGCGAATGCTTATGTACGAGCTATCTCGGGTGAGTATGACAGAGTATGTTAAGGAGGAGAGCGGAATTAAAGGGCAAAGGTTCCCGATTTTAACGGGTGTGTTGGCAGCTTTGGAACCAAGCCCTCGTTGATTTTGCATGTATAGAATTTTACAGCGTTTATGCCTAAGCTAGATGCTTATTTACTTTCAGTGACTTCAATCTAGCAATTTAGGGAAGGTCGTGCATAATTTCCAGACCACCTATCTGGCCATAGTTATTTTGGATGTGAGGACCCTACCAGGGAATAATAGTCTATGACTGGTCTAGTCAAAGTCACCCACACCATGCGCACGATGTTATCCCTTTTTGAAAAAGTTCTTAGTATCCATGCCGACTGTTCACGAGTTTTCTATGTTTCTGTCGATATGATTAGACCATCTCACCAACTTAAGGGGTCGGAAACAGTGATTCCTAGAACTTCGTTCAGTCGGCGTTTTATCGTAGTGGCATTTCCATCTGCGTCAAGATGATGAATGGAAATTTCTCCATTTCTTATCGAAGTGTACATTATATGCTTGCATTTGTTCCCGGTAAAGGATGCTTTGTTCGTTTGTACGCAGGGACAGATTATACTATCTACGTCAGTTTGAAGCTGTTCATAATTTTCACGTGAGTCTAATAGGAGAGAGAGAGAGAGAGAGAGAGAGAGAGAGAGAGAGAGAGAGAGAGAGAGAGAGAGAGAGAGAGAATGAGTCTGCAGTTCGATTCCCAAGAGAGCTGGGTTAATTAGCATAACGTTAAATAACACTGTGCAACTATAGACATAAGCAATGAATTAGATATACGACAGCTTGGCTCTGGGGTTATATCAGTACACAATGCATGTGGCAGTGATAACTGCCATTTTTTTTTTATATATGTAAGCATGTACAATACTCACGACTTGATTTATTCACTGTGCAGCAATGGTTATGATGGATTTACTACAGCTCTATTTAAAAGTACCTGCACTCGATATCTAATCATTCTCTATCAGCTGAAATACTTATTTTCTGCGTGGCAGAATGGTTTAGGTTAAAGTCACGCAAGCTTACTGCACGGCGTGCGGTTCGAATCCCACTACGGAAGGTATAGGGTGTCTTCACATGTTCCCCGTCCGCATTCAAAGCTTGTAGTCATAAAAATATTTTGGTCCGAAAGATGCAAGGCACCTGACAAAGGTTCGTCGCTGCTATTACAACTGCATATGTATATGTATCACTTTATATATATATATATATATAATATATATATATATATATATATATATATATATATATATATATATATATATATATATATATATATATATATATATATATATATATATATATGTATGTGTGTGTGTGTGTGTTTGTGTCCTTTTAGCGTTCATGGCAGTTTATGTAACAACAAAGAACAAGAGAAGGCTTTGTCCAAAGATTAAGTTAATCACTTTATCAGCAGAGTTTATACCGATTATCAGTTCTGTCATTCTTCAATATTTCTTGGAAAAAAAGCAACAAGTCTCGATAATATTTTATAACACAGAGTGCAGGGCCAAAGATTATCAGAAAAAATAGTGGGCGCTTCGTTGTTACAGATACATCTGTCTTCTTTGCAAAAAACATTTAATGCTGATTGTGTTGTGAAGTTAAAAATATGAAATATGAAAATAATCTTTCAATAAATTAATAACTTAGTTTCCTATCATCAATGGCGAATGTAGAGATGGCATTATTATATGCTATTTTCAAGACATCATGAATCAGTCAGCATTTAAGATTTTCTCCAAGAGTTGACGGAGATAATCAAATGGGTATCTGACAACGACACACACAAGCAAGAAACTAGCATAAAAATTATCTTGACTTCTCGAGCAGTTGCATGAAAAAGTGCCGGAGAATTCCTTTCAGAACCAAAGATCTTCGAAACGGAGCAAACTCTCTCTCTATATAATTTTGAACTTGCATTAATGTGGCATTCTGCCAACAATACACTTACACTTCTGAATACTTGTCTTGAACACATACGGCAATCTTGTGGCAAATCTCCCCTTTCCACTTGCATGAGAGAGAGAGAGAGAGAGAGAGAGAGAGAGAGAGAGAGAGAGAGAGAGAGAGAGAGAGAGGGGACTTAGTGTAGTTTACATAACACCTACCACCTTGATTTCGAAAGAATATTGCACTAATCACACCGCCTCTTCGTTTCCGTCACACAGTAAGAAAAAATAGGAGCCACACACTTGTACAGCAACAGGTGTAGCCAACAACTGTTCGACGGCTGCATTTGACATGGATTAGAACAGCATTTAGCAATCTCTCGGCTGTCGTCAGCATGGCGGTGTCTGAACTGAGGAAAATATAACTGACGGCAATTTCAGTCTTACTATTATTATACATGATGATTATCTATATAAAATGAAGATTCCTAATGGATATTTCGACTTAACTTCAGGATAAACATATATCTATTTTCTAAGTCTCTCTCCTTCACTCTTTCTTCAGGCATGAAGCTACCAGTTCCGTCGGCCTTCGATATCTAATCATTCTCCCACGATATGATGTAAGAAACTTCTGCTAACATTAAATTTAATTGCTAGATGTACTGACAGCCCACTGTATATTGCTCTACTGTACACAACTGGACCGACCTGTCTAACCTAAGGTAATATTCGTGATGCTTCCTCTACCCACAGAAATAACGGGATGAATGTCAAGTGGTTTGAATTTTAAGTTTCACTTATGTTGTTCTCCTGTCTGGATGACAGCAACTTCGAAGGGCCTTTACTATCGGGACAAATTGCTGCGACTCTTGGTTTCCTTTTTTTCTAAGCAATGGTATTTGTGCTTGAGGATGCTGTCGGTAGATACTATGATCATCTCCTTCAAGTTTTTATCTCAGGAGAGTAGAGTACCGTCCACTGTTACTTTTACTGTATGCTACAGAGTTTTTGCGCGCTACTCGTTTTGTGGTGTTCAAGTCATTAATATATTGGATTGTCATGATGCTAAAACGCCACGAACCAAAAGCCTTTTATTCCCGTTCCTTTAGAAACGCAGAATAGTGTTCTAAGTGCTAGTTTCCTGTAATTTTTGCACTGTTTTCTACCTGCTGTGAATTACGCACATTATCATCTGTTTTTCATCATTGTTTGTTTATTCTGTATTGCTCTGTGCTTTCACTGCTTTCTGTGGGTACCGTATTATGGGATTTGTTTTGTCCCTGTACATACGGATGTATGTCAATTTGAATAATCATACTCTCGTTAATTTCCGATGTAAATTATTTATGCTCACCTCTGTCCACATTTACTGCTATATTGGTTCAGCATAAGTCTCAGTAAATGAAAGTAAGGACGTTCTAAGGTACATGTAGCACGGAAAAGAATGAACAATTTTTCCTTGAAATATAAGTCAGACATGCAGGCTACTAACGCCACTTTCTGCAATTAATTCAATTATTGCATCATCAATGCGTCAGAAGTCTTCGAGTGGAAGGACCTTTGTTTATACGCAAAATGAGAATTCATGCAGAATACACTTCAGTGGCGCTCAGGGTGTAAGGAAGGGGGGCGTTCTGCTCATAAGCCTTCTGTGTAAGTGACTGGATTTTAAATTGTCCAGGCCAGTACGCCAAACAGTCACTGCTTCTTCAGTCGAGTCCAGACCGTTAAAAAGGTCCAGCTGGCTTCTCTCCTTGGTACCTTCCCGTTCTGCCCACGCGATAAAATCTCTCATTACCTGCTGCATTTTACATTAACCCAATTCCTTACATCGATTTCTTTACTTATATTTGTATGAGGAACGTCGTGGGGAGTTCCAATGCGCTCGTTACATACAAAAGTGGTCGTAAATTACGATTACTTCACCATTATTACGGTTTTATGGAAGCTTGCTCTTGTAATTTATACCGTAATAATTACAATTAACATAATTACTTGTAACAATATTTTTCATCGTAACATCTCTTTTGTTTTTTTACACTTTAATAGAGGGGTTTTATTTTCAATGTGTCCATTAACATTTTATTTTACCAATAGTAAAAGCGCAATTTCTTGTTGCAGACCTTTAATATTGTGATGCTTGGTTAATACACACACGCACACACACAAAACAGGCCAAAGCAGAATAACTAATGAATGACATTGTCTCGGTTCAGATACTCATCCACTGCACAAAACACCCCATTGTGAGTTCTGAGGATTCGTTCCCTGCAGTTCAACGAAACCCGGAATCTAAATGGCAATTTAACAGTGGAGGAGATGGACGCAAAAGTATTTTCAAATGGCCACCAATTGAAAATAGCCACATATCTTATAAGCATACAATGTTTATGACATGAAAACTGTGAAAAGAGAACTAACACTGCAATCTGCCTCCTTATTTACAGACAGACAGACAAAAGATTTCGTTGACTTGGGAATACGGGGCTTTAAGAAGAGCAGCCTATTAGGAGACAGATTTCAGGATAAAGTGAAAATGATGCCGTAAGGGAAATTACTCTACGTAAATGAGATAATGGCTTGGACGTGCCCTTCGCACAGACCCGGGGGGGGGGGATGATACGCTAGTGTCAGCTGGATTCCTGGACACCAGTGTGTTTGGAAGCCCAAGATCTACTTTGATAGGAACTGTGGGCCAGAAGGCTGGAGATGAGTGGAGATTTGTGGAAGTGAAAGCACAAAATAGACACGGGTGGAAGAATTTCAGAGAGACCCTTTGCATCACACTACCTGGAATGACTTTAGAGAAATGAAAATAGACAATGATCACTACCACACACACAGTTTGACAGCAAAAACGTGGATGAAAACTTAGGCAGTACACACTGTCTCACTTCCTGAAATGTGAAGGTCCTTTCGTTACCATACGTCTTCCAGGCTATCTACCCTGCACTTTGTCTTCTTCTCTTCCTGCCTCCACCACTACCGAATCAAACACACTGTCACAGCAAAGCGTTAAACAGTTATTTCTTTAGGATCAAATCTCACAGGCTAATACATATTATTAACGTCATTAACCTTTTTGCTTCTACATATCTCGATATTTCTCTGCCTTTCAATCCTTATTGTTCCACATAAAACAGTTTAATACAACAGCATAAATGATTTCTTTCATTTCCTTTCAGCGTTCACACATTACACTTTACTTACGTAGAGAAAAGCTGTAATGAATAATTCCTGCATCCATTCTAACTTACGTTTCCATAGGCGCTCCAATTCTCTTCCAAATCTTTTGCATACAAGAAACTAGATTCTTTGTTTTACTTATTCTGTGACTCACTTCTTCTCTCGTCCTATCATCATCCTTGACATTTACTCTCAAATAATCATACGAAACAACTGCCTAAAAGATCCACATCAATTTTCTCCTCTTTGTCTATTTTCTGCAGGTGATCTTCACCTCGCTAATAAACACTGTATCGTCTACAAATATTCATAATTTCAAACTCCATTCAAGGCACATTTTCATATCACGCAATATTTCCATTTAGTGTCCTTTCTCTTTTCTTGATTTCTTTCATCACTCCATCAGTAATGATAAACAACCATGGAGATATCACACAAACTTATCCCAGCCCCACTTTTACATAAAACCAGTCACTCCTGCCCACGCATTCCAACACATGCTTCACTTTCATTCTTACCCACAATCAATAAAAAAATCAATAGCTCCAATTTCCTTTATTCTGCATTCCTATCAATTCTATTATATGCTCTCTTTAATAGTACCCATGCAGCTTGGCCACAATGATGTCTTAACTTTTCTACCGGCTCGCACTTTTTTCATACACTTATCACTATGAGCCTGTATCTAAGCGAAAAATATATGAAGAAACCGACTTTTCCTGGCATAATTCGAACTCGCACACAGGAAAGGCAGAATGTGTTAGCACACCGTCGCTGGAACCTCTCGTAAGTGGGCTCAAATCCTGCCATGGAAGGTGAGAGTCTCTTCATTTATTTTCCACTCAAATATAAGTTTGTAGTGACAAGTGTATCTAAAAATGTGCGAGGAATTCGAGAAGTTCAGAGTCGCTGCGGCTTTTAAAACAAACAGTATATGCATCTCCCAAAAATGAATATCAGGGTGTATATATATATATATATATATATATATATATATATATATATATATATATATATATATATATATATATATATATATATATATTAGATATATACATACACACACACACACACACACACACACATACATATATATATATATATATATATATATATATATATATATATATATATATATATATATATATATATATATATACATATACACATACATATTTATATGCGTACGTATTTATATGTGTATATATGCACGTATGTATGTGTGTATGTAGCTAGATATGTGTGTGTGAGGTTAATTATAAAAAAGTGCATCAGAACATATAGCACGAATATCATTTGGATATGTGAAGGAATTATATTCGGCAAAAAACCTGAGCAGTTATTAAAAATGTAAAATAACATGTAAACTACAAGCATTTACTGGCTGCCAGTCATTAGTAAGCTACGAAAAAATGAGAAAAACACATAAAAAAAATAATCTCAAGTATTCTTCAAGAACACTACAATGAGGAAAACACTCGTGAATCTACACTGACTTTATTTAATAACATTAAAATAAGTATTAGATTATAAAACCTCGAAGAAAAATTTCTCTACCAATCTTAACTTGCTCAAGTTCTATTTTCCTAACTGCTTGCTAGATTTCCAATCACGAGAGAGAGAGAGAGAGAGAGAGAGAGGTGGCTCAGTTATATATTATATATGTATATGTGTGTATATATATATATATATATATATATATATATATATATATATATATATATATATATATATATATATATATATATAGAGAGAGAGAGAGAGAGAGAGAGAGAGAGAGAGAGAGAGAGAGTTATGTCATATACAGACACAGACCCAACGAACTACCCACATGAATTAAAACGGCTTCGTCACGCACCGGCGGGAGGAGGAGGAGCAGCAGCAGGAGGAGGAGAGGAGGAGAAGCAGCAAGAAGAGAATGAAGATGAAGGGAAGAGCGACGACCTTGAAATGCGTAAGGACACGAATTCGCACAGGATCCCACTTAAAGGATATAAAGGTTGTACAGGAAACGAGGTACGAGGAGTGGGAGTGGGAGTGAGAGGGGGGGGGGAGGGGAAGACTCGAAGGAGTGCTAAGAGGGAGAGAGAGACCTGGACATCCTCAGCAGCAACCATTCCTTAATTTTTTTTCTACCTCCTCTTTGCCCTGACTCACAATGACCTCACCTGTATCGGTGACGTCACCAAGCTATTCTCTCGGGATAGTCTCACTCAAGTCATGAGTCATAAAACTGTACTGACTGGTAGTCATGCGACTGTGACCTGCCCGCTTGACTCAACGTCAGCATCACGAGCACGAGGAGCATCCATGGGTGGCAAGGAAAATTGTTCTCTGTCTTTTTTTAGACACATCTCGTGGCAGAATTACGGTCGATGAATTCACTGTAAGATATATTGTTACCATGAAACCATTTATCATTATTTCTGAAATCTTAAAAAACTTGGCTAGTCATCTTCAGTCATTCATATCTGGGATCCCAGATTGAAGTAAGCAATTTATAAATCTCATAATTGTTGATCAGCCAATGACTTCTCAGCCAATATCTTACACATTTCACTACTTTATTACTAAATTCCTTCTACTACTATTCGATAGTGAGATAATGAAGCTGACCAAGTAGCACAAAAGGCACTTTATCAAACATATTTCATAAATTCAACATAAATTTCAATGTTACTGTTTACAAGAAACAATCATAGAAAAACATTTATGTGTTAATTTGTATCACAGGAATTAAAACGTGATATAAAAAAACACGATTATATGGCCAAGAGGGAAGTGAATCAACGGAATGCACCATCTTTCGCTTTTACATAAAGTATTTTCAATTAAAGCACTTTTTCTGAAAATACCTTAAAGGCGAAAGATCTTGCATTCTGTTTTCCCACTTTCCTCGTCGCTTGCTACTCTGTTTATAGAAATAGATTTGTATGTATTTTCAACATAAAACTGTCTTCCTAGCGGGGTGTGGCTCACGGGAAAAACAATATAAAGGTCACCGTCATACTCATAATTTTCATACACACACACACACACACACACACATATATATATATATATATATATATATATATATATATATATATATATATATATATATATATATATATAATATAAAAATTGAGTGAGTGTGTCTGAGAGAGAGAGAGAGAGAGAGAGAGAGAGAGAGAGAGAGAGAGAGAGAGAGAGAGAGAGAGAGAGCAATTACATAAACTAAGAGATGAAAAAGCAAGGGAGTGTGGTTTTCCTACATCGGTTTCCACAAGATTTCAACGGAAGAGTCCCCTAAGGTGAAGACATCCTGGTACTACCTCGCTTAAATGGGCGATTACCGAGCTCCCGTCTTCTGGGATGGGCTCTGAGGCGACATCCTTCATAAACTCTAACAATAGGATATGTGTAACGGTGATAGTTTTGGGAGTTCATTCAGGAAAAAGACAGAGGAACATGACTTCAGGTAATATTCTGATTTTGGGGCATATGCTTCATTTGAATACTTTTATCTCTGCACCTAAAACCACCTTTTTCCATATGGCTGACATGTACAGTACATTAACTTTTAAGAGTTATCTTTGCAGAGGTTAGGTTTGTGTGTATGTCTACACAAAAATGTTCTTTACCAACAAGAACAGATGAAGTTACGTCTTCTGGAAAAAATCTAAACGCCAAACAATGGATTTAAGCACGAAAAATATCAATTAGCTTCGACGAAATATAAAGAAGTCTGAGGGTTAACATTAAATTTGACCACAAAACTTGAATGTTTTAGTTATTCGATAAAGTATTACCTACAGATTAGCTGGAATGAATTAGTTAGGATACTCTCGTTTGTGATCAGATTATTAATACAATTTACCATCTTTATGAGGTATGTATTCAAGCCAAATAATGTTAAATATCCCATTTTCATAAAGCACTTATACTGACATAAAATCAAGAGCATATACAACTAATTCACAAAGATTGTTCCATGTGTCACATACTAATATAATATATATATATATATATATATATATATATATATATATATATATATATATATATATATATATATATATATACATACACACACACAAATATATATGCTTGTGTGTATTTAAATACTGAAAGTCTGTTATCATTCATCATATTCTGACTACTTGCTACAATTCTACAATTTCACAAATAAACAGACGGTCCAGGACTAACAAAAGAATTGTGGTGATGGAAATGATAGACTAGGCTACATAAACTATTTGATTTCCAGTGATAATATGTCAGTGAACACGAAGACCTTTCACCCAGCCTACGGCAGAGTACGTATTACTATGTAATTTCTCTGTGTCTTAATATTTTAATAAACTTACTAACAGTTACATTTCTTAAAATTACGTGTTGGAATGACACAATTACAAATGCGCGCGCACACAAATACAGACTTTCTTTACTATATTTCGTAGCTTTTAGTTTCCTGAAAAGAAAACTACTGTGCCGGCTTTGTCTGTTCGTCAGCACTTTTTTTCTGTCCGCACTTTTTCTGTCCGCCCTCAGATTTTGAAAACTACTGAGGCTAGAGGGCTGCAAATTGGTATGTTGATCAATCATCCATGCACCCTTCAATTATCAAACATACCAAATCGCAGCCCTCTAGCCTCAGTAGTTTTTATTTTAGTTAAGGTTAAAGTTAACCATAATCGTGCTTCTGGCAACGACATAGGAAAGGCCACCACCGGGCCGTGGTTAAAGTTTTATGTCGAGACCACCGAAAGATATATCTAATATCGGTGGCCTTGATTATACGCTGTAGCGGCTGTACAGAAAACTCGATTGCGCCGAAGAAACTTCGGCGTATTTTTTACTGGTTAGTTTGAATTTTACTTTAATATTTTAAGCTCATGTTTTGCATGGCGTTTCCTATGACTTTTAATTTTCTGTCTGATTGCTTATTCGCAGGTGTTTTGCGTATATACTTCTTTGGTCATACATAAATGAATATGCATGAAATGTATCAGAAGGGAGTAGCACATCTTACGTAACATTGCCATAGCAGGTGTAACGTAAGGGCTGATAACTCAAGACCGACTTCCATTTGCAAAGATATTACAATAATAATGAAGTTTTAGGCAAGTTTCTCTCTCTCTCTCTCTCTCTCTCTCTCTCTCTCTCTCTCTCTCTCTCTCTCTCTCTCGTGATTTATAATAAATCTATCTGTTTACTTGTTTTTCCCATCTCCAATCCCAACTGTTTCTTACTCCCCCCATTAAACCATTCCTGGGGGGAAAACGCCTCCTCGATTGCACAAAAGGATTTTAGGCAACTTCTAACACGTATAAGGACCGCGGTCATCCTGGTGCTCGCTCTTCAACTCAAATGGAGAAGACCTCCTATGATACTACCTACTGTAAGTCGAAGCAAAAATCTGGTTGTTTCTGAACGTAACAGAGCGTAATTCATCAACATAATTATGAAAATGTCTTAATTTTATTAGTTTTGAGAGAGAGAGAGAGAGAGAGAGAGAGAGAGAGAGAGAGAGAGAGAGAGAGAGTTGCAACTTTATAATCTACAGAATAATATTTTTTAAAAGAAAGATAGTAATCTACATTTATTTTATTGTAATACATAATAAAATGCAAAGTAAAATGTAACTAATATAATTATGGATACACACTTACTACCTAGACCCACGCACGAGCAGCCGTTATACCATATTTCTGAGACGAAGGCGTTGAAAGCCTGGTCAAGAAACATGATCTTGGAGAACCCAATTTCACCAGAGTAACACTAACAACAATACGCCCTACACGTTCTATCAGAGGGGTGGGGGGAAATGAGAACAGGTATAATAAGCATGGCAACTAAATGTACTGCAATCAAGGATTACACTTTCGGATGTCAGTACTAACTTCGCATGCATGCAAGCTGTCCTACTTTCCCCCGAACAGAGAAGAGTCGTGTTCCTCTTTTCAAGTGATGAATAGTAATTAGTCCGACAATGTTGAAACAGGAAGAAAATCCATGAGCGCAATATGGGACGGCAGACGAACTCTTAACTAAACAACAATGCTGGGCGGGAGAGAGAAGCCACTGCAAAAACGGTGACCCCATATTAACACCATTAAAAAACAAAAAAATTCACATTCTGTTATCTGCATATCTATACGTCCATCTCTCCATACATATGAAACTTCCTGGTACTCATTTTAAACCTTACTAAAACGACGCCGTCTGTATGGTTAATTAAAAATATGCCATAGCAATTTCTGTCAAAACTGTTTCCCTTAACAATGAGATACATTAAAAATTAGAGATGCAACACGGTACTCAACTCATCACCAGGGTAGCTTCTTGCCGTAGCAGCTGCCCATGGCCTACAAAGTATATTTGGACGAGGGAAAGGTCCTAAAGAATTACTGAGGGGAAAATAATTCTATTGGCTAAAGGTAAAGGTGATACAAGAAACACCCAAAAACTGTAGTGGCACAACATTACTTATTACACAAGTGAAAACGTAATGCAGGATTTTGAATAAGAAACTTAAGCTGAGATGACAGAAGGAATGAAAAGAGAATACCAATATGAATTTAGACAACTAAGTGGGTATAAATAAAATTAGAAAAGCCGTATGACCGAATCGATGCACAAGCAAAAACTTTAATGTGAAAGCAAAGCGTTTGTTGGAATATGTACAAAGTAGAGTGACTGGTTTGGCGTGGAAGTGCGTCTGATATGAGGGTTTGTTATGTCTCCGTGGGTTTTCAATATCTTGAAGGATAGAGTGATGGAGAGGAGGAGGAGGAGGTTAGACTCAAGTACAAAATAGTGCATAAGAAAATTAGTCAACAATGGAAGATGGAGAAGAAAGTTGACAAGTACGATTACGAATAGGTTGATGTTGGGGAAATTTCTTGCACAGGGGTTTCCTCCACGATTCAGTAGTTAAAATTATTAATGTGGTAGTGAACGTTCTGTTTTTAACTACAGAAACAAGACCAGTTCGGGAAAAAGACTTCTTGCTGAATGTATGTATGTAAATATGTATGTATGTATGAGAGAGAGAGAGAGAGAGAGAGAGAGAGAGAGAGAGAGAGAGAGAGAGAGAGAGAGAGAGAATATATATATATATATATATATATATATATATATATATATATATATATATATATATATATATATATATATATATATATATATATATATATATATTTATATATATATATATATATATATATATATATATATATATATATATATAATATAATACACATATGATTATAATCTCACTGACACGTGATTTGTTTACCACATCACAACAGGTGAAAAAATACGACTGGGTGTAGGTCCTGATCGGGTCATTCGTTAATGACTTATTTTTTCACCTCTGGTGATATGATATATATATGCATACATATATATGTATATATATATATATATATATATATATATATATATATATATATATATATATATATATATATATATATATATATATATATATATATATATATATATATACTTTTATGTATGAATGTATACTGTATATATGTATATATAATATAATCTACAGTACATATATACACATATTGGTAACAAAAAGGTACACAAAAACAGAACATACACCTGCTTGTACAAATATATATTATATTATAATCAATTAATATAGTACGGACATGTGTCTGTCTTTCTTTCAGGTGTATAAACACTCAATGACGTCACCTGCACTTAACAAAAAGTCAATTCTGGCTTCGGGCATTTTCCTATAAACAAAGGAAATAGACACAATCAACTGAATTTTCTTTCGTTAGTGTTAAGTAAGTTACAATTAACATCGTAATGGGACACCCGTGTATGTACGGTACAAACACAATCAAACAATCACCATAATCTTTTTTTTTAAGCTAAATGGTTCAACTTTTCCAGTCTCTCTGATCCGTCACTCTACCATCCCGATGTCTTTCCCACGAGATCTCTATTCCATCATCGGTTATTTCCAAGCTAATTCAACTAGGCGTCATCCTTTTCCTTTGGACTCAGGCCAACGAAATTTTGTCTCTTTAAAAAATTTCAGAGTAACCTGCCACACCAATTTTGGTCGTTACCACTTTTAATATTTTGGTTTTCATCAAAATTTGGTTCATCTCAGCGTCATTATTTTGTTGCCGTTCAGTAGTTTTTCTTATTTCTCCTATAAGCCTACAGCTGAGCAGTCAAGTCATCTATGGCCGCGAGACTAAATACTTATTCTTGTTTTTCAATAAAAGTTGTTAACGCATGCCCTACAATTAACATCTTTTCGTTTCGTCCAAGAAGCTTTGACTCTTTCTAACTTCTGCCTCTTTTCTACCTAATTCCTCTGCCCCTGCCCTTTCTTATTCACTAGTTTTAACTGCTGATTACTGCCATCCCTTGACCAGTGTTAATCCCCCTTTGGGCAGCACTTTTAGATTTATGCGAGACTTCTCAAGGATCTTATTTTCCTTGGATTCTTATTCTCTTGTATAGGTTGGCTCTCCACATAATGCTTTCCTCGATAAGAAATGAACCAATGGTTTGAACGACTGGCATCAATGACCAGGTCTTACAGCTGATACACCTCAGCTACACCAAAAGGACCCCATCTTTGCTTATTCTACACAGTCAATCTAACTGGATAGTGAGCCAAAGAGCTTCCATAGAGCCACTCCGCTCGCTCTAACACTTTAAACTGCTTGGTTTTACGTTCCTACGCTATTTAGACTTCTGTCTGAAAAACGTTAACTTAGGAGCTGTTTAATTTGAATGACTCTTAATGCGGCATATTTACAGATTGTGTGGTTCTGATTTTCCTTGTGTGGGTCTTTTTTAAACACTCGAACCTGTTTTTAAAAGGCTTGAGTCAAGGATGGAACCACAAGAAATAACATTGTTTTTCGTACAGATTGAATAATTTACCAAGTCTCACATACGGGTATTACGAAAACAAGATCATATTTAACAGCATAATAAAAGAATGCAACTCGTGGCAGAGAGAGAGAGAGAGAGAGAGAGAGAGAGAGAGAGAGAGAGAGAGAGAGAGAGAGAGAGAGAGAGAGAGAGAGAGAGACTCTTTTACAACTTAATGAAAGGACATTTTAATACAATAACTCGACAAACAATGCACGGACATCAGAGAGGGGTCTTATTAGCATATATACAGGATGTGAGTGACACAGTTCTCTGAACTATACTGTCTGCCAATCTACTATTACTACTACAACTACCATTGTCATTCAAAATGCACAATCAAATGGAGCAAGCCAAAATGACATTATGTGGCACACCATGCTTCCATAAAATATATTAACTATAAGTAAAAAATGTGAATAACGAGAAGGAAGAGAATAAACATAGATAAAACAACAAAGATGAATTATATATGCATTAACATCAATACTAACCCCACTCCTTTATCAAACCTTGTTCAAACATTCAGAAAAATAATCGAGTCCTTTCTTTTATTACAAATGTCGCCGGGAAAGGTATACAATGCACTTATCCAAGTTTAAGTTCAAGGAAATAATGACAACTTAGAAGGATGTGCAAAAATTTGAGTTTCCTAGATACTGTAAATGGGAAGTTTGCAGGAATTAATGTATGGACCGAAGAAGGTGGGGAATTCCGAAGCGTTTTCGGCATAAGATAAAACAAGCTGAAGTGTTCAATCCGAAGGATGGTGGTGGCCTTCTAGTCAGGTGCCGGTAATTAAGTAAAGGGAAATATTGCGGTTATTACCAATAAAAATGCGACAAACTTCTGAAACTTTGAAAGCAACAAACTTGTGAAACTCTGAAAGTGACAAACTTCTGAACTTTGAAAGCGACAAACTTCTGAAACTTTGAAAGTGACAAACTTCTGAACTTTGAAAGCGACAAATTTCTGAAACTTTGAAAACGACAAACTTCTGAAACTCTGAAAGTGACAAACTTCTGAAACTTTGAAAGTGACAAACTTCTGAAACTTGAAGGTGACAAACTTCTGAAACTTTGAAAGTGACAAACTTCTGAACTTTGAAAGCGACAAACTTCTGAAACTTTGAAAACGACAAACTTCTGAAACTCTGAAAGTGACAAACTTCTGAAACTTTGAAAGCTGCAAACTTCTGAAACTTGAAGGTGACAAACTTCTGAAACTTTGAAAGTGACAAACTTCTGAACTTTGAAAGCAACAAACTTCTGAAACTTTGAAAGTGACAAACTTCTGAACTTTGAAAGCGACAAACTTCTGAAACTCTGAAAATGACAAACTTCCAAAACTCTGAAAGTGACAAACTTTTGAAACTTTGAAAGCAACAAACTTCTGAAACTTGAAGGTGACAAACTTCTGAAATCTTGAAAGCGACAAACTTCTGAAACTTTGAAAGCGACAAACTTCTGAAACTTTAAAAGTGACAAATTTCTGAAACTTTAAAAGTGACAAACTTCTGAAACTTTCAAAGTGACAAACTTCTGAAACTTTGAAAGCTACAAACTTCTGAAACTTTCAAAATGAAAAACTTCTGAAACTGAAAGCGACAAACTACTGAAACTTTGAAAGCGACAAACTTCTGAAACTTTGAAAATGACAAACTTCTGAAACTTTGAAAGCAACAAACTTCTGAAACTTTGAAAGTGACAAACTTCTGAAACTCTGAAAATGACAAACTTCTGAAACTTTGAAAGCGACAATCTTCTGAAACTTTGAAAGCGACAAACTTCTGAAACTCTGAAAGTGAGTTACTCAACTCAGTGGTCTGATTAAACTAAGGTATACTTAACTTTCAACGCTACTTTTAGGTGGTGTGCGAACACCTGAAAACAAAATAACAAACTGCTGAAACTCTGAAAGTGACAAACTGCTGAAACTCTGAAAGCAACAAACTTCTGAAACTCTGAAAGTGACAAACTTCTGAAACTTTGAAAGTGACAAACTTCTGAAACTCTGAGAGAGACAAACTTCTGAAACTTTGAAAGCGACAAACTTCTGAAACTTTGAAAGCAACAAACTTCTGAAACTTTGAAAGTGACAAAATTCTGAAATTTTGAAAGCGACAAACTTTTTTGAAGCATAACAATTCCAATCATCTCTTTTCCCTGACTGAATTATCGGCTGATTTCAACTTTACTACATTAATTATTTTTTTCCTGCGCAAAGTTACTATAAAAAGTTTCTTTCCAAAATACAGGGATTCCTAATGACTACAGACATGTCGCAATGTGGTACTCTATCTGTAATTAATTACGCAATCACAACTGATAATTCTCTTCTCAAGCTCTTAATTACATTAACATTATACATCCACCATCAATACTATTACCATATTCCATTAATAGAATCTTCACCATCTTCGATATTGCGATTAACCCTCGTTAACGCAATGGTCCCCACGTGTCACGTTCAAAACCAAGAATGTCACAAATGAATAATTGTCCCTCAACACAGCCTATTCATTACTTGTCATGTGACATTCTTCACGGAGATCAAGGCTAAAACAGCGTTGAGACTAACTACCTTCTCCAAAAGGTCAGAACGATGTCCATGTCTATGACTGCATCAACGGCATATCCATTATTAATACCTATCTTGACTAAAAAAAGAAAATAAATATAAAACTCTTATTAACGCCACAACGAGATTCTGAGAGTCCAAATCTTTTAGATGGCTAATTCCTTTGAAAGTAAGATGACAGAGTAGTCAAATTAATTAGCGATAAGGAGGACAGAGAGTCGTGTCACACACTCACTGACGCTGGTGTTTGCACCAGTGGGGAAAAACTCAGATAAAATATCTAAAATGTTATATCTAAAATATTATAAAAATATTACATCCAAGTGTACCAAAATTAGTCAGGAAACGTATGAATGTACATTATCACGTATTGTGTCACTTAGAGCAACTGGTAAACCCGACTCTTAATGAGAGTACATTTGTTATTTGAAAAAAATAGGACACCATGGAGTTCCCAAATTTAGAGAATTACGAAAGTCTGTAACATAAAATAATTGGTTTTACCAGTCACAATTCCAAACGCAACAATACTGACATTTCCGTCATAATTTCAAGCGCAACAATACTGACATTTTCACATCTCAACAATTCTTCACTTAGAATTCACGAATACCTATTTTTCTTCACTAATGAGTTCCTCTTCAATATTTTAGCTATAAATTCAAGTTATCAATCAATTCGGCGTCACAACTGCTTGTACAATACGTTACGACAGTATTTTCGATTTTTATCTTTTTTTTTTGTTAATTATGATAATAAAAGACATAGAATATAATAGAATGTAGAATTTAGGCCAAAGGGACCTATGAGGTCATTCAGCGCTGAAACGAAATTGACAGTAAAAAAGTTTGAAAGGTGTAACAGAAGGAAAACTTTGCAGATGCACTATGAATCAATTGTTAGAAGAGAGGGTGGAATGTAAGATGGAAGAAAGAGAATATGAACGGAGGTGCAGTAAAAGGAATGCAAGGGGTTGCAGCCAGGGACAGAAGGGACACTGCAAAGAATCTTAAGTACTGCCTACAGTGCACCGCATGAGGTGCACTGACGGCACTACCCACCTACGGAAAATAAGACAGAAATCTGCGAAATAATGCGAGAAATTACACAATAACTACATATATACACAATATTTATTCATTTAACAAATTAAAAAAAATAAAAACTTTAGAACCACAAAAAATGATAAACAATGCACGACAAAGTTCTGTATAACATTTTGAAAAAAAAAAAAAAAAAAACATATAAAGCAAGCCAATTATTCTTCTCATATTGTCGAAAGTATGAAAACAGCACGGGCCACAACTAATACTGCCACTCATCGCTAATAATTTTATTCAAGTTATATCACTTACTAAACAGCATGAAACCTGGCACACACGCAAGAGGAATCCAGAAATAACAAAAAGCCTATTAAAACAAACAAAACAATGATACTAAGGTTCCGGGTATTCAAGCGGAGGGGAGCGTCTAACTCCCTCCCCCAAAACCACTCCTCCCTTTTCATCCTAGAAACTCCCATCCCCCACTTTATCATCATCCTTCCGTCTGCCGGAACTCCAGGCCGGATATCCTCCTACACAAGCACAAACAGAGTGGGAATGAGAAATGAGGCAGAGGCAAAATGAATAAACAGCGGTGACTAATGAAAATGAAAAGGGAATGAAGGGAAAACTGGGTTGAGGAATGATGAATCAAATTAATAAGGAATACACATTACCATAATGTAAGTCGTCTTCCTGGCTAGCTTAAAATATTTGCTAATTCAGGAAGAACAGAAGCGACTCTGTCCATATACGTACATATATATACATATATATATATGTATATGTATACATATATTATACATATATATGTATGTATATATATATACATATATATATATATATATATATATATATATATATATATATATATATATATATATATATATATATATATATATATATATATATATATATATATATATTAATTTTCAAAACTAACTACCAGGTATTCATTCAGTGCTTTTAGCAATAGATATATATTAATTTTTCAAAAAACTACCAATTATTCCCAGTGCTTTTAGAACAGACACTGGGAGCTATGAATCTTTTTTAATGAAGGATGGTAACAACTTGTGTGTATATACTGAACAGACATGTAGTATGTATGTATGTATGTATGTAATGCAAGGATGTAATATATATATATATATATGTATATACTGTATATGTATGTATATATATATATATATATATATATATATATATATATATATATATATATATATATATATATATGCAAATACATATGATAGACTTATGTATAAAGGAGAGAGAGAGAGAGAGAGAGAGAGAGAGAGAGAGAGAGAGAGAGAGAGAGAGAGAGAGAGAGAGAGAGTCAAGAGACGGATGTCAAAAGCAAAACAGAAGCCATCCGGATATCACCCAAACTTTATTGATCAAATGGAACTGCCGTGTTAATGTCTGCAACAGAAGATGGAATGAGCACACATGATTTAATTACTGATTTTTTTTCCTTGCGTAACCTCTATTAACACCACAACACTAAGGTCGAGACTAGATAGCTATTATTTACTCCTGGGGTAGTTTCTCTCACCCCTGTCCTATTAAGTAGCCATCATGAAAATACCCTGAACCGACCTTTGGGATGGTATGCAACGTCCTTTAGAATCGTGCCCCTGCCCAGGGCCAGTCTCTCTCGCTACTGGCCTGCCTGTGATATATAAACGTAGAGTAATTACTATACCATTTAGTATCCCTCGTATACTGTCCTCATTTTCAACTGTATAAGTACATAAATAATAATGTTTATGCACGTCAGACTACACTCTGGTGGGATTACTTTTCTGAAAGGGCATTCGATACCCTCCTACTGCCTATTATTATTACCACAGGCGCAACAGTATCGTGGCTTCAGACGTGCTTCAATTACTATGACGTCATTTCATGATTCCCTTCATGAATCTCTCTTAATGACTACAGTCCGTTACGGCTGCATTCACAAGATAAGTCGTAGCAATAGCAGTAATGCCGTTGAGAGTTATAACATTCGCATAACGGAATGGAATGGAATATACAATCTGGTCCAAAGGCCAGGCGCTGGTACCTATGAGGTCATTCAGCGCTGAAAGGGAAATTGAGAGCAAAAATGTTTTAAAGGTGGAACGGCAGGAAAACCTCGCAGTTGCAATATGAAACAACTGCCAAGAGGGGGTGGATATTAAGACGGAAGAAAGAGAATAAGGAAGGAGGCACAATAAAATGAATAAGTTAAGTATACCTTAGTTTAACCAGACCACTTAGCTGATTAACAGCTCTCCTAGGGCTGGTCCGACGGATTAGACTTATTTTACGTGGCTAAGAACCAATTGGTTACCCAGCAACGGGACCTACAGCTTATTGTGGAATCCGAACCACATTATAGCGAGAAATGAATTTCTATCACCAGAAATAAATTCCTCTAATTCTTCATTGGCCGGCCGGAGAATCGAACGCGGGCCCTGCAGAATGCTAGCCGAGAACGGCACCGACCGGTCAACGAAGGACTTAATAAAATGAATGAGAGGCGTTGCAGCTAGGGGCTGAAGGGATGCGGTGCACTGTAGGCAATGCACCGCGTGAGATGCACTGTCGGCACTAACGCCCTACGGGGATCATTCGCATACGGATTAAGATGTCTGCGGGAGGTTTTACTACAACAAACAAAGCCAAAATAACACAGCAATATTCAGGGCCAAAATCATACAGTACAAGCCGACGCGGCTAAAAATGAGTAGAAAGACATCGTCACCGCGTCATGGGCCACCCTAACCCCCGCCCACCCATGGCCAAGAGGTATACCGAAGCCACTTACCCCACTGGCACTGTTATCGCGAATATTACACCGATACTTAAGCGGGCTTTTCTATCTTATCTCTCTTCCCTATTACACCAATTTACCGTCGATATGATATCCCGCACATACGCATCAAGCACCGATATTACAAACCAACCCCACCCTCCTCCTAAGTTCAAACAGAATGTATATAACATCTTTACCAAAAAGATATATATAATGTGGAAGTACGCCAGTTGACTTATAAATGAAGATACACAGGCAACTTGATAATTTACATACTTTGGCTCATAATAGTTTAACATATTTTAATAGAATAAATGTTCAATTAAACAGGACTTCAGATAAATAAGATTACCAAGATACACATTCGAAAGCACTGCACACACAAAGCATTCGTTACATAATTTGGTTCCAAAATCGGGGCTATAACACCCTCCACGATACTTTCTACTAAACTATCAAAGAAAATGCATGTTTGATGATCAAAGTAAGGTGCTTAACGCACTTACAAGTATATACTACGGAACGAGAGGAAAATACCTCATTGTAAACTGAATAACGTTGGCAGAATAAAACGTTATAAAATTTATGCTTCTTCGGTTCGTCAAACAGAGGTAATAATCTCCCTGGTCAGAAATAAAAGATTTTAACTTATAGTGGCTATATAACAACCTCATGTTATTCGTCGTCAGTTGTTTCCTTTCATGAACCTGCAGCAAACCCTCCCTTCACGTTAATCGCTCGATAACAAAAGGGTATTTCCTTTATCATGACCTCTGTACCAAAAGGATAATCTTTACAAAAAAACAACAAACTACACAGCACAGTACAGAACACCTGTTCCCAATATTTCCTCCGGTAACAACAAACCAAACTACAACCAACAATACACTAAGCCTTAGCAGTCAAAATCTGAATACACTACACAGACAAGTACTTAAGAAGCAAGGACACACACGCACGCACACATCAATTATTAACAAAACAATACACACATCCCGCGTAACGAATGGTGTTCGTACGTACACGAATGCACATAATCATTAATAATAAATAGTTTTCCAAATTATATACTAACTCAAGCGCATGCACACCTTCAAGGGGGGTACATGGAAGCGATGAATACACACATACCTTCACAAAATTAATGTATACATACAACGAACGAAGATGCACATAAAAAGGGCTCAAGCGTGACTGAGCTCCAAAGCAGATGGTTTCTCGTCCTTATTTGATGGGAAACCTACCTCCTAAATATGGACAGACCGTGAAGATTATATAACCGAGGTTGGAAGAGAAAGGCTGGTTGCAATATGTGATTTATGAGTAGATCTTTTAATTGCATACGAAACAAAAGGAAAATGTGAGTTAGAAGAAAAAGGAGACACTGCGTTGAAGAAGAATTTGATTTAATTTATGAAACTTTGGCAAGCACTGGGACGCTTTCAGCCATTCGGCGTTTACAGCGAAGAGGTAGTTGGAGTGGTTGGACAGCAAGACTGAAGAAAAAAGTGGGAACGGAGGTAAGGTAAAAAGCTGAAAAGTGGGTGCAACTAGGTGCCGAAGGAACGCTGAATGCTTACAGTGCATCACGTGAGATGAACTGACGGCACTATACACCCCCCTACAGGGGCGTTGAAGAAGAAGAAGGAAAAGAGAAGAATGAATAGAATACACGTCCAAACTGGCTAAATAACAGTCTACGTGAATGCACCTTACTGGATGCAAGGACAGTATTCAAAATAGAGATACTAGTGAATCAAAGAAGCAATACTTTGAGTAATGTTTGCAAGCTCAATAGAACACATTTAAATTTTCGAAGGGGCCGGATGGTTACAGATAATAAGAGACTTCAAATTCCTTTCCCTGTCGGAGAAGAGGGAACAGTATACAGGAAAAGCCTCTTCAATCAGCATGCAGTGGGAGAAGCAGCTTAACAACAGAGCTACCTTAGATAAACAAGGAAAATTTATTGATATAACTTTCAAGCCACATCAGCCTTGTTCTGATCTTTCACACATTTCACCTGCACTCACCGCTCTTAGAACTAACCCGCCAGCTATGATTATGTACTCTCCTCTAGTACATGCATAATCATAAATACCTATATAAATAAGTGCATATCGCAATGGACTGTCACAAAATTAAAAGTAATTCACGGCCAATGAACAAACCATATCACAGGCTACAAAAACGATAATATTTTTATTAAAGATATTAAAAAGAGCAAGTGGTTCAAACATCACGGCTCAAATAATTCATGAAATAACTAAAATACACCTAGAAAATAATCAATACAACTAATTAATTAACGTTAGCAACGCTGAACATTACCTAAAAGATATGCATCTCATCTTTGTGGGTGCGTGTATGTGTATATGACTCTGTGTAATCTCAACTGAACAAGAAAAGACGATTACAGACTTACAAGACGATGTCTCCGGGAAGGAGCTGTGTGTTAGCTCATCCGCACAGACGTCAAACCCGGTTCAGCGTCACAACACGTGGCAGGTTATAACGACGGGACAAGATTATGACTTACGTTCTTCTAACTCCAGACAATCAACATTCATTCGCCGGAAGCGAAAACTTTCAAATGAAAAAAGGACAAGCTTTTTCCTATTTCCTAGTCGCTGGAAGCACGCATAGCCATACACCATGCGCAAGAAATGTATTAACACTCCTATAAATATTCGTTGGTTTTGTTGCGTACAACCATCATAAATCCTATAATCAGACCCGTATTTAGAAAATTATCTACCCTTTTCTCCATTCCATCCGCTGGAAGTATGCATTACTACCCTATTACAATTTTCCTTGTATTTTAATAATTTACTTACGGTACTTTTCGTCTATTTATTTATTAATATATTAATTTATTTTCTCTTTTAATATATAATCTCTTCTTTCTGTATTTCCCATTACCTTCTGTTACTTCTTTCTAATGAACACCAAATTCCTTGGAAGCTTGAATTTCAAGTCAATGGTCCTTGTGGGCTTGTTCCAAATAAACAGGGTTAATCACCTGAATAATAATAATAATAAATAATAATAATAATAATAATAATAATAATAATAATAATAATAATAATAATTAGTTGAAAAAAACGCATAGTAGCATGAGTCTTGAAATGGAGAAACAAATCCACAGTTATGTATGTGTACATATATTTAAATATAAATCTGTACAAAAAGTTTTCCGTATAGATTTATCTTTAAATATATGTACATATGAGGCTATCAGTCGAGAAACATGCCAAGCGCCATCCTGGGTCAAAGTATTCTTTAATTTAATCTATTATATTTTAAAAGTGACACTGAAAAGCTCATATACATAACTGTGGATTTGTTTCTCCAATAATAATAATAATAATAATAATAATAATAATAATAATAATAATAATAATAATAATAATAATAATAATAAAATACCACAGCCCTACACATAAACAGGCACAGACAACTCCGTTATTTCCAATACAGAATGATGATTCACCTAGTTATGTAACTTCATTATAAATCCTATAACGTGACCACTGAATTTCAGAAACAGATGTGTAATGGCCAAAGAAGACGTGACCATTAACATTTAACCGTACAGTACATTACCTTTCCTTCCACCAATCCTCTACGTACGATGAACGAGACAGGTAAGGGATGCTTACACCATCGCGGTCTCAGCATAAAACATGGATGAAGCATTGCTGTAATAGTGACACACTATGGCTGGAACAGGCCATCACTCTGTATCGTTATTCGATAATTAAAGGTAAAAAGAATCGTAGTGTCTCTAAGTCACCTACTTTACAGAAGTATTACGGCGTTACTTGCGTTCCTAAAAGGAAGGCACGCGGACAATTCTGATAGGATATCGTTATTTTCTACCCTGAATTATCGAAAATGAATGGAATATAGAATTTAGGCCAAAATCCAAACGCTGGGACCTATGAGGTCATTCAGCGCAGAAAGGAAAACTTTGAGTGAAAAAGGTTTTATAGGTGGAAGAGGAAAACCTCGAAGCTGCACTATGAAACGATTTATTAGGAGAGGGTGGAAAGTAAGATGAAAGAAAGGGAATATGAACGGGGGTACAGTAAAAGGAATGAAAGGGGTAGCAGCTATAGGGGGCGAAGGGATGCTGCAAAGAACCTCAAGTAATGCCTACAGCGCACCACGCGAGGTGCACTGACATCACTAACTCCCTGCGTAATTCCCTGAATTACCGACCTCGAAAATCAACAAAGAACATTTAAATGAAGGTGTTGCCTACGATTCCTATTAAAAACCTATTAAAAAGTAGATAAGTGGGAATACAAAGAATAATACAAAAACGAAAGAATAATGCTTGTCCTTACGTCTTTAAAATAACAAAGTAGCATATTACATAAGCGTACCTGGTAATGGACTAGAGCATAGACCCTGGACTAGAGAAACATTAAAGCAGTTCCTTCGGGATCCTAGCCAAAAGTACAGTCGGTCACACAACAAGAATACAGTCTACATGAATAATGTGTTTAATTTTAACATGTTTACTTTTTATTCAGATATGAAAAGGGTGTCTAGTGTTGGTAACACTTTACATAATCAACATGAAATGGGTTTCTGAAATGGGTTTCTGGTAACACTTTTAATCAACATCAAGTGCTGGTAACACAACATTCAACACAGTCAGTTACAACTGAATCAAGAATTCTTGTTAGATGAGCTTATACGTAAAGACGGAGGCAAGACAATGAAGCAACGGAGAAGCTGCAGCGACTTTTGAAAAGAGGAAAAAGCCGATTTATTTAGGGCCATCTGATACCATAAGGCCAATGGTATCTGATACGGAAGGAAAAGTTGAAGGCGAATGCTAGCAAAAGTAATGTTATACTGGTCAGTGGAAGCGAGGAGGGTGAAGTAATGCATACTAATTAAGGTGGTGGAAGAGCAGTTGTTGACTCATGTCTACATTTTTAGAAATAGATGGAATGCATGTGAGTAGACTAAGGAAGAGGTGAATTAAAACCGGTTGAATCAAGAGGAGAGTTTACAGAAACAGATATGGTAAAGTACGAAGGGATTTTTGAAGCACGTCCTTTATGGAGAGGGACTAATTTGAATAGATCTAACTTGAATCCGATTTTGAATACAAACAAGAGGTCTGATAGTGATATCTGATGCAGTTTCACCAGGTCGTACCTTCGAGAACCGAAGATTTTACTCTATGATCGAGCAATTGAAGTTCTTAAATACTACAGATAGCAAGACAAACACTTAATTTGAAACAATCAAATTAATTTTCATCGTATCTGACAACTTAACATTTTAAAACCTCTCAACTGTGCACACGAAATAAACTAAAAACCTGAATGCATTTAAAAGCTGAAGAAACGATATATTTAAGTCTTGACTCCGACATCTCCCTAGAATAAAGGTCATAATCGTAGGTGTGCTCTCTCTCTCTCTCTCTCTCTCTCTCTCTCTCTCTCTCTCTCTCTCTCTCTCTCTCTCTCTCTCTCCGCCCTTAGAAGTCTTTCTCCCAAAAATAACAACTCGCTCTCCCTCTATCAAACAAGTCTTCTATAACAATGAACAATAAAACCACATTTGAAATGTAATAAACCTTAAACTGAAATCTTCAGTTATGATTTACTTCCCCTTCCTAAGTGCATATGTACGTGCATCAGTCTGTGCACACTGCATTGTCTGGTTACCAGTTACTGCTGTATAATAAGATATTACGAAAACGTCCTCAATAGAGGTATGCGAGTACAAAAAAGGTTTGCAGTGTAAGGCCTGTGAATACAAGAAAGGAATCCGTGAAGTTGAAAAGAATTCTTGGAAAGGAGAGACACACATGATAGGTATACCGAGGCAGAAGCGCGGTAGGTATAACTATACAACTGAAGATATGATTGTTAAAATTCTTTGGAATTGTGCAGACTGCGTAAAATGTTCGCGAAAAAACTGCTATAAGGTTCACTTCACAAAGGATTAAAAAAGTTAGTTGGGCAGTGTAAAGTAAATTTTCAAAAATTTCAGATCATATCCATAGTGGCGACCTCATCCTTGGATGGTAACTGGTTTCACTTCTTTTAATAAATCTTAACAATTTCTTTGTTTATTCTTCAGACCCATGCAAAGACGTCATACTGACAGATGGCGCTGACATGCACCTTACCATTCTTAACAGACTTCAAACACCTGCAAACAACAACCCAAATAAAAAAAAAAAAACAAGTAATTGTGTTTAGAAAATAGATGTATACTCTAAATATATAATAATCCTGCAACTTACTCAAGGTACACTATGTTTACCCCATGAAAGGGCGATCATAATTTTTATAAGTGGTGTGGTAACGTGCAGAGAATAGATGATAAGAAGTTACTGAAAATGTCAATTCTTGTTTCGGAAGATGAAGAGAGAAAAAAAGACAGTGGTTCCTGGATGGAGTTACAAAAGTGTTGAAATGGACAGAACCTAGTGTTCAGGAAACAGAGACATGTGGTCTAATGTATGCAAGGGAGATCAACGTGCTGCCAATGATCCTTCTTTCACAGGTAAATGAAATGGCTCATGCTGCAAGAGTTTTTAAACTAGGGGGCTTCCTTAATCCTTGAATCGGCAGTTCAAAGGAAGAACATTGCAGAGAATGCGGGCTTGTACTGCTGTTGAGTTACCCCATATTTGGGGATATATATATATATATATATATATATATATATATATATATATATATATATATATATATATATATATATATATATATATATATATATATATATATATATGTAATCTTTACTGAGGGTTGTAAAAATAGATGCAATGAACACGGAAATGCTCTTTCGTTCTCCCTTCCCTTTTTATAGGAGTATTTCCTTCATGTATACAAAAATGTATACGTAAATACATGCGTAAACAAACATATATACAGAAACACATACACACATGTATGTATGAATATTATATATATATATATATATATATATATATATATATATATATATATATATATATATAAATATATATATATATATATATACACATGCATATATATACTGTATATACACGTATAAGTAGTGTGGGAAGCCTACTCAGTCATGCATTCGATAACTATCACTAAATAACCATCCGTGATTCATGAAATCAATGAACATAAAAATAAAAGGAGGTCTTCATCAGCATTTTTAACTATTTCACTGAAAACTTCTTTCAATCAGTTAACAGTAAACAATGACGCTGAGGTAACGATTCCAGTTGCTCCCGACACACAACACAAAATGAGAGGGTCTGTAATGATAGACTTTGCCATTCAAAACAACAGCAGCTTGTTTTAAGCAACACGTTTAGCATCACAAATTTGTGATCACTTACTTTCGAATGATTCCACTGTTTTCTCGTTCCTCGAAGCCACATATTTTATCTTATACAAGTATTCTTCTTGTACACAAAACTCAAAACAGTGAGATAAACCAAGTTTTCGAAACCGCCCTAATGAACTTTTCTAATGAATTCAATTATATTCCTCTGAATTACGTTTTCCCATTTATATGAGTTCATTCCCGAATTTCTTCATTATCTCTCTCTCTCTCTCTCTCTCTCTCTCTCTCTCTCTCTCTCTCTCTCTCTCTCTCTCTCTCTTACGCGCGCACACACACACATTTTCTAATTGCTTTCTTACCTCCTATATTTTAATCTAAACTTCATCCTTCACTACTTAATGTAGGACGTCAACTGACGTCATCCACTGCCTCTCAACTTCCACATCACGCTCCGAAGTAAACCACGCGTTAGTCCATTTATATTCATCTAGAAACAAGACGCGGTCACACTGACGTCGACTACGTTCGCTGATTACCGTGACTAAAGGTCGCGTTAAGGCCGTATTATATTAGTGAAACTATTTTTGACTGCCTGGTAGGGGTCGCCGCCATTCACTATCATCTTGGTGGCTCTGGCAAAGAGGCAGAAGTTTCACGAACATTTTGTGCAAGCTCAATCTATCGTGAATTGGTCGGTCATCAATCTTACGGTAAGCTAAGAACGCCAATAATAACTCAGTTCCATCATGGCCCGTCAAGGGTTATAATAGTTACCGAATGCTTTCATTTTCCCCTCCGGAGTCTTGGCTCAATTGGTGTTTCTATACAGATTCTCAAAAGTTTAAAAGTTTTGAGAATCTATTCGAAACAAAAAAATGTTTCTTCAGATGAATATAAAGACTGATTGTACGGCGTTGATACATAATTTCAAAAAATATTTATCGACAAGTTTACGGGTTTATCCTCCAGACCTGTTATTATGATACCATCTATCTATCAAGGAATCGAAACGCTAATTTAAAAAAAAAAAAAATTATATTCGCAACCTTCAACGATTTATAAGCGCCATACCTACTTCAATAATAACTGCCATAACGGCTCAGAATGATCAAATGCACATATACTTAATGACTTCTGACTTTATAATCAACTAAACACAATGGCACAGCTGGCCGACAAAGTGACGTGGGTGTCAAAGTCTATTTCCGACGTAACAAACACCTAAAAAAAAAATGCTTCACTCACAGAAACCGTTCATGACTTCAAATCATTGTATTGCTAAAAGTTCATCAATTAATTCCATCAAATTGAAACGTTTCAGGCACTTCCCGAATATCTACGGTTCATGAGAATATACGATCAAAATTCTGTAACAGTACAAAAAGACTCACAAGACAGGATGAGGTTAGCAGCAAGAATAGAAATTGACAGAAAGCAATGAAAATACAGTTTTAGAAAATAAAAGGCTTCCTAATGTCAACTGAAGAACGCCTGATGAGTTTTTAAAAATCTGCTGAAGGCACATGAAAAACATCAGGCTTGGTGGACTGAAGATTACGATAAAAAAACATTTCCATTAGAGTTCTGAGGAAATCAAGTCCAACTAGAATCCACGTTACAACCAAATAACTCAACTAACAAACATTAATGTTCATAAGCTCACATGTACACATCTGTTGCTCATTTGCGCAGTATAATATCGAAAATAAATTCGTCCCATAATAAATGTCACATAGTCTGTGGGATAAACCTAAAAGCAATTTGAAAAATCATTAAAACAAAAGCCGTCTACCTATTTACAGTGAAAACCTGCAAGAAAACGCAAGGATAATAATTAATATGATGTGCTTTCATACTACGGCACAAGTAGAGAAGGCAGGAAACCCGTAAATCACTTATAAATAAGAGAGAGAGAGAGAGAGAGAGAGAGAGAGAGAGAGAGAGAGAGAGAGAGAGAGAGAGAAAATGGGGAGGGGGTTACAAACAAGTTCGGACCAACACCTGACGCAGCTGCGAGGAACACTTGCGACAACCGTTCTTACTCACTCTGCAAGTGCGCCTGCGTCCCCCACCATCCAAGTCCCAAGAGGTGGCAAACACATGAGGCTAAGGCTATATAACATGTGTACATTTATTCTAAAACGATTTTGTCAAAAGGGTGACGCTTTTTAAAAAGCAAGCATACACAACTATTTCATATCTAATACATAATATATACACATAACGTATATATAGATATAATTTTGAGTCATAAAGGAAGTGGCTTAAAAGGCGGCATTCAACGTAACGTGCCTTTGTTTATATATATATATATATATATATATATATATATATATATATATATATATATATATATATATATATATATATATATATATACTATATATATATGCACATATGAACACGTGTTTCCATAGAAACAAATTTAATGCACACATGAACACGTGTTTCAGAAACAAATTTCTGATTCATATCAGTATCAATCCCGGTCTCTAAAATGACAGGCCAGGGCTACCAATTGGTAGCGTCCTAGCTTTTCATTTCAGAGACCGGAGTTCGATCCCGATGTAAGTCAGAATTTTATAAACAACACACACACATATGTGTGTGTGTGTATTTATATCACGGGCATTATCGCTGACAATAAAAACTACACAACTACAACTCTCAAGTAAAGTAGTATTTGAGTACTTGCCTCCTCCAGGGCTGATGACGACTCGGAAGATTTAGTACCATCTGTTACAAAGGATAGAAGCCAAAGTCAGTGTTTGCAGGAGACAATAACAGAACAAAAAATAATGTTCAGTACTATTATCTGTTACGACTAAATAGCATTAGTTATATTTAAATTATTCTAAGTTGTTTAATGGATCAAGTAGGTTTTACGTGATTTGTGTATATTTGTGTGATTGTAATAACATCAGCTAAAAGGTAACCTCCTGTTTAGACATGCCAATGTCTAGGGTGATCCTAGCTTCTCGTACCACTGGCCCCGTATCAATATTCAAAATGACAGTTGTCTCTCATAGCTTTGGGCAAGTAAATAACATCCTAGGGGCGGGATTTGATTTTAAATCTCTGCCACTTCTAACAGTATGGCTAGGCTAATACGTCTAAAAAAAATAGTACTGTTCAAAATATGTTATCAATATAATGATAATTTACTGAGGAAACGTTGATAATTTATTGTTTTCAAATAAAAAATTTCAGAGGAAACTATCCTCAAAAATATATGTAGAAGTTTTTGACTTCAGAGGAAACTGTTCTCTAAGATATATGTAGAAGTTAACTCATTCACTTGAACGGCTGTTGCTACACCTTGTCCATGTGAGGTTCACGGTGAAAAGCCTGTCCTTAAGGAAAAATGACCACCACCAACCGGCATGAAACACCTATCAAAATACAGCCACTTTCACCCATAAGAATAACACCACCTAAAGTATAACGTGGGGGTTCATCAAAAATTGTTTATATTATTAACATGTGATTTCAAAGGGCAGATGCCTGAAACTGTTTAATTATGGATAATAACATGAATTTATTTATTTGAGTTATCTGAGGGCCGTATCTTTTATATCTCATTTAAAATCATTTTAAATCATTGGGGCTAACCCATAACCTGGTGGACCCCATGTGATTTGATCGCTTAAGCTTTAGATCTGGTAAAGCTGAAGCTCCTTTTACTTTTCAATAGTTATAGATACCACCCGAAATGGGACACATTCACGTCTTCATTTTGTTTTATTTTTAGTCTTCACTGTACCATGCTTTTATAGTTCTTAAAAAGGTTAAAATTACATAAATACCCATATACATAAATATAGACAACACAGAAAAAATATATGCACATATACACACATACACACACATATATGTTTATGTGTGAGTAATATACCTGATAGCTGAAAGTTGACTTGATTCTAGCAAATTAAGTATTGATCAAACTAACATGCATGACGTTTCATTATTCATAATATGTCAAGAACTCATAAACAATGTCAGATAAGATGCCACGTTTATGAAAATCATCATCAACAATCAATCAAACATGCAGACTTTAGCTGGAGAGTGGTGTGAGATTGGTAGCCCTGAATGGTGAGTGCGCTTTTACACAGTTGGTGTGTGTCGCTGGCACACCTGAACTTGCTTTCCCTATGAAACACAGATAGCTCTAAGCATTAGTCATGTTCAAGCAAAAAAAAAAAAAGTCAGAATTACAGCTCTCAGCCAGTGGCAAATCTCCAATATTTCATTACTATAAAATAAAGGATATATACGAAAGGACATTTATGACAAAAAAGTTTATGCTTGAACAATGAGTTTTAGCTTCATAACTCGAGATTCTTATTCAGCTTACTGGACACTTATTATCACTTAAAACGTTCATTTATAAAATATTAGACAAGAAACTCCAGAGATTCTTTATATTCTACATTCAGTCCATACACAAGAATTACGGAACACCCTTCTGACCTTATAGGGAAATTCACACAGGGAGGAAACTGGCCAAATAAGGGGCAACGAACGAGTTAAAACACTTGTCCGCCCTCACGTATAAATGGGGAAACCTGCTGGGGAACTGATTCGGCCGTCATAAACGAACAGAAACAGCCACATATGTACAGTCACTGATGTATACACTGGATGTGAGTTTGTGTGCGTGGATGGGTGTTTGCATGTGTAACCTAGAAACTCTGGAGAGTACAAATAAAATAAATGCATACGTACTGACGTTAGGAATATACTGAGTACCGTCATATAACCTTAGCTCAGCATACACATACGTACACACATATAATTATGTATGTATATATTGTGTGCGCACTTGCAATTATTTTTGTAGGTAAGTTTTTTCAGTGGCAATAATAAAAATCAACTTGTTAAATACAGTAATACTACACAGACAATTACCAAAAATGTGCTCATTTTACTGACATGGTAGCATTTCACACACACACACACACACACACACACAGAGAGAGAGAGAGAGAGAGAGAGAGAGAGAGAGAGAGAGAGAGAGAGAGAGAGAGAGAGAATAAGCCATATATTCCGAAAAGAATGTAAGAGAGAGAGAGAGAGAGAGAGAGAGAGAGAGAGAGAGAGAGAGAGAGAGAGAGAATAAGCCATATATTTCGAAAAAGAAAAGAGAGAGAGAGAGAGAGAGAGAGAGAGAGAGAGAGAGAGAGAGAGAATAAGAGAGAAGAGAGAGAGAGAGAGAGAGAGAGATAAGCCATATATTTCGAAAAGAATGTAGAGAGAGAGAGAATAAGCCATATAAAAGAATGTAAGAGAGAGAGAGAGAGAGAGAGAGAGAGAGAGAGAGAGAGAGAGAGAGAGAGAGAGAAATAACGCCTGCTGTTTTCCAAGCGATTTGAAACAGGCGTCCAAATGTCAGCCCGACTGACCTTTCTGGTGATGTTGCCCTCTCAGAGCCAACAACTGCTGACGGTGCTGATCCTGAAGAAGGGCCACTTGTTCCTGGTGGGCGTCCCTCAGGGATCCCAGCTCTCGTTCGAGGTCCTCAACGCGTCGGGATAACTGCAAAGAAAATGAAAAAGTTTCTTTACCACTGGACTACCGAAAAAAACTGTCTATGAGGACAAGTTTCATAATGGACTTGCTTGTGGAACTAATTCTACGTAAATCTACGACATGACATTTTCCTTATAGCCATTTACATATTCGCAAAATCAAGTATTCATTGACATACTAAATTGGTCGCAGATATATATATATATATATACGCCTATATATGTTTTCCATATATATATTTATATAAATATATATATATATAATATAGCAACCGGCTGATCAGAGAGGCAGACACTGGTGCTATCCGTGTAGACATCCAGGGATTACAATGTAATCAACGGATAGGTGCTGCTTAAAAGCAAATGGATGCCACTTGTACACACACAAAACAAAGCCACTACAACACCTCTCGTAAAAACATAACAAACAACACGTCAGGATAACTCGCCATAAATGCGCAATTTCTTTACCACTGGCTGGGAAGAAAGGGCTGGGTCGGGTATGAGGACATGAATAAAACGTACCGGGGAACTAAGCGAAATCAGGCAGGACATTTTCGAGACCACATTTACATATTCCCAAAAGCCAAATCAGAAAGTCCTTAAAAAGAAGGCATCAATATATATTATATACAAAAATGGGAATAAAAGCACGTTAAAAGAAGAAGAAGAATATATATATATATATATATATATATATATATATATATATATATATATATATATATACATACATACATACATATATATAATACATTTATATGTATATGTATGTCTATATAATATATATATTATATAGTGTATGTATGTATGCACGCATTTACATTCCCTGAATTGATTCATGGTTCTTACTTTCTAATTCTACTTTTATATTTTCATATATATACATTTATATTATAAATATATATATTATATATATATATATATATATATAATTATATATATAATTAAATTCTAATCCATACGAAATGGACTAAAATCATTTTAACGAACTCTCTCCTTTCACTGAATTAAAACCCTCAAACCAAAACTGAACGTACAACTCCGGACACGGACGGGTGTAACGTTCGAAATTTAAAATGTAGTGGGTATCAAAGACCAATATCTGTCTTTACACGACAGAGAAGACTCATAAATCACAAAATACAGTCATACCCCTGTAAATGTGGCATAACCTATGGATGGTTACGAGAGATAAATGACGCTATACGAAAAGGTGTTTTAGTCGTATTCCTACGTTTCCATGGCCCTCTCTCTTTCATCACAACACTGTCGATACGGGGATATGTGACTAGAGTCATTTGTCACTGGCATTTCTCCATTCGTTCTGAAACTCAATAAGACCAGCAGTGCTTTTCATTTTGGATACATATCACCATCTATCACTTGATTCCCTAACCGGAAACAGGAAGGACACCACAGTTTGAGTATTGAGCATTTCTGCGGGAGATGTTACAATACATGGCACAGCTTTGGAATGGAATATAGAATTTTGGCCAGAGGCTGAAATGGAATTGACGGTAGAAAGGTTTTAAACGTGTAACAGGAAGAAAACTTCAAAGCAGTTGCACTATGAAACAGTTGTCAGGAGAGGGTGGATAGCAAGATGGAAGAAAGAGAATATGGATGGAAGTACAGTAAAAGGAATGAAAGAGGTTGCAGCTAGGGGCCGAAGGGACGGTGCAAACAACCTCAAGTAATGCCTACAGAACACCACGTGAGGTGCATTGACGGTACTACCCCTCTACGGGGGACAAAGCTTTGGAGTAAAGCTATACGCGTTTGAAAAGAAACTCAAACAGTATATCTTACAATTCTGTATCATACAGGTAACTAATACACGTGGTTAAGTAATAACTCTCACAATGCCTTAAAGGTCTATGCAATAGTTTTTTTTGTAACGTCTTAAAAACAGGCCAAGCAATGTGTATGGGAATCTCTTAATGGGGCTAAGTAATAACCACTTGGTTAAGCCTGCTTGGTCCCTTTCTTTCTTTCTTTCTTTTCTTATTGAAGCTTTCTACGAGGCCATTCATGCCGAATCATCGTGTCCCATTTCTCTGGAGGATATTCCGCAGAGCGTCCTGTCAATACGTCACTAACAACGCATGGGTCATAAACTGAAAACAATACCTAGACTGTCACACAAACAAAAAATGACTTCCTGGGCCACTGCTCTCACCCTCTTACATGCATACTATAGCAAGTACATATTTTGCAAACACACATTCATTCTCTCTCTCTCTCTCTCTCTCTCTCTCTCTCTCTCTCTCTCTCTCTCTCTCTCTCTCTCTCTCTCTATATATATATATATATATATATATATATATATATATATATATATATATATATATATATATATATATATCTCTCTCTAAATACACACAGCACACACACACACACACACACACACACACACACACACACACACACACACACATATATATATATATATATATATATATATATATATATATATATATATATATATATATATATACATATATATATACAGTATATATACACACACACACATACATATATGCTGTACTACGTCTCTGACCAAACTCTGGAATCTCTTCATTTCTCAGTCTTCCAACTATCTATTCCACTTAGGATTCAAAACAGAAGACCTTAAATCCAAACAATGCTTGATACACCCATTCATGATACAATCGTTAATTATAAACCTTTTTTTATGTATGATGAAACCCAAAAGGACGTGAAACCAGGTGCTATGATTCAAATACTGCAAATACGCAAAAAGAGTGGTTCGTTCTCAGGGAAGCACCAGAAAAAGAAACCGGCTAATAGGCCAACTGTTACAAGACGCACAAATAATCGAGAAGAAAAAAAAATACCGTAGCTTGACTGAAGGAAAGAAACGGCCACAGCGGAGTCCAATCAGACATATGGCTTGAAGAGCTAATATGCACTTATCTTCTCCTCTCTGCTAAAATCATACATTAATAACATGCCATGAACAATCTTTGCTTCCATCAGGTAAACCTAAACTTACATATCCAGGGAACTTAATTATTACTTTGAATTATTATGAAAACATAGTATTTATATACCTTTGAATAAAAGAGTCAGAAAATGATACATAAACATACATATACACACACACACACACACACATATATAAACATACATATATACATATATATATATATATATATATATATATATATATATATATATATATATATATATATATATATATATACATATTATATGTGTGTGTGTGTGTGTGTGTAGAGCGGGAAAGAAAGAGAAGGAAACTAAAGAATTAAGAAAAACCATGTCCTATGGACGCCACGCAACATAAACAATAAACAAAAATGAATGCAGTGCATAGAGTGGAAGAGTTGACAGACAAGTGTAGACAACAAGACCACAGTGCAACGAACGGATCACCCAAAGGACAGGATGTGAGACAGAAGGGAAAGGTTAGGAAAGCACCAGGATCCCCCCAAAACTTCCTCTGGACCTCGTTCCTTCGGCCCCAGCCTTCCAGACCAACAAAGCCACTGGCAGTTACGAAGGAGGCGGAGAAAAACGAAGGCCATGTCAACACCGGTATTGAACTGCCTGTCGATATATACAGCGCTTTAACGAACTCTGACCTCGAATCAATCCGCCGTGAAAAAACCATCTCTCACATCAATGGGGGGAATTAGGTGCCGCGGGGAACGACGGATTTAGCAAATGTAAACGCCTGGTTTAACAGCACGAAAGGAAAACAGCTGGTTGAAAATATGAATTAAAATTGTATGTAGGAACGTGGAATTATATTGTTATTATATAAGAGAAAAGGATTAAATACAAAGTTCACATTAAATTGCCGATATTTTTCAATACGACGGGGTTGCATTTTCCACACATTAATTTAAGAGGGGGATCTTAAAACGGAAAATTTTAAAAGAATTTGTCTTTTTCCTAAAATACAAAGCTGAATTTCTTCACACATGATTGAGCTCGCGTTTGCAAGCTAAATCTTATATAAAGAACGAAGGTTTGAATTTGTGTAGCAACAAATAATTCTTATTTGTGCATTTACAATTTTCTTACCAGTCATTTAAGGTTAGAAAATTTAACGTAGATGAATAATACTGAAAAAGAAAATACCACTAACAATTATAATCATAGTCACTGATATAACAGGACTGCAGGTTTATTCGCAAGTCCATGCAATGTTTTATTAAGCTTCATATCAGAAATATGCACTGATTACTTTTGGTGTCACTTTGGAAATTCAAAGAAAAAATGCTTAAAAACTGAAATTTCAACTCTAAGATGTCACAACATGTAAATTTAAATTAAAACTCCCCCGCAGATACATCTGTAAGGAAGCGTTTGTATATTACTTCGCACATAGCTGTCTTCTACAGCGTCATCAAAAATTTCTAAATAACCATCAATAACAATCATTAGTTTCAAATCACAATATCTTCCCAAGAACTGTAGGACAACGGCAATCAAGAGAACATGCATCGTACGTGGCCGAGACTTTTCTTTATGCATGGAACAGCAGATGATGTACAGAAGTGGCTGATCCGTAAAGGTATTTAGTGGTATATCCAACGTACGAAGATGAGAAAAGAGGCATTTCAGAAAAGGTGGAACAAGAAGGTAGAAAAATCTATACCTGATATTTGGAAGTCAAGAGGGTGTGTATGAAACCCAAAGCTGGAATGCGCGGATTATTGGCCCGACTATTCTTTAAGGAAGAGAATTGTAGCTGTTAAATGTAATTGGAAAAAACTAAAACTTTGTGTTAAATGGTACTGCATTTTCTATGTGAAGCAAGATGAATGAGAACAAGAAAAATGAAGACATGAAAAAACAAGTGGTCAGCTTTCAGCATAAGCGAAAGATTGGATCAGTGACCCGAGCTAGTGTGGTTCCGTGAAATGAGTGGAGCACGAAGGGTTGGTGAAAAGTTGAAAATTCAGAAGTGGTTGGGAGGAAAGCGGAGAAAACCTATGGGTGCTACATAGGTGACGTGGAAGATGTTTTTTGCAGGTCGCTAATAAGGAGCAGAGGTAAGGGACAAGTCACTGCAATATCGCACTATGTCCGAGAGACCAATTATATGCTCACGAGATCAGAGCCCAAACCCGGCGGTATCACTAAATTCAAGTCTTGAAACAGAGGAAATATACTATCCTTTTACATAGAGGGCAGTGGCAGAATAACTACAAGGGGGTTTTATGAGCTGATGATGAGTATTCAGTGTAAATATATGTGAGATATCTTGCACTAGGATACATTTGATTATATCTGTTTCATTCCATCATTTTGACTAGTCAAAACTTCTCAATCTCCTCCATCCAAAGATTTGTAAATTAAATAATTTTTTCTCCATATAAAACCTTTTCCATTTTCTTGCATTTGTGAAACTTCTCGCCACATCGTCGAATCTCTGCGTCTTCCGCTTTCAACCTCTGTAACATTTTTCTCTCATTCCCATACTTTATTAACCTCAGTTCCAAAGACAAGAATGGACTAACCAACGTCTGCTTCGATACAAACTTAGATTTTCCAACCCTTTTCCCCAGCCGCTATCTTCCTTGCTGAACCCATGAATAGAGTCATCTTTTCTCTCCTCCTGCAATCAACCTTATCATTTACTCCAAAACACACGCAAAGGAGTCGACCACTTCCGCTGCTCTTTCATTCATATTGATATTCAGGACTCTGGTCTTGACTACATGACTATGCTTACACCCCCTGTCAAATACAACGTCACAAAAACATTTTCAAACTATTTCCCAAGACTGTTACTTTTCTTCCCCATCACCAATTACCATTTCATCAGTTACAAGTATCGGTCAGTCGAAACTCTAATCATATTCCTTTTCCATTACTCCGCAAACACACAAACACACATACACACACATATTTTGTATGCATAAACCAGGCTACTTTAAAACTCTCCCGAATTATATTCAATAAAACATTATTACTTGAAAACCATCACATTCATATTTATTCTCTTAAAAAAATGGCCAACACAATTTTTAAGAGGAAATTCCTTCAAGCTTTCTTGTCTTCTACTATTTTATACATAAAATTCTTTGTAACCTTTACCCTTTTCTTGTGCTTGTTAATCACGACTGCCTCCAAAAACGAATTTGGATGGAGGCTGAGTATATACTTATGTCTGCACGTGTGTTTGCTTGTTTGTCTGTTTGTTTGTGTATGTTTGATTGTCTTTCCGTATGTAAACAATGTATCTCAAAAGTTACTGAAGGGGTTAAAATAAAATTCTGCTTTGCATTTCATTATTTGTCATCAACATTCCGAGTTGAGAAGATTATCAGATTTTTTTTTATTTCGACAAAAATCATACCAAGATCTTTATAAATATAGTCACCAACGTCGTGTGCCGAGAAAATCTACCAACTTTAAGATTCCTTAAGGATACTGAAATATCACATTCCTTTCTATTCGCCAAATAATATTCTATTCCAATGCCACGTAAACTAAATATATTATGAAATGGGAAAAGTACATTTTTCCTGACATGGCAGTCAAAATGTGCCACTGTTATCGGGTAAAAGTCATAAAAACACCTAAATATACTTCTATTGCTTACCGGGTATATGATACACACCGTATTCTGAAAAGTGCAACGCGTGAAGACACGTCGTCAACTGACTTGATGGCTCTCCTTGGAGACTGAAGTATCTTTTGTCATGGAAACCTAACGAGAGCTTAAAATGGTTGATAATAACATGTGAGCCATCACAACTCTACGACAAATGCAATGTATATCCTATGACGACCCCCTACCAGGCTTCTCAAGCGTGACTGTTTGTACAAGGAAAGCAGTTCAGCATTTGCAGGCAAAGCCTGACGTCTGCTAATAAGAGAAACCACTAACAGCTGCAACAATCACTGGGGAAATCGCGAATACTCTAAAATCCACGCTTAATGATTCTGCAAACAATTAGCAGCAGCAGAGGTAGCAGTAGAAACAGCAGCATGAGCTAAAAGATGTTCTGATTTTGTAACCCCAGGATATGGGCCGTTCTTCACAAGGGAACTGAGAAAGAAAGAAGCAGGCCAGAGCGGGTCCATTACACTGGGAAGAGTGGCAACCACATTCTCAAATCTGCTGAATATGAAAGGACGAGCCAGTAAAGCTGTGTGTGTGAGTCAATGGCTGTGATCTCCCAGGTCACGTCCTCACACTCATTATCTGTGTCCCATCTTTATGAGTACCATCTCCCTGGTGTCTTTCGCCTGTCCCTCTCACGACACGATCAAACACCATTTCGTCAACAAAGATTCGAGAAACAGTTCAACAAAATCGACTCGTTTGAAGGCAATTCATTTCATTCACAAAGTCGTCGAAGCTTCTGCAAAGGCTACGATCATAAATCAGTCCTTACAAAAGAAAAGTTAGCTGAATGATATTAAGAGCTGTGACTGTCACCCTCAAAATATTTCACCCTTATAAAGTAATTGTATTCAGTCCCGGCTACTTACTCCTCTAACAGAATACAAAACAACCCACCAGAACTTGAGATGTCAGCCATACAGTTCTTTTTCCATGTCCGTTAATGTGTGTATGTATTACTTTCTAGAAACGTATAACAAAAAGATTTTATATGTTTGTGAATGTACAGTATATATGCTAATATACAGTATATAATATATATTACACACACAATATAATATATAATATATATATATATATATATATATATATATATATATATATATATATATATATATATATATATATATATATATATATATACACTGTACATTCACAAACATAAAATATTTTTATTATACGTGTATATATATATATATATATATATATATATATATATATATATATATATATATATATATATATATATATATACACACATACGTATATATATATATACACATATATAAACACTACTACTTTCGATGCCTTTCCATAGCAAATAAAAAAAAAGCAAGCCAAGAGCAATGGAAGGAGAAAATGAAAGGAACGGGCCACAGGGGAAAGGGGGAAATGGGGGTGCGGGAGAGAGAGCAGAGGCTTATTAACGCAGGTGGGAAGGGAGCAATATATATCTGTAAGGTGCGCAGGTGTAGCAGAAGAGTCAGACCTTTTTCAGACCAACGAACCAGTTCTCGAAAGCTGCCGGAACAGCTACGGTTTATATCAACAGAACTTGTACTAAAGTCTCTCTCTCTCTCTCTCTCTCTCTCTCTCTCTCTCTCTCTCTCTCTCTCTACACACATACATCTCTTGTACACACATACATATATAAGCAAACACACGAAATATTTTATATATATATATATATATATATATATATATATATGTGTGTGTGTGTGTGTGTGTGTGTGTGTGTGTGTACATGAGATTTTTATGCATTAACCTTTATAATTCGAGTGTATAAATTTATAGAGACATGTAAACATATAAGTATGAACATACATCAAGGATGAAATGAACATCACCGGCCTTTTAGTGTTAGAAAAGGATTGCCAATTCTTCTCTGGTGAAATACTCTTCCCGAGACACAATTCTCTTTGTATTTATAAACAATTTAATATGCAAAACGTACTAACTCATTTAGGGCATGTAACTATAAAGGATGAAGAAAAAACTTGTATAACCTCCAGAGAACTTTGCCACCTATGCAATACAAGTACAATTAAAACTCGCAATGATATTATTGCCAAAAACTTGTACATTCCACTTCATGAGAACGATAAACGTAGTATTAAGACGATACTATAAGAAACAACAACAATGACAACAAATAAAACGCAAGGCGCAAATACCCAACCTTATTCTAATTCGAGTGGTGGCTTCGTCTTGAAAGTCATTAGCTTTGAGTGTCGACTTCATATGACTGAGCATTATGCCACAATTCAATACGATTATGGCCTGACACTTGAACAGGCTTTATAAATAACATTAACAAAATAAATGATGAATGCAATACACCATAGATTAAGACTACAGCTCTCTCTCTCTCTCTCTCTCTCTCTCTCTCTCTCTCTCTCTCTCTCTCTCTCCTTTACCAAAATGACGAATGTAATACGCCGTAGATTAAGACTTCAGACTCTCTCTCTCTCTCTTTTACCAAAATAAATGACGAAGGTAATACGCCGTGGAGCAAGACTTTAAGCTCTCTCTCTCTCTCTCTCTCTCTCTCTCTCTCTCTCTCTCTCTCTCCTTTTCCATGAAATATAGGAATAACCGAATATGTAAAGAGACCCGCATCATTAACGTATGGAAGTATAATCCAGGAGAGAAAAAAAAGGAATGACAACGAGGAAGCAAACCAGAGGTGGGTAAATTATATGCTGGCTCCTGCATACGTTGCAAACTGGTATCTACATGAGAGAGAGAGAGAGAGAGAGAGAGAGAGAGAGAGAGAGAGAGAGAGAGAGAGAGAGAAAATTTCTTCCGAGTATCATTTTACCGTCATTCGTCACGGTTAACGTGAAAACCACGGCGAGCTCTTTCTACAGGACTTCTGGTAAGTACACAGCGTCAATCCCCCACAAAATAATCGCCGAAGCAAAACGTTAGTTTTTTTTTTAACTCCAAACATACAAATACACACACACACATACATATTTATATCCAACCCTACAATGGTTCCGTGGCATATAAACATATACTAGCGCTCGAAGGAGAGGTTAAGTATATCTTAGTTTAACCACACCACTGAGCTGATTAACATGAAAGGAAAATTAGGAGGCGCCGAGTTTTTGTCTATTTATCGAGACATAATCACAAATGCACACACACACACACACACACACACACACACATATATATATATATATATATATATATATATATGCATATACATATGTATATACAATAAAAATGTTGACATACACACATATATTAGTAATATATGTATGTATATACATATATACGATACAGACACACACACATTATATATATATATAATTACATATATATAATATATATTATACATAAATGTCAAATTAAGAAAAAACAAAAAAAAAAATCATTCCATTTACGAACACGAAAAACCTCAACTGAATTTAAATGACCAGATCATAAAGGAAGATAAATTGAATCCTAAAGGACTGTTGAACTGGAATGAAAATCACTTGCATAAGACTGGATTTATGGAAGATGCATAAAGAAGTTCGAAGTTCAGAGCGGGTCAAGACTCGTCGATTCTCATGAATAAGTAACTCCAGCAAAGTAAACAGTAACAGAAGACTCACCGAATCTCATGAATATGTAATGAAGCTGATATATAAATAAATAAGTACTAGGTAAATAACTCCAATGCTCGTGGTCTACATGAACCGTACTTTATGTGCGGTATGATAATTTAAAATAATTAGATTAGCATGAGGAACTGATTTTTTTTCAATTTCCGAAGAGGCTTACGACGCAACTTCATTTCCCTTTCAAAACGCTGTTTACAATATTTGTATCCCCTGCGCACATGAGAGAGAGAGAGAGAGAGAGAGAGGTACAAAACATAAAACAGATGAAACGGCAGAGAGAGAGAGAAGAGCAAAACATAAAACAAGAAACGAGAGAGAGAGAGAGAGAGAGAGAGAGAGAGAGAGAGAGAGAGAGAGAGAGAGAGAGAGAGAGAGAGAGAGAGGATTTCCTTGTTTTGTGCGTGTTAATTATCAGATGTAAAATTAATGTATTCTTGAACATAATAATTTGCAACAATTATAATCCAAATCCTGCAACTGGTCTTGAATTCTTCTCCTGACCATTCATTCAAGCGCGAACATTATAAGGTAAGAATATAATTACAGTTGTTCAAAACTGGATTTTTCTCTCAATGCACAATAAACTTTTACTCTCTCTTTCTGGGCTTTAAGGACGAAAATCCTATCTATCTTTCGTGGCCCGAGACACTAATTATTAAATAAGACCTAGAGAGTGCCACTGCCTTCATTTATTAAGATCAAAGATCTCCAGGGTGAGCTTAATAACTCTCAAATAACAGCCATACACACAACATACGTCTTGCTATTGAAAGCTGCAAGCAAGCAGACAAGGCAAATAAACGGCGGATAACACAACAAATTTTATTACAATGTCCGAATGTGTTGTGAAGAGTTATGAAGGATGTTATGAGGGAGTCTTATTTTACCATAAACCCCAAGATCTGATCCACTTTTATACACGCCTTGTTACATTTATGTCAAAAATATAAAAAGAGGATGATAACGCTACTCAGTTTTTTATAGTGAAACGACAAAGAAATGATCCCCAACAGATGTTCCTCCTCATGTAAGGGATCAAATTAACAACAGCGACAATGATGTTGATGATAACCGAATTTCGGACAAGTTAATAATATAACTTTCAGAGAAACTTATATGGAATACTATGGAAAATAAATCATGTAGCAGAACACGAATTACAAAAGAAATCCAACAACGAGCAACACGTCATCATTCCTGATGATGCAGATTCTGTGGGTACCATCATCCTCTTTTATCTCGTCGGCAGACTGCCACTAACCGAAAGATATCAGGCATACACACATGCACAAAGCAGCTGCTCGACAGCTCAACACCTGCCGTACTAAACAGGGTCTCTCTCTCTCTCTCTCTCTCTCTCTCTCTCTCTCTCTCTCTCTCTCTCTCTCTCTCTCTCTCACAGACACACACACACATAAACTCAGTTCGGCAGCAATGATCCTTAACTGAACCATGAATTTACAGAATTCACTAAAGTCAAACAACAAAAGTGCATTTTTCTGTAATCAGAACGAATCAAATCATACACGCACACTACTCTGTGAAAAGATTACACTTAAAACTAAGTACATAACAAACAAAAAAAGACACAATATGGCAAACCATAAGTAAAATGAACGAAAAAAAAACAGAAACTTTCCCAACAAACACAACTCGAGCGAAAAGATTTATTTACGGCAAATAAACATAATTTTCCCACCTTAGACATCCTACAAACTTGGGCAGGAACATGCGGCCTGCCTGGAACAAACACAGAGGAACGGTGGATCATAAAATCCCGCACCAATGCATTCCCGTTGAGTGTCATCTCTATAAAGGGTGCACGAGTTCTACTCTTATAGCCGCATCGTGGTATAAATATCTGTCGATATAAATATCTATCTATATAAAAATCTAACGATATTGCTAGTGTTATCAAGATCTTGCATAAACTCTCTCGTTATGAAATTGGAATATATTGCATGATTGCAGTATACTGTAGATATATTTAGCCTTGTCTGGTTATCATCCTTTATATAATCATACACATAACTGAGTATCTACGAATTTAAGCACTTGCACAAACAAATATAAACGAACACACATATATATACTATATATCTATCTATCTATCTATCTATCTATATATATAGAAAAATATAAATGTGTGGGTATGTACAGTATGCTGACTCTTTTATGTGAATGCAGACATTCCTCAAAAAAAAAATGATCAGTGTTGGTTTTCCTCAAAACCAATAAATAGGACATAATGAAAAATATGTTATTAAAACAACTATAGAACTGTATACCATTTTTGTCCCTAGTACATCAGAAACAAGTAAAGGGTCGTCTCACAATCCAAGGCACACTGCGCTCAGTCAAGGACCCAGTGAGTCACAGATATCTCTGTCGCAACTACTTCACCTCCAAAGCTGTCATCAATGAGGTACCAGCGAAAAAAAAAATTAACTAGCATATACAAAAAAAATGATTCAAGCTTTTACAAGTGTGGTTTTCCTGTTTACCTGCTTCGCCATTCTACAAAATTCGAGTGAACCTCTCTCAGATTAACCAAGCCGTATCTTCAATTAAAATCACCTTTATGTAAAAGCTAACATTTGCTGTATTCCAGCCTTCAGATGTGTAAAGTTGAAACCATTGCTGGTAGAAAATTACTTTCAAATGGTTCCGTACCATGAACTGGGAGGTCTTGTTACAGCACAGAAAGACAGTGTCTAAGTTTCTACAAGATGGGTATCCTTTCGAAGCTTAGATCATTAAGAATAAGAGAGAGAGAGAGAGAGAGAGAGAGAGAGAGAGAGAGAGAGAGAGAGAGAGAGCATAATAAAACTGACTGCATCCACGTCAACCATTCTAACACTTACATTCCCTCCT
>NC_089760.1:19700000-19720000 GCF_040412425.1 Macrobrachium rosenbergii | reverse complement strand
TCTTGCCATATATACAACCTGAATGGTGAGAGAGAGACAGACTGGATACTGTGCTGAAACAAGAAGTCAGTGATCAAATCACCGCCGACGCAGGTAACTCGAAAACTGAAAAAAATGCATATTCGATACTTTGTCAAAAAAGGGACGATATGATCCTGGGACAATCTTGTGATATAATAAACACAGAGGCAATGCGGGAGGTGCTGAAAGTATAGGGTAGAGAAGATAAATGATTTTATATATATATATTATATATATATATATATATATATATATATATATATATATATATATATATATATATATTTATTTATATATATTTAAAAGGAATGGTTACAGGATATGTTAGCCTTTTGTTTCTCAGCTTGTGTTTTGGGATGAAGGTGCCATCCTCTTGCCCAGCTCCACCTTGGTTACAAACCACTAAGGCTAGTCAAGTACAAGTTACCGAATTTACTGACTGGTTCAATAACGATATAAAGGGTTATAACAAAGAGTGCAAATATCGCTTATCGTTGCCTGTTTCAGGCCCAGGGTCTCAGTCATAGGGCAAGCGTTTTGACCACTAGATTAAGAGTTCCATTTTATATTTATCAGACACAAACTCACTCAAACACACACACACACACATAAACACATATAGATACCACACACACACACAATATATATATATACTCTAAAAATTTTATATGAACGCTATTTTCCCCACAACGATTAGTGATGAGAACCGATAAACAATTCAGCAAAGGGAAAAAGCATAGTAGTAACGTACAAATGCAGAATCACGGCAAAATGAATTACCAAACTTTGCAGGAACAGTCCAAAGGGAAAAGAGAGAATCAAATGAAAATGATAATGGAGAAGGATGTTAGGAGGTTGGTGGTGGTGGGGGGGAGTCGAGGAGGAGGTGGGTGAAGGGAGGAAGAAAAGGTAGCAGTAGACAACGGACCACCTTCAACAATAGACAGGTGCCGGAGGAGAGGAGGAGGAGGAGGACAAAAGGAGGAGGAGGAGGAGGAGGGAGGAGGGCTTCACACCAGCGGAAAAAGGGGGTGGGGTGGGTGGGACCTGGGGCGCAAGGGGAGGGTCAACTCCGACGGAAAAGGCGTGTTCCGGTAACGTGCTAAATTGTCCCGTTTAATCTGATAAGTCAACAACAGGTGTACTGGAGGAGAGGGGGAAGGGGTGATAGGTTATGCAAAGAGGAGGGACAATAGGGGGTGTGGGGCCCATGAGAGAGAGAGAGAGAGAGAGAGAGAGAGAGAGAGAGAGAGAGCCGCAAAAGCATGGAAACTGAAGGACAGAGGTTTGTTTTGACGAGTAAAATTGACCCATTAACACAACAGCGACAACGAACCCTATTGCAAGATTCACTTCCTTCATTCAATCCTTTTTCATTAATATCTGAAAACGAAGCCATTGTACATGTCCTAAACAATAAATGACTTTCAACAACTTTTTTTTTATGAAATAAAACAATTGTACAGATGAAAGGAATCTACAATAAATATTCTTAGATGAGGCCCCTATGATGGGCCCCTGTCTAAGAGAGAGAGAGAGAGAGAGAGAGAGAGAGAGAGAGAGAGAGAGAGAGAGAGAGAGAGAGAGAGAGAGAGAGACTATGATGGGACACTAGTCTGTGTGTGTGTGTGTGTGTGTGTGTGAGAGAGAGAGAGAGAGAGAGAGAGACCCTATGATGGGGTCCTGGTCTGAGAGAGAGAGAGAGAGAGAGAGAGAGAGAGAGAGAGAGAGAGAGAGATCCTATGATGGGGCCCTGGTCTGAGAGAGAGAGAGAGAGAGAGAGAGAGAGAGAGAGAGAGAGAGAGAGAGAGAGAGAGAGATCCATGATGGGGCCCTGGTCTGAGAGAGAGAGAGAGAGAGAGAGAGAGAGAGAGAGAGAGAGAGAGAGAGAGAGAGAGAGACCCACCCCATGATGGGACCCTTGTCTGAGTAAGAGGGGAGAGTGAGTGAGAGAGAGAGAGAGAGAGAGAGAGAGAGAGAGAGAGAGAGAGAGAGAGAGAGAGAGAGAGAGAGAGAGAGAATGCACACAATTTGTTCCAGATGAATCCTCTTCTTTCAGTACCGATTTTGGTAGTTAGTTTTCTGTCGCATATTTAATCCTTTGCCAGCTAATTTCTGTTTCATGATACATGTAATTAAACGGCATCGATGACTGTTGTCGCTGCATGGTAAGCAGAGCTGAATTGTATCATTAATTTTATAAGAAAAAAGAAAAACAAAGTTTCTGCAGTGCATTATCACATGTTGCCATGGTTCAGTGTTACTTGAAGACAAAACCTTTTGTCTCTAAAAACAAAAAAATGATTGGAAAAATATATATAACAATTCTGATAATGATTTTTGTGACATCAAACAATAGTTTGAGTTAAAACTTTATGAGAAATTCTGCATAATGTACTCTATACATTGTCCAATGAACCTAATTCTATTGCAATATAAACCAACCGCAGGCCTATTAATGTGATTTGAAATGTAACGACTAACATAAACCCACAAAAGAATGTGCCACATACAATCCTTATGACTAAAAATTCAATAAAAACATAAATAAAACCATCGATATTTTCTCAAGCGTACGGATATTGCAACTATTATCAAAAATGAATTAGTATCAATAAAATTAACAATACAATGGAAACTATACAAAGAACACCAATAACGTTAATATCAATAACAGCAGCAGTGGTAACACGTATAATCCTGAAGATGTTTAGTTTTAAAGATGACAAGCACACAATGGAAACATTTCTTATTTACGAACACACTTCCTATACCACATAATCATTAAAAGCTCTCAAGACATCAAAGCAAGCGACAAAATGGCATCTCCAAAGCCAACACTCAAGTAAATGACCTTACAGAGCTAAGGTTACCGGTATGAAGATGAGGTCAACATAATGAAAAGTTAAAATAACGATAGCCCATGTAGAGATGCTGGTGTAATCAGTGAAATTGATAACACTGAATATGAGAAAATAACCGAAGACCCTGGCAGCCTCAATATGACAGATGAGAACAAAATTATATTACGAATCCAAAGAGGTTTGATTAAAATCCCCTTTCACATAAAACTAATAGTTCTTAAAAAGTATTGAAAACAAATCTTGACTTCGTAACATCTGAAGTATTATGAAAAGTTAACTACGAGTGTTTATCGACATGTAGACTAAAAGTACAAGCTCATATGCCGTCTCTATCGAATATCTAAAGTATTCATTTTTCTTACAGCATATAAAAAAAGAAGAAAAGGAGTTTAGCATATACAAAAAAATAAGAATCTCTCCCTCTCACTCTACTACAAACAGGCAAAACGAGCTAAGTTTTATTTCAGAATGATCCCAGGAAATGATAAAACACGACACGCAAAGGAGTAGGCAGACGCCCTTATATCTCTGGCTACTAAAAGAACACCTGGCCACAGTACGATTCTTCTAAGCCTTCTCTCATGAAAAGTCTGCAGGTGATACTACCTATTTCAGGACTTCGAAATACTCTATATAAAAGACAGGTACTAAATAACTATAGCTGACTTTTCCTTATCGCAAGTAATGGATATAATAGACACAGAACGTTGATATTTTTCTAATATCTTCCAGCAACTATACAAATTGAGAAAACTGTATTATTCAAAATAAGCTGACATTACAAAGAGGAACCATACCAACATTCTAATTGGCCCAATTTGATAAACAGCCATGGCAACCGGATGTGGGAAAACCGAAAAACCATTATATTTATAACAATATGTAATTTCCTAACAAAAATAACCATTGATGCAAATACGATTCGTGATAAGAATCAGTTAAACAGAAACGAGACAACACATATCAAAATTACACAAATCATAACTTAAAAAAAAACTGAAAAATATCTTGCTGGCCACTGAACAACTGGACCAAACTTGTTACTTTTCACGGGGAAATTGGAATAGACTCAGAAGCCATCAACTGATAAACGAGCACTTTATAAATAACAGAAATTACCGCTGACGTTTTCCCAAAACTAACGAGCACACTGAGTTTCGGCTGCACGAACTGCAATTTGGAGTTCTGTAATGCTGCTGGTAAAAATGTCTGAACTTTGAAATATCTTATTACCGCATAATTTCCACAAACTTTCGTCATTTTTTACACAAGATATCACACAATGGTGTTACTGTAATATACCAATTCTTCAAAATTGTTGGCAGAACACTGAGAACCTGAAATTATCTAGTGATGAAAATGTTTTAACTTTCATAACTTATTTCTATAAAGGCGGAAATAGCACCGGTTCATTTCCCAATTTTTTTTTCCGGCCTACTTAAAGTAAATGTCATTTCCTGGCTGTTTCTTTTAATAAAAACACTGCAACCATCGCAAACAGCGAAGGTTGTAAGGGAGGAACGCAAGGTTTCTCAACCAACCAAAGATACATGTTTAGATGACGACAGGAGAATTAAAAAAAAAAATAACTTTATACAGAAAACATACGACGGTAAAGTTTTACGAAAGCCATTTTATGCTCTTCATAATCCCCACTTCTTTTTCACTCGCTATTCACAGCTATGTGACGGGAAAGAATTCTCTTCTTCGATGTAAGGCGTGTCGAACATTTCTAAATAATAATTAGATTTGAAAACTTCAACCAAATGCTAGGGACCCGTATTTTAAAATTAACTGGCAAACAGATTGAAAATCATTCAGTAAAACCCAAAAACAAATTATCGGTCATCCAAGCAACTGTATGCGTGTATGCGTGCGCGCGTGCCTGCCTGCCTGCATACAGTCGAGAGCACAAGGTTCGATCCTCGATAGGGAAAAACACAATGCGGGAGAGTTCTCATGAATTAACAACTTGCTTTTGTTAACCTTAGTAACATACTCTTATACCAAGTGACAACCTGTGGGTCTTAAGTGAAGTTACAGAGAGAGAGAGAGAGAGAGAGAGAGAGAGAGAGAGAGAGAGAGAGAGAGAGAGAGAGAGAACACACGTGAGTGATCAGAGTTCCGTCAAAGCTGAAGTACATACTTCACAGTATCAGAATTAGGAAAAATTAATGGAAAACACGAAGGTAAGAATAACAAGATTAAAGAGAGAACACAAGAATGTCTTATTACCATATTCAAATGATTCTTAAAAGAAATGACTGGCATGTCAGTTCATTTAATAGTGAACGATATAAAATGTATGCAAATCTGAATTAACTACAGGAACAAATTCAAGCCTTTTCCCAAGTCTAAATAATTTGAAATTCATCAACGCTGCCGTCTGGTTCAAAGCCAAGCAGACATCGCACAAACATTCCACCCTGCGTAAAGCGATACAACAATGTGGCGGCGACAGTTGCCATGGAAACGAAAAGAAAAACAAACATAACGAGCAGAGAGAGAGAGAGAGAGAGAGAGAGAGAGAGAGAGAGAGAGAGAGAGAGAGGCGCAAGGAATGACCTCTATGCAACAAGAGAGTGAAAGAATTTCTAGGTACAGAGTAAGAATTCCTTAGCATCTCAATTCGCGATTCGCAAAAAAAACAAATAAATAAATAAAAGGTACAGGTAATGTAAAACGTTTGTATGTTGTCACTTGTCTATACACGCAGGGAAGGCTTTGTTTGCTAATGCATAATGGAGACCATTTGAGGTCGTCTCATGAATTCCTTTATTCATGAAAAGTAAACATCATTTCGTCATACCATGACAAGCAGCGAAATGCTTTCCTCATCTCTTGGTTTAGTTTGTTTCATGAATGCCGGAGCACCCTGAACCTCATCAATAATAATAATAATAATAATAATAATAATAATAATAATAATAATAATAATAATAATAATATAGGGGCCAGTCTTGCGGTCGAGAGCAGCGCTGAATTCTCATTAGTAGCTAACAATAATAATAATAATAATAATAATAATAATAATAATAATAATAATAATAATAATAATAATAATAATAATAATGTAAGATAAAACGACTTCGCCAGAAAACACCATTAAAACGTATATAATAGAATAAAAAAAAAGGCCTGGAATCAAACATTTCAGAAGAAGGCGAAAAGAAAGTAAGTTACAAAAATAATCGTACCAGCAAATATTTTTAAAACTTACAAGCACTCTAAAAATGACTCTTAGGGTTATTAAATGCTGCAGGTTACTGAGATATATATATATATATATATATATATATATATATATATATATATATACACATACATATATATATATATATATATATATATATATATATATATATATATATATATATATATATATATATATGCATATATGCTGTATATACACATATACACATACACACACACACACACACATATATATATATATATATATATATATATATATATATATATATATATATATATATATATATATATATATATATATATATATATATATATATATATATATATATAAATTCTGTCTTCCAAGACAGTCGGAGCTCTCATACCACAACGGAAAGGAAATGTTAAAGGCCTCAAGGTAACAAAGTCTCATGAATATCTGGAGAATAATTTCACCCCTGATGGGTAAGGATTAACCTGAGTCCCACCCATTTTTTACAATAGGATGGCAAACGCTTTGACGGAACTCTGATCACTCACGCATATTTTCTCTCTCTTCCCCGCTCTCTCTCTCTCTCTCTCTCTCTCTCTCTCTCTCTCTCTCTATATATATATATATATATATATATATATATATATATATATATATATATATATATATATATATATATATATATATATATATATATATATATATATATATATATATATAAGATATATCTTCACGTAAGACCCATAGTTGTCACCTGGTATACGAGTATGTTACTAAGGTTAACAAATGCAAGTTGTAAATTCATGAGAACTCTCCCACATTGTTCTTTTCCCTGTCGAGGGATCGAACTTTGAGCTCTCGGCTGTCTATGCAAGCAGGCAGGCAGGCACGCGCACGCGCGCACACAATATATGTAACTGTAATATCCACAATGCCCTCTTAACTTCTCGAATAGGCTATATGTGTATAATATACATACACACACACACACACACACACACATATATATATATATATATATATATATATATATATATATATATATATATATATATATAATAACACAGATATATATGTACATATATATATATATATATATATATATATATATATATATATATATATATATATATACATAATACATATATATATATATACAAACATATATATATATATATATATATATATATATATATATATATATATGTGTGTGTGTGTGTGTGTGTGTGTGTACACACACACACACACGCAGATAAAGGGCGTTCAAACGAACGATAAATGCCTGAAATTATCTTGTCTCGGTATTAAGCGACGTTCAGGGAAAATTCACGGACGGTGATGGGGGAAAATTGGTTCATATCGTTATTGTTGCTAAAGCGTTACGTCAGTATTTACACAAGGTATTATTAGTCCCGGCTCCTTCTCATTTTGACCGATATACCTCTTAGGAGTTTGTAAGTGCTTGCACGTGAGGCATTACGCTCCTTCCCCAAAATTGTCGTTGCACCATAAAAATCATCGGGTGGGATTTAAGACGAAATAAATAAAAAAAAATACGTAACCTCTCAAAATTGTTCCTGGTTCTTACATAAACTTTTCTCTTCCTAGAGGCGATGCTGTTGCTTTCTTCAACGTAAAGTGCCCTCTCTCTCTCTCTCTCTCTCTCTCTCTCTCTCTCTCTCTCTCTCTCTCTCTCTCTCTCTCTCTCTCTCTCTCAATTATTTTCACTTAAAGTCAGGGTTATATATACGAACATTCGATGAAACAGCAAAATTTACCAGTTTTGCGATGACAAGAGGTAACCATGTGCTTTTTTACACAAACTAAAAATATCACTGTTCTGCCTTTTTAATCGATTAAAATATAAACGAGGCAATTACTAATACAGGATTTATTGCATTCTAACATTAACAACCCATCAATAAGCAAATGCATTAGTAATGAAAATAACTCAGAAAAAAATATTATCAAGAGCACTGTAGAGAAAATTTACTGCCTCTCGCGCCACTCAACACGTAAATCAACAACTATCAATAAATGTACGGTTCTCCTTTTTTTTTTTTACATATGGGCTGTACTGGTGCAATTCGAAAGGAACACCAAAACAATGTTGCCAGTTGTGAAGCTTTGGAAACGTATACAATCTATATTTTTCACAGTGGCTAAATTACACACTCGGAGCCAATATTCCCCAAAGGTTAAATACTCTGAGAGGATCTCCAGAGTAACGCCTAGGCGAAGTTTCGCCTCATTATGTTCCCCAGATCCCGGTATAAGCTGCCAACAAACGAACGTACAGCACTTTTTCAGCTTACAATCTTAAAATTAAGGTGCAATACTTCTTACGCATTCCAGAAGTTTTCAGTACATTAACAACCAAATACTGAAACATAATTCAGTATATAACCATGCATAGTAACATCCGAGCCTTTTATATGAGAGAGAGAGAGAGAGAGAGAGAGAGAGAGAGAGAGAGAGAGAGAGAGAGAGAGAGAGAGAGATTCTTTGTACGTACTTCCTTCAGTTGGACGCTGAGGTGAAGTTGAGACCGAGATGGATGAGGACGATAGAGGACGGTAATTGAGTGGGAGGGAAGAAGGGAGGGAGGTAGGGAGATAGGAGGAGGAGAAAGAGTCCCGCCCCTCGCGTGATTGAGATCCTTCCTAGATAAAATTGTTATAGAAAACGGCATCTCTGCAATCGTCACAGCCCTGGGCTCTCTTATCGTTTTAATGACTGTACACTTCACTGATTGAACCTTACAGTTTTATTCAACATTTTCGGTCTATATCGGTAATTAAACTTCTCAAAAATGTATAGCTCTTGCTTGTTAATTTAGATAAAAATTACAAAGAGTAACATGACATGTCTCCTCTGTTTAATAAAGATAGCACACAATGGCTCTTGTACCCTTAATAATTTGATCTATTGATTCCTATTAACACATTCACGTTACAACTTTCATTTTGTCTTTCCACTTCTAACGTCTGTATTTTAACTGTTTTGGAAGCATCCAAAATTTTCTTCCTAGGGAGAAATTAAAAAATTAAATTTTTAAACTCTCAGAAGCAAACCCAATAAATAATTTCACCGCTGAGAGAGAGAGAGAGAGAGAGAGAGAGAGAGAGAGAGAGAGAGAGAGAGAGAGAGAGAGAGAGAAATTATAAATCCGCATTTGAAAACCGTTATTGGCGGTACCAGACCATACAGCGGTCTATCAAAGATGCCATTTATCAACTTGTACCGTACTCTGGGGCTGCACGAGAAGAGTTAAAGGCACCAGTGAGTGTGAATACCACCCATCAATTAATTCTTATAAGAAAGCACTTTATGATCTTCCAAAAATAGTCTCTCAAAACAGATCAGAGCTATAAAGCCATTACAATAATAAGCAGAATTGAAAAACTTAATCATTCATATGCCTAAATGAAGAGGAATTTCCACACCCTTAACTTGATATTTTTGTGTCTAAACATTAAGTTATAAGTTGAAAGGAGATTATGATAATGCTACGATTTATTTTCATTATCATGAGAGGGCCATGATACTGAACCTTGCTTATGTCAATGTGAACAGTATCCTGATGTATTACAAATAATCAACTGGAAAGGTCACTGGCCCATTGCCTTCCCATCCCACACAATATTTAAGAGAACATATGCCCCAATGTAGAATTAGATCAGGAATCAAGAACCAGATCAGGAATCACATCCAAACTGCCAACAGACAGTCGTGAACCTCTTAGGTATCAAATATTTTCCCCCAAAGTTTTCACGTATAACGTCCTGATCTGATTCGAAACCCAGATTCGAATCAAATAGTTTTATGATCTGGATCCTAGCTAGTGACTAGCCCTTCCTTCCACAAAAAGCCAGGAAATTCACCCAAAATTCAACATATCTGTTCAAGATAACTTATGTGTATCATAGGCACAATGTATATAAAAGTTGTGCATAAGTACAGTATATGCATATAGCGTGAACCTTCTAATTACAGTAAGGGCAAATACTGGAAATATTATTATTAAATGTTTCAAAAGATGAAACATATTTATATGGAACAAGCACACAGGGACCACTGACTTGAAATTCAAGCTTCCAAAGAATGTTGGTTTCAACCTCCTACCGCATACCCCACACAGCAGCAGTAACTGATCATGATACAGAGCAAGTGATTTTTCATCGCCCTGGGGGAGACGCGAACCCGCGAAATCAAAGTGGCATGTCACGACACTAACCACTATATCAGCAGACCAGCACAATTAGCAGCAATAGTATACGATCAACTAAAGGTATGTAAAATGTGACCAGAAATCCTACTTTTCGTCGTGGATTTTGTGATGATCTGACCTTCGAAACTGGGTGTATTTTCAATATCAGTATGCACCAGCGGATTCGGGGGGAGGAGTGGGGGGAGGACCTGGACACGTGGCTCCCCCATGAAAAATAATGACAAAGTAATAATATTGAAGATTTAGATAATAATAATAAGAATGAGAAATATAAAAATGGGGAAAAAATGTTATTGAAATAAAATTTTTTGAAAAAAATAACAATAATAATAATAATAATAATCTTAACGATCATATATATATATATATATATATATATATATATATATATATATATATATATATATATATATATATATATACGTATAATATGAAAATTGGTGGCCCCCCCATGAAATTTTTCTGGATCCGCTAGTGTCAGTATGGCTATATACCTTTACAGCTATTGCTATAGTGCTACTTTATTACTTTTAACAGCTTCAACAGATGCGTCATCCACTTTCAACTGCTGAGGCCTTCAGGAGAACGACGACCAGATTTGAACTTACCAACTACAGACTATCGGCTAACAAACTATCGACAACTGAACAATAATATTTTTTACCAACAAAGGAAAAGAACTGCAAGTATATATTGACTGCTTTGACTGAAACTGATAATGCAAGTTCACCCCAGATGAAAGGACGCTCACCTGTTTAGCTGTAAAAAGGAGCATAATGGCCGAGGTCCTTGGAAAGTGACCTTGAGGACTCTCTAATGACCCGTAGGAAGGCCCATTGTTCCAATGGAAGGAAGAAACGGCCCTGCTGAGCCTCTTCTTAAGGCGATTAAAAAGCATCTGCAGCTCAAAACTATGTCCATCTGTAAGGCCTTAGAAACACTAAGTTGATATGAGAATATTTTCATCTTGTACTACTTCAAGGCGCGAGTAATATGAGACTAACGACCGAGTAATGTCAGCTATGGGGTAAACTTTAAGGCAGTCACTAAATGACTGATTTACATACGAAGATCCTTCAGATCGAAATCACAAGAAAATTGGGGCTGCCGTCATTTCAACATAAGACAATTCATGAAAAGAAAGATATGTAATATAATGTGACCACATTCACCAATGGTGTAGGATCATTTATACTGGAAATAATGTTTAACATTAGAATATCACCTGATTGTCTCAGTGGAAACATAGAATATTGCAAATCACGAGTTGTATCTAGTTAACAAAAGACCTTCACTCTCCTTGAAAGGCAACGGCAAGAAAATAAGTAAAATCAGTTACTATTTATAGGGAAAAAATACATCACGCTATCAGAACATTAGATTAGAAAATGCCGGATTATAGATCCTCGTTTGGTCGTCCACTCAATTGCGATTACGGGACAGAAATCCTGCGGTGACGAATGTTGCAGATTATACGTGGAACTTCAAAATCTTAACTGAGTAAACTTGTTGAGTTACTGAAACTAATCGGGCTATATTGTTTCTAAGGAAATAAAAACTTCAAATAAACGAAACTGGGAGAGGGGTTTGCGCAAATAGAAGCTTCCAGGTAAGAATTCCCCCTGACACTAAACCTTCTCTTTAACCCTAATCATTCACACAAGCGGACATCAACTGAGTGTAAACAAGAAGTAAAAGAGGTGTGTTCTGAGGGATTAAGCGATAAGGCTGCCGAATTGAGTCGCAAATAGAAAAAAAATTCACAAAACGAATTTCAGAAAAGGTCCAACTGAAGTCTCAGCACTCCTCCTCACGAAGTAAACAAAAGGGGGCTTTATGGAGAAGTCTCACTTGTCTCACTTTGCACTAAAGACTCACTAAGGAGACAATGCCTTGAACGCCACTAATAAGTAAAAGGAAAGGTGGAGAGAGAGAGAGAGAGAGAGAGAGAGAGAGAGAGAGAGAGAGGAAAACCAGTGCTACTACTATTACTAGTACTTGGATTAAGCAGGGTTCTATGTCAAACAATCCCCCTTAAAGGTAACCCATTCCCAGCAGAACTGGTTGGTGTATACGGGAAGAAGGGGAAAGGATGTACCAGGCTTTACACACCTACACACGGCAACGAAAACACATACGTAACATAAATCTGTATGAAATACATATGTATACATACAAAATTATTATATATATATATATATATATATATATATATATATATATATATATATATATATATATATATATATATATTCTGCTGCTTAATATCTTTATATATACATACACACATCTATATAATATCTAAAAATTAAGTCAAATATCATTTAATATCGGATACACCATACCCCCAGGAATAATTTACACCCAAAGGGAATTATAATTGATAAGTGCTTATGCACAGACCATGATATAGCCGGGTGATTAAAGTCATGTCTATATACATACATACATACATACATACATACATACATACATACATATATATATATATATATATATATATATATATATATATATAATATATATATATATATATATATATATATATATATATATATATATATATATATATATATATATATATATATATATATATATATATATATATATATATATATATATATATATATCAGATGACAGATATAGCGAGAGAGACGAGTTGCATTCATAATTATTGTAAGCTTATACTTCCGTACATTTATTTCTGTAATACGTAACCGCCAAGCTAAAATATATAATATAAATAATGCAGCAAGTATTTTAAAACTTCCATGTACTCCCGTACAAGTTTCAATTCTCTCTTACAACCTCCATTAGGAGGCAGTGAAATGGTAAGCACATCCCTTACATGACCGCCTGAGTTCAAGCGTATTATTTTGCATTAAGCAAGTGGACATGGAATCCAGTTTAAAAAAGAGTAGTGATTCGGATAGATCTTTAACTTTCAACTGAAAGTAAAAATGCATAAATTACGTCACACAACGTCGTCTATTGAAAATGCCCACGTTTTAGATCCGGGTATGGATGACGTCACTCCATAACACTAAAGGCAGTTGGAGTTATGAAACGCTACTGAAACATGTGGAAAACTGCGATACCAGGAGTGCTTTCAGTATGTATGAGAACTTCAAACACTAAAGCCTACCCTTTACTGACGCAACATATACGATCGGAAAAACCTGTATAAACAAAAAAAAAAAAAAAAAAAGGACATTTGTAGTTTAGACGGTTTATGTTATTCCGATCGGACCTAGGTATAGCATTCTATTTATTCCTGAGAGAGAGAGAGAGAGAGAGAGAGAGAGAGAGAGAGAGAGAGAGAGAGAGAGAGAGAGAGAGAATTTATCACCTCCCAAAGACAGCAACTCTCTCCATAATAAAATATTTTAAAAAATAAACCAAATTAAAATAGAATTCACATTAAACCGTAAATTTTATATATACGATTTTGTTTCTAAGAGAACAAAGTGTGGGAATACTACATTCGTTAGTTATCAAATCCAGTTGAATAAAATGGTGTAAAATATACGTCATACATGGAAGTGTACAATTAAAGGTCTGTGAATACAAAATAATATTTACCAAGGTAAGGCCTGTGACTGCAAGAAAGGAATCTACTCCATAAAATAAGAATTCCTTGAACGAACAGCAAACCATTCATGAAGACTCGACAGAGCTATTGTAACTTAGCGTAGGATCATTGTCAAAGAAGCGATACATTTTAAATTGTCGGTTGTATAAAATGTAATAAAAAATCCATTATGGTATGATATGAAGAAATGTCTCAAACACACCCTTAAGGCTACCCGCACATCTAGACCTAGACCGAGTGACGCCGATATTCGCTCATGGGGCCCACGCATTATCAAACGTGCTTGTCAAACCTCATGTTTAATCAAGCATCATAATCGCCAAACACTACGGTAAGACTGATCAAATCTCGACTGGTGCCATCCACTGACAGGAAATTGTAGACAGCAGGATCAACGTCCTGTTATTTCCCAAAATTTCGAATTTCTCAGAAAACAGGGTCATATCCCGAATGGATCATTTTTTTTATGAAACTGACTGCACGAGTTTATTGCGCTTTTCAGAAGCCATGTTTATTTTCCTCAAAACAAACCCTTCAGCTTTATCAGGCAATTCACCGTTACTGTGTGGTGTAGTGTTCCTGAAGGCAAGGAATCTCTCCTTTGGCTCAGGTCCTGCTTGATATAGTTGAATCTAAAGCTTTCCATATTAACAGTAGTTAGGTTCTTACTTGCAAGCTAGAATTACTTTAGCACAATCACGTGAGTGTCAATCTTCGGCTTTAGTTTTCGAGAGAAAAAAAAAAAAAAAAAAAAAAGATGGGCTGTGTATTGGAGGCTTCTCCAAGGATGTATGATATGCTACTGGGCTCAAATTTCTCTAGATAACTTTCAGACTTTAAGGTCAACCACTAATCAGTTCGTCACACGACACAAATGCATTAACACATTTCTTTTTTATATCAAACCAACAACAACTGGTGCTCTATCCGTCTTGGTATCCGAAACCCATATAACAATGATAATCCCTCCCAAATGCTATCTAACACAATGTGACAGGATATAAGACCCTTACATCTACAACTAGGGGAGGAGGAGGAGGAGGAGGAGGAGGAGGAGAAAAAGTCCACCTTGCCCAACGTACACCACATTCCTCAATATACATCCATCCTCCTGGTCATGAACTCTACGTGCATACATGCCTTCAACCGCATGCACATGCGCACACTGAAGCACTATCAGGGGTTCGAGCAAGAATTCAAACAGTGGCATAATTCAAGACGACGGAGGAAAGTTGGGGGGAGGAGCAAAGGTGGGCTTAATGAGTACCTCCAAACCTGAGGGAATTGTGAGGCACACAGCCGTCATCATCATCACCATCATTATCATTAATACGTTCACTGGTGCAAAGGCACACTGAGCAACACTCTGTCTTTCGTTCGCTCTCTTTTACATACATATCCGTACAATCTATATTTTTCCGTGACATATAGAGAAAAATATTTGTGCAAGTGCAACAGGCACTACTAAACACTGCAGACATTCCTCTGTAACGTATTACTATAAAATCTCCGTTTACTCCGTTCTCAAATTCTATCCTTGCATAAAGGATCATGAGACAGGAGTCTTACCCTCAACAAACCTTTGGATATTTTTAAATGAATTTATTCCTTTATGAACCCAAGGCTCTGTGAAATTCTCCATCTATAAATAAAGAAAATGCGACGTTAAATAGAAGGAACCCCTTTATATCCTGGAATGAGGTACCAGCTCATTAAAATGAATTATTTCTAGTCATGAATCTCTCTCTCTCTCTCTCTCTCTCTCTCTCTCTCTCTCTCTCTCTCTCTCTCTCTCTCTCTCTCTCTTCTTTTACTTTTATTCAAGTAGGAAAAACTTGGGACACAACTTTCACAAGAGAGGGATATTCTGTATATCGTTCAAAAGATGAAAGAGGTCTATACAATGATATTATTATTATTATTATTATATTATTAATATTATGATAATGATGATGTACCAGAACTAAACCAACGAATTTCACACAAATCGCCACATCATTGCACAAAATACAGGTATGAAAGAATCCAACCAAATTAGATTTGTAGAAAAGACTCTACCCAAGATACGATTAAAATGTAAGAGCCTAGCCAGTGTAAAAATAACAGGAAGTGTCTTGTCAAGCTAATTGTATTTTCAAACCGCGCTAAAGTGATTTGATTTATGAAATTTATGCTGTCAAGCCAAGCACTAGGGCACTTCAGGCTGTTCAGCGTTCAAGACAGTGGAAAGAGGGCGTCCGAGTGGCTGGACAGCAAGGTAAAGCGATCAAGAGAATAGAAAAGATGAGGTACAAGGGTCTAAAGGTGGAACAGGAAGAAAACCCTCCAGTTGCACTTAGAAATAACAGTTGGAGGTGCTGGACAGCAAGACTGAAGATAGGAAGCGGGTAAGGGGGTAAAGTAAAAGGCTAAAAAAATGATGCAGCTAGGGACCGAAGAGACGCTGTAAACACCCTTTAATAATGCCTACAGTGCACCACACAAGGTGGATGGTGACACTACCCAACTACAGGGACCTTAATAAAGGACATTAAAGCTTAGTTTCTATTTTTCAGATTTTTTTCAACAATCAGCGCCGACTCAGAGCGTTGCAAGTCATAATGTGGTTCTTACAGCGATTTTCCCAGGTCGTCTTGTCTTCAATGTAACCGTGGTTTCGTAATAGTGTCTTGCTCATGATTTCAGTGTCGTAATAGTTTCGTGCACATTCGTCTGTGACCCTGTTGTGGAAAATGGCGACGATTTTGAAAGATGTATTTAAGATGTGATACGAATGCCCAGGACATAACCAGGAAGTGAGTAAGAACCGACATTGTGGTTTACTGTAAGTTTCATGATATCGTACAAACGTCACCCCATGGTCGTAGACATCGTAAAATATCGTATACAACACCGTGTCCAAGAGGGAATTTAGCATTCGACAGGCTACGACTCACTAAGACTTATATTATAGGTACATCGACGGGAATCGGCATGAAAATCGTGAAAGTGAGACCTAGAATTAAACGAACTGGAATGAATAATTGCAATATACTGTCATTTGCTTCTGACAGAAAACTGTTGCAGGCAAAGCTAAATTCAACAAAACACCAACACAGAAATCTAGGGGAGGTAACGAGTCTCCTGCTTATCCACTCCTTTTTAAGAACTGCTGTGAATGATGAAGGAGAAAACCAATACCGGACAACGACAAAAAATCAAACTGAAGACAAGAGATGGGAGGAGGAGGAGGAGGAGGAGGAGGAGGAGAGCCCGCGGAGGGAGTTTAGCGATCCAGACATCCCTCCTGAAGATAAGAGCAATTCGCTTAATTGCAGCCTCAATTATGAATGAGGACAATAGTGAATAATTATGGTCGTTCCACCGTAATAAAGATGAAATATGGATAGCAAGCACGTATCGTGGAGAGCAAATTGATTCAACAAGGACAACAATGATTAGCCGAGTCGTCCGTCCTTTCCCCCACCGAACTGGAGCTTTTGAAGTAAAACACGACCTGGAGGAACAAGTCGTTGGTTATTCGTAATGAATTGCCCACACAGTCATACACGACGGGATGATAATTATGTGCATTTTTACTTTTATAACGCATACACAGAAGACGTTGGGCACCAGTTAATAATAATAATAATAATAATAATAATAATAATAATAATAATAATAATAATAATAATAATAATAATAATAACAACAACTCCGCTAGGAAAAAACAAAAATAATGGTGATGATAACCGATTATAATCATTACAAATTGGAATTCGCCTTCATCCGCTGTATTCCTGGGTCCTAGGAACTTGTGTATCAAGGAATTCTCAGCTAATATTAGTTTCACCGGCAAACGGGAACATCATTATCAGCAAAAACAACAACAACAATAATACCAGTAAATTAAGCAACTAGATACAGAGCTTGAAAAAGACCCACCCACCTGATTGGAGAGAGAGAGAGAGAGAGAGAGAGAGAGAGAGAGAGAGAGAGAGAGAGAGAGAGAGAGAGAGAGAGAGAATCAGTCTAACATTGTAACGGTCCTGGATAGTGATCTAAACATGCCACATCCACACAACTACCAGGTTTGATATTACTCAGCTTTCTCGGGCTCTAAAAAACATCAGTAGCGTTAGCAACTTGAATATAACAATATGCACTTCTTGTTTTTCTTAAATGTTAAGGTTTCTTTACGAGAGGCTACCAGTACCAGAAGACAGATGAGATAAAATATTATATATATATATATATATATATATATATATATATATATATATATATATATATATATATACACACAGTAACCCCATAACAAGAACTTCAGTATTATATCATATAACAAGTTCGTATGGGTACGCAATCTAAAAGTTCTGTTTGATATAAATAAACCACCAGTCTTGAATTCCATGCAAAGATATCCCGTTGATAAAGACACAAAAAACAGAACTTGGCGGAGCCGGCGGTATTCCTCCTTAAAACAGGAGCTATGATGTCCGGGGGAATGAAGGAGGGGGAGGGGGGAGAGGGGCAAGAAGGAGCAGAAGGAAGGGCAGGGAAGGGAGGGGGAGTGTCAGGTGAGGAGAGGCACCACCTTCCCACCCAGTGCCTCCTCCTCCGTCTCCTGATGCCAGCCATCTTGCCCAAACCCAGGCAACGGTTGAACAGGAACATGAGGTTGAATAAAGTCCTGACATTAATCTGTGCAACCCAAAACATCGAGCCCCCGGACATGTATAAAACATACGCACGCACTCACACGCTCCCGCTCCCTTGAGCCTCTTCCCCAAAACAACGTCCAGAAAATTAATGTTGGAGGCCACAGATAGACACCCCACACATGACGATGACGAAGACATTTTACAAATTTCATTGTGTAAATACACCTCTTGTACAAACACAAAGCCACAACATTGGATCTCTTTTATAGCAGCATATCCTTTTCACTGTAGTCAATGCATTTTATGCCAAATATATCCCAAAGATATCTGTATCTTGATACACTCGGTGACAAACAACTAAATAAGTTTTGCTTTAAATCTTTAAAAATTTCGCCCCAAAACTTTTAAAAAGTGATAAAAAAATTAGGCAATTTTGTAGTTTGGTTGTTTAACACATCACCTGCAGCCAACCGCTCAGTGTTCCATAAATCTTGTTCTTATGAAGCTTTCTTAAAAGTTGACATTATAATCCTTACAGATCTTGTACCAGCCCACGTTTGGACAAAAAATTGATCTGCAAAACTAACTCTACCTACTTATTTCATACAAAAACCCTAAGCTCCTCTAAGGCAGGATCATTAAAAAAAGGAATATTCCTTTTCTATTAAAAAATCTAAATTTAAACATCCGTAACGTAAAATAAATCGATGTGAGAAAATCTAGGGGAAACCATTTTCCAATCAACCCTAAAAATGGATAATGAATTTATAATTGACCATGATCAAATGTCAAATTCAGGATACCATGAGGCAGGATACGGCTGAAGTCTAAAGGTGAGCTCTGGACATCACAAAAACCGATGTCTTTACTTGGAGAGGTTTTACCTAGGTGAATGCATTCTGGTGACTTGGGAAATTCTGAGATCAAAACTGTTTTATATATATATATATATATATATATATATATATATATATATATATATATATATATATATATATATATATATATGAAGGGGGCTGCCTCTACAAGTTTGGCAATGAAGGTTCAGTTTCTCTTGAAAAACATGAAAATAACTGACAAAGTCAGAGACGCTGATTCTTTTTCAAATCCGAGCAAGAATTATATGAGTTTCTGTGTAGTTTATATACAAACAGTTAACTGGCAATCTGTACTTTTCGATTGCAAACCATTTATAAGACAATTTAACCTGAAGAAAAGCGTAATTTTCCGCCATCGTTATCGCCTCCAACGCCGCACGACGCAAAGGGCCTTTGTGAAATTCCAATAATCATGTCTTTCCTGTACTTCATCTTCCACAAATCTCCACTAACCTCCAATACTTCTCTTTCTTGTATTAAACCAAAGGCATTCTGTATTCATGCATAAAATTTATATTTTATTTCTTTTGACAGCTCATTTCTTGGTGCACATCACACTATAATGCTCATAATGTACTGTTTTGATT
>NC_089760.1:19692500-19697500 GCF_040412425.1 Macrobrachium rosenbergii | reverse complement strand
ATTGTGTACAGTATTCAATTACATATATTAAGAAGAGAGAGAGAGTCCTCCCTGGCGCTGTCGGTGCCCACATGAGAGAAGAGTGCCACTGAATTTAATAGCATCACGAGTCAATGATCTCTGTTACCTAACCGACAACAAGAAGTCTGAAGTTACTCTCCTTTCGGTGCCCACTCAATCTTTTCACAACACCTCTTGCAGAGAGAGAGAGAGAGAGAGAGAGAGATCAAAACTCTGTCTTGATAACACCGAGGTCACGTAAAGAATAGAGAGAGAGAGTCACGTGAACATGGTTCCATTTGGATAGTCGTAATAAAATTTCACCTAAAAAAGACGGAATTCGTCTTTTTCCTTGCCCAGGTACCACCAGAGGGCGTTGTCTCAGGAGAGAGGAAGATGAAGCCTTCATCTTAAAATCGAAGGAGGTTCGATGCCCACATACCCAAGAGGAGATCCGCCACCCGCCCGGACTGCGCTATTTTGAGTTACGCGCACATGAGTTGGCATTAATAGCCTAACGTCCAAAAGTAACAGAAATAATAGACTACTTTCCAACATGATTTCAAATTCTATGACTCTTACACCTGACACATGTCAGCCAGATGAGTCTGTACACGAAGAATTTAGTGGTTAAATGATTTAGACATGAATAAATGTATAAATCCACAAATATAATAATAGAGGGTCTTCCACCTTAATCTTTGATTTTTAACAATTACTAATATTTATTGTACGAACACACGAGGCGAAAAGATAAAACAAAGGGGAGGGAGACAATATTAACATTGTACTCGAACACTTCAGCCATAGTGAAACAGCCAACCCTCCACTTTCTTTAAAGAAATATGCAAGAAGCAAGCATTATCAATCCTTTACATACGTTCTGCACTAAAACTCACTCACGAATTAATGTGCAGTTTGCCAGAGATCACAAGACAGACCTCCGGAAATACAGGACGCAGGGAACAAAAACCTTACCCGGTCCTCCATAATTCAGCAAGGAGAGTGAAGACAAATTCTCTATAATAAATTAGGCAATAAATATTTAAAGGCATTATTTCTACAATAGTCTGACTACAAAAAAACAAAAAAAAAAAAAAAAAAAAAAAACTACTAGAATGAAAGTAATGTTGGAGTGAAAAATAAGAGAACGCCATCAATTCTAGCTGTGACAAAATTTCCTTCCCAGTTTTCCCAGAAACTACGCACTCGAAATTCTTCTCCACTGACTGACATTGTCTGAAACCTTTCAGAATTCACTATCACATTTTAAAAGGCGATATTTCGAAAGGAAAACACCAAACAATTTGTGATGGAAAAACTCTGCCTTTGCGTGGCGGCCTTCCGTCCGTGTGACGGCACATATTTACTGGTGATGTAGGAGGAGATGATTTTTTTTATCTACCGTCACAATGACTATGGTCACCCATTACAACACGATACTGTATTTCTGGTAATTTCAGTATTAACTCTATATCATGTGCACAGTGGCCTTTTACTAAATTACTGTACGTCCCTAATCTACTAAAAAATTCTGTTTATACCCTACAATAACAGGAAATATGATCTCTCTCTCTCTCTCTCTCTCTCTCTCTCTCTCTCTCTCTCTCTCTCTCTCTCACACACAAACAAAAATGTGTACAAGTAAATCCAGGGAATAGGAACAACCGTGAAACAGTCATAATAAAAGGGCTCGACGTGACAAGGAGACAAAACAGCGCCAGATTATTTTTTCGCGAACACTGATACCGATCTCCACATGGGTTGCCAAGTTACCTGTTTTTTGGTAACCTTACCTGGTAATACATTAAGCATATTTCAACAATGCCAGTAGAAATTTTAAACCTTAAACACACATAACAATGCAGATAGTACACTCCCTCAAAGCAAAAAAAAAAAAAGTAAACAAAATAAAAAAATAAAAAAATCATTGAAATGTTCCGTGCAAGTCATGAATACCATGGCATCCGGTACAGCATTCGCCGACTTGCACAAGATGACGTCATGCGAGGGAAAGGCTTTCACATTAATATATGGCAGCAAATCTGAAGGAAAATCGGCATTTTCAAGCAGTCTTTTTCATATCAGAACTGGATATGGACAAAATGACTTCATTGTTTAAGCCTTTCCACATAACTACACATTCGATTAAATGAAAAAGCAATAATTCAGCGACTGAATCTTTTAAAACTTACTCACGCACATATATATACAGTATATCAGTATATATGTATGTATATATATATATATATACTGTATATGTATACACATTATATATATATATATGTGTATAATATATATATATATATATATATATATATATATATATATATATATATATATATATATGTGTATATATATATATATATATATATATATATATATATATATATATATATATATATATAATATACACATATAGGCTGAATCAAGTATGAGCATTGTGCAAAACACTTCAACAACTCAATGAGAAATAATAGGAGTTCAATACCGGTTATTATATTCTTCCAATAACTTCAGTCACAAGAATTAATATTACTGCATTTCCTATAACTGTTGGTTTACCTGCATACATACACTACCATAACGATGACTCGTCCATCTTCAAAATGGGATTAAAAAAATAAAACCTTAAAGATCGTATGTACATGCGCGATACACACATACACACACGCCCACACACACACACACACACACACACACACACACAGGAAGTTCAAAGCGTCAGTACAAGCATAACCTTTAAATCACTCACTTGAAGAGCTGAACTATGCTTATCTAAAAACCAAAGATTTTCGACGAGTTATTATAGCAAATGGGTCCATCCCACTCTTTCTTTTCTTGTTTGAGTAAATGTAATTCTCTCTTTCTCTCATTTACTGTTTAACCAGGTAACACCTCCATCTCATCCTACTCTACCTTATCACAATAAAAAAAAAAACATTATTTAAAATGTGCATGTGGTAAATATGGAAAACCAGACGCTAGGTCGAAAATAATATTTTAATTCCTATCACATGCAACGGTAAAGCAAGACAGTTAGACATAAACAAACTTATAAAGACGATAAAAAAATTACTTAAACATACCTCACGGCCAACTAGCGGACTCCACACAAATAATAAAAGTTAAAAATGCGCCGAAGTTTCTTCGGCTCAATCGAGTTTTCTGTACAGCGTATAATCAAGGCCACCGAAAAATAGATCTATCTTTTGGTGGTCTCGGTATAATGCTGTATGAGCCGCGGCCCACGAAACTTTAACCACGGCCCGGTGGTGGACTGTCGTATATAATTGCCAGATGTACGATTATGGCTAAGTTTAACTTTAAATAAAATAAAAAACCACTGAGGCTAGATGGCTGCAATTTGGTATGTTTGATGACTGGAGGGTGGATGATCAACATACCAATTTGCAGCCCTCTAGCCTCAGTAATTTTTACGATCTGAGGGCGGACGGACAGACAAAGCCGGCACAACAGTTTCCTTTTACAGAAAACTTGAAAAAACCAATGCGTAAATCATTAGCAAGCCAGGGAATGAAGTTGCAGTGGTCACATAGCTAATTAACAACATGCAATGAAAACTAATTTCCTCTGCCTTTGCCTCTTTTTTTTCTTTTTTAGAATCTCAGTGAGATATGGTAAAGTAAATTCTTAAGATTCAATTAAAAAGTTAAAACCTATTTCATATATCCTGGCCCTGCAAAAAAATCTCGCGGTGAATAAAGCATGCGATCATCATGAAATTCATAAATTAATGGGTGATTCAGCACTATCCTCTACTTCATTTCTTGAAAAGGTTTCAAATGTGTACATGGTAAATAATTAAATTAAAAAATACATACACAAATAAATAACATTTATCATTTTTTATAATATATCTACTCATTCAAGAGGTTTCATGTGTTCAAAAGCATACTAAGTGTAATGCTTTTCCAAATAACTTCAATAACTTAAGCGGATAAACTTTCCAAATTATACGATATTTCTTTAAATGATAAATTAAAAAATGAACCCTGCCCTAAAACCACTTTACAAAATAACAAGCTAACTAACAAGTTAGAAAAAATCAATTGGTATTTTTTGTAATTTTACAAAAACTAATATCTAGTTACAGAATTCGAATGAGTAATATCCACAGAATTAAATAATTTACTCGCAGAATTAAATAACGACTTTCTAATGTTTCAACCATTTTCTAGAGTTCAAAATTCTCAAGCTCATCACCTGACGATAATGGATGCTCAAGATTAATTAGCAGTTCGAAGCTCTGCCTGCCGCCATCAGTCGACCCAGCTCTGAGTTGATGCCAAGAAGAGGAGCAAGGGGCTAGCGACCTCATCCCTAGAGGTTTATGATATACCCTCTGATGTGAATAAAGACATGGTGAAGAAAAGAAAATTCCTGTAACCCCTCACCCCCCTCAACGGATAGGCACCCCAAATGGCTGGCCGTCTCTTACTAGGCTTGTATTTCAGGATAAGGTTGTAAAAACCAAAGTCGACTTGCGATCATATATAATTTGTAACGATAGCTGCAGTCGACTCCGATCACGTACGTAATATAAAGTTTAAGGTAACAACGGCACACCATAAGAAGCCTAAGTTGTTCCATTTTATATATATGAATATGTTTTATATATATATGTATATATATATATATATATATATATATATATATATATATATATATATGTGTGTGTGTGTGTGTGTTTGTGTGTATACATATATATTATACATACGTTTTCAATATAGCATAAATCTGCCAATTTAAATAACGAGCCTTTATCACCCACTCTGGGAATGTCGAAATTAAGTCATACAAATAACCATCTAAAGTGACTCAACGAGAAAAATAAGGTATTTCATCCTAAGTAACGACATAAATACGTCATAAAGATCTAAAGTTCATGAACATAATTGCAAAGTATCAGAAACACAAATACACCTACGGTGCGATTTTGCATGACAAATTATGCGTATACGACTAAAATCAGAGAG
>NC_089760.1:19685000-19690000 GCF_040412425.1 Macrobrachium rosenbergii | reverse complement strand
AAAGGAGGCAGAGAGAGAGAGAGAGAGAGAGAGAGAGAGAGAGAGAGAGAGAGAGAGAGAGAGAGAGAGAGAGAGAGAGCGATAAGATAATTAACAACAAGAAAAGAACAAGGGTGTTGTCTCCAGAAGCACACAGAAGACGCTGTCATTTCCGTTAAACGCCGAAGATTCGGCGACGGTATTCTATGCACGAGATCCATAACGATATTACCAGCACGTGAGGGCGGTGTGCAAATGATCATGGAAGAACACCAGCGGCAGCAGCAGCTGTGACAGCTGCACGGCTAAGCGGACTGAAGAGTCTTATCACATAGTACAAGCCGTGACGCCACTGCGCCTCATTAGCTTCGATTTTGGGCACGTGATTTGACCAGACGTCAGATTTCATTTTCTTTCACGTAAGTGGAAACAAGACTCGTCAACAAGTGGGCAGGGTGGTATAAAGGAATCAAAGGTGATGTAAAACCTTGGGGGTAGCAATCAGCCTTCCTCCTAAATAGCAGATGGCGCCATGGAAAGCTACGTGACTTGCCATGTAGGACAAAAATCACTTCCAGTGATAAAAATAAATATGGTTTTGTAACAGACTGATTAAGAGCAACAGGAAAGAGCATTATCAAACTGCAATACTGCGAAAGAAGAGCCCGAACTGCTTTTCTATCTGTAACGACAAAATCATTCAGAGCCAACTTAGACTATCTTACAACGACAACATCACTCATTCAACTCACACTAACTAACAGTGACAAAATCAGTCAAAGCACACAAAGACTAACTTTCAGTGACAAAATCAATCAGAGCAAAATCAAACCAACTTATAGGGACAAAATCAATCAGAGCAAAATCAAACCAACTTATAGGGACAAAATCAATCAGAGCAAAATCAAACCAACTTATAGGGACAAAATCAATCAGAGCAAAATCAAACCAACTTATAGGGACAAAATCAATCAGAGCAAAAAATCAAACCAACTTATAGGGACAAAATCAATCAGAGCAAAAATCAAACCAACTTATAGGGACAAAATCAATCAGAGCAAAATCAAACCAACTTATAGGGACAAAATCAATCAGAGCAAAATCAAACCAACTTATAGGGACAAAATCAATCAGAGCAAAATCAAACAAACTTATAGGGACAAAATCAATCAGAGCAAAATCAAACCAGCTTACAGTGACAAAATCAATCAGAACCAACTCAAACTAACTTACTGTGACAAAATCAATCACAGCAAACTCAGACTAACTTCCACTGACAAAATCAATTAGAGCAAAGTCAAACCAACTTTCCAGTGACAAAATCAATCAGAGCAAAGTCAAACTAACTTACAATGACAAAATCAATCCGAGCAAAGACAAACCAACTTTACAGTGACAAAACCAATCAGAGCAAACTCAAACTAACATCCAATGACAAAATCAATCAGAGCAATGTCAGACTAACTTACAATGACGAAATCAGTCAGAACAAAGTTAAACCAACTTATAATGACGAAATCAATCAGAGCGAAGTCAAAGCAACCTCCAATGACAAAATCAATCAGAGCAAACCACTAAGAGTAACATGGACGGTCCGATACTCAAAAGTAATCGAGCACATTCAGAGTCAACATTCCCGCGAAGGAAAGACAATAATGGCAACGCTCTTGTCGTCAACTGTGACTGACATTTCCTTTCACATTCTGTATCGGGATACGAAAACCGGATACGTATGAAAACTGCCTTATTCATGTTTCTTCAAAATATCACACGTGACGCGGCAACATTTAAAATTAAAAAAGAACATAACTATCTGCCATGCACGGCGACAAACAGTAACGCTGAGAACAATATGGGCATACTGTATATGATTTTACATAAGGTATAGACTCATAATTGTAATGTTTAAAATCAAATTTGTATACACGAGTCACTCGGAACATTTTTTTCAAAGAGTAAAATTCCACACGATCTCTGTTAAAAATGCAAAGATAACTTTACAAAATCTTTCAGTATTACATAAGGAACTGAACTACCGTGGCTGTAATTTAATGTTACTGGAACTAACAGAAATATTACCTCCACGCCGGAAAAGTCAGTATACAGTGATCGTGGCTGAAATATTCTCGAGGAAAGAGTCTGCATCTACTACAGATTTTAAATCATTCCCCCCCCCCCGATTATCAGGGTAATCATCCTACGATTACCTGCAATGCCAAATATCTGCCTTCTTAAATGTGCAAAACTTTCAGGGGGCCAAAAGAATACTATTCAAAATGTAGGAGAAAGTTTATGATGACGGTGATTAAGGGATGACGAAGCAAAGTTCAACACTATTTTGTCATTAAGAGTTTTGTCCGGAAATTGTAACATACCTGAGACGGGCCAACCACTAACTTAGTAGCGTCTGCCTAATGATATATTTCTAAGGCACGACAACAATCCACAACAATATAAAAATACAAATTACTGCATTTACCAAATATGCACCAATTATAAAGCGAAAAATGAAGACAATAATAGACTCAGGTAGTTAAAAAGGGGGGAAAAACTGAAGGGTTGGAGCAGGTAAGGTTCGGTCTGGGGATGATGACATACTCATAAACTATCCTAAGTCAATAAACGCCTTTATTTACTGACGAACTGTCAGCGTCGAATTGGAGACAAGGACACATGATGAGACTTTCAAAGAGTCCAGCAAATCATAAATGGATTTTGGACAAACAAACAAAGAAACCTTTTACTCAATAATACATATAAAAACAGTAAGTGGTCAGTATGTGTTAATGCCGATGCGAGAACAAAATATTTGTTTGGCATTTTCACAGTAAAAGTCCGGTCAGAAGGAAACCACTCCTACCTCCAAGCAGCTGACCCTCTCTCTGTTGATAATAAGTCATCGATCATGCAAGTAGTTTCCTGTAGCATCAAGACACTTCTATAAAGTATGAGCATTTTTTTATGAGGATATAAATAGCTTTTATCAAACTGTAATATAAATTAATAGTCACAGCATGCGAATTAAATCATATTTGAAAGAACCTATAGTTTTTTTTATTTAATTCGTTTAAAACTATAAACCAAAGCATGAAGTCAATGGTCTTTTGAAAAAAGATAAAAAGAAAACGCAACAAGCTTAAAAGCAACAGGGTCACCAGTGAATGAAGTTTCTTGTGGGTACACAATGGCCAGAGCAAATAATGGCATATTCCCAGCACACCCAAAGCACGAACATGAACTTAGGTAAAGGGACGACACACTGCAGGTGTTAGATTTGATTTGGTTTATGAAACTGAGGCTACCAAACCAGACACTGGGGCACTTTCGGACATTCAGCGAAAAGACAGTGAAAAGAGGGCGAGGGAGTGGTTGCACAGCAAGATAGAGGTATCCAGCATTTCAAGAAGATGAAGTACAAGTCTCTAAAGGTAAAAGTGAAAGAAAAACCCTATAACTGCACAATGAAGTGACAGTTAGAGGTGTTGGGTAGCAATTCTGAAGAAAGGAAGCAGGAATGGAGGTAAAGTAAAAGATTAAAAATTGGCTGCAGGTAGGGCCCGATGGGACACTGCAGGCACCTTCCAGTTATGCCAGAAGTGCACCTCACAGTACTGCCCCCTATGGGACGGAGATGCAGGTGTTAAGAAGGATGTCTTGAGGGTGTGTAAATGCCAAAAAAGATTTGGAGCCTCATTTTGGTGACTAATAATGCTGGCTGTTTCTATTACAAATCTAGAAAGTGTGTGTGGTAACTGGTAACCTCAAAAACTAAGTCCTACAAATGCTACAGATCAGACCTGCCTGGACTGAATACTTTCAATGAGGGAGATTCTACGTGTGGTCACGTCATCCTGAAGGAAGTTGACGTGGTGGTAGGCAAACAAACATTCCTGATGCAATAAACATGAACGGCCTACATCAAGGTGAAGCTGACAAAGTACAGTACTCCAGTTCCAAATAAAACCACCATCTAGAGGAAATAGAAGTAATGGCGGTAATGGTAAGTATATGAGAAGCTCGGTTGTAGCAGTAGGTCAGGCCAAGGGCCTTCGGCCAGGCAAGACAGCAGAAATCGGTAAAACTGACAACAATCCTGGCATCATCAGTCAGTCATAATATCCTCCCCCTGTCAACTATGACACTCAACAACCTTACAAAATACAACACTCAAATTGCGTCTTATAATTCTGTTGCAATTTTTTAGCAGTCGACCAAGACAAGCAATATCTTAGGGAAACTCAGAATGCAGGATACATAGTGGGTCCTCATTCAAGAGACAGTGATAGACACATTTTTATATATATATATATATATGTGTAATATATATATATATATATATATATATATATATATATATATATATATATATATATATATATATATATGTGTGTGTGTGTGTAATATTATATATATATATATATATATATATATATATATATATATATATATATATATATATATATATATATATATATATATATATATATATATATATATATATATATATATATATATATATATATATATATATATATATATATATATATATATATATGTCCAGCACTACAAAGGCTGAAACATGCCATGGAGTATATGGCCCCGAATTGTTATGGTCAACTAAACAAATTAGCTTCATTCTTAGATTAAGCATTCCGTCAATGAAGTCACTACTGTAGTGTCTACAGGCTACACTTGAGGTTAAATTCATTTGACCTTCGATCTTTAAGTACGACCTTGACTTTATTTTGCATACTGGCATTATTAATGAATTACAAAAGGACTGAGAAAATGGATATCAGAATGAAGGATGCAAATGGAGCTCTCTGAAGAGAATGAAGTCCTGAATGAATGGGAAGACAATTTTAAAGATTTGGTGAGTGTGGGGGCTAAGGTGAAGCAAAACTGAATGGCAAATGATAGAGTACGTTGTGAATCTGATGGCATGTGGGAGGGATTACTGAAAATGTAATGACGGTTCCAAGGTTGAAAATAGGAAAGGATTACAGGAAACATGGTGTAGC
>NC_089760.1:19677500-19680000 GCF_040412425.1 Macrobrachium rosenbergii | reverse complement strand
TTGGTCCGCCCTCAGTTTGTATGTATGTATGTGTATTTATTTACGTATAAAAATACATATATATACATACATACATTATATATATATATACATACATTATATATATATATATATATATTATATATGTACAGTATACAAAATGTGTATCCATACATCTTTTATGTGCGTGTGGCATCGAAAGGCGTCAGGACTTGCCCTCAAAACCTTATATCGGCAACATTCATGATGATATAGGCAACCTTACGACCTGTATATATGAATGTATACAATTATACATGGGTGTCGGCTACTCGCGAAGGATATTCAGTAATTACTGTCTTTGTCATTTGCAATGCTAACAATATAATCTACCTGATAATCTGATACAAGTTCTGTATATCGCCCCAGCCACTTGAGCTATCGTCGTACGTGGACTTTATGTACTTAATTTCTGACCCATGTGAATATATATAAATATATTATATATATATATATATATATATATATATATATATATATATATATATATATATATATATATATATATATATACATACATAAGTATATATATTATTGTACATATATACATATTAATTATAAATACAATATACATATATATATATATAATATATATATATGCTGTATACCTAGAATTTATATACATTTCTATTTCAAAGATGCCCAAAGAATCTTTCACTAAAACCTCTTTAATTAACACAGGTATAAAATCTACGACGTATGTCCTTGAAAACGGATACAATACTTGATTATGAAGAATGATGGCGAAAATTAATCCTATTTTCAAACAAGCGTACGAAGAGAAAATCGGAACTCCTACGAAACGAACGCAATCGTTGAGAATATTTTGCAAGTAAGTTCAGAACACAGGTGGTTCAGAAGAATTACGAAAAATTATATATGACGCAAATGCTTCCCTTCACACATGCATGCTCTCTCTCTCTCTCTCTCTCTCTCTCGTTGGGACAAAAAACTACAGCGTCACCGTGCTTGATTTATAAAATAATGTCTGGTCAGGGCCTTTCATATGGTATACAAAAACTAAAAACAGTGAATCTAGCAAAAATAACAATTTCGGACCGGTCGGTCGGTTCATTACGAGAAAGCTGAATATTCGAGTGTAGAATCAAAGGGCTAATGTAATGGTTTGGGAAACAACATAATAATAGTAAATGAAAAAAGCGAATTTACCAAACAGTAACACGAAAAACTAGACAACTAACGAGAAAAAAGCGGTCACGAAAAACTAGACAAACATCGACAAAAGCGGTCACGAAAAACTAGACAAATAACGACAAAAAGCGGTGACTTATGAAATTTCAGTTTCCAGTGTCGTACAAAACTCCCTTGACAACAGCCACCAGGTTTGTGTGATTTGTCTTGATTTTATTGCTGTTTTTACCGCATTAATCAAGGGACCCTTGTTTTCAGAGTTAACACAGTTGTCTTGGTGGAATACTTCTTTGTCGCATTAAATAATTTTCAATTCACACATTGACTGAGAGTAGTAACTGTAGGTGGCGTTCCTCAGAGAGTAGTAACTGTAGGTGGCGTTCCTCAGGGGAGCATTCTTGGCCCACTTCTTTTTTTACATAAGCACAATATATGGTACGGCCTTGAAAACAAGCTTATTGCTTATGCAGATGATGCCACTCTCTTTGCATCGTTCCTTTTTCCTGTGGTTGCTGAATTTCTTCTATCAGAGATTTTACTAAAATAAGTACAAATTGCACAACATATTTTTTAAAAATACGTAACGCATTTAAAAAAGTAAGTAAATTTCAAGACAGCTAATTCATTTTTGAGAAACATATCTGGTGTACTGAAAAAGTTCTATTCAATTTTACATTCCTCATCTCGGTATTAATCCCTGGCACCGTCGTTCAATAAATTCACTGGGTATACCGAATAAAATTTTTTTTAAGTGAATACCGTATAAAATTTTTCACCGCGTCTGCCGTATAAAATTTTTCTTAAGTCTGACCATCCTCTGTATTCAAATAATCCCAAATTATACCACCCACAACGTACGCATTCATCTCCAAGTCTTGACTTCGCTTCTATGAGTTTCAATCCTTCACAGTTTTCTAGTTTTATTTCTGTAGTTGAATCGTTGGAACTTCAGAAGTCCAAATTTGGTGCAAAAGCTTTCTTTGTTAAGCTGGCTGATATTAGTCTCACTTTCCTGTGTATTTATCATTCGTCTTACTTATTTCAATTTGAAATTCATCTTGTTTGTTTTCATTTGTTATTTCTCTTTAAAATTTATTCTACGCTTCGAAATTCCCTTTTCTGTAATTGGTGCCTTTCATAATGGGGGCTCTGGGCTTAAAGTTCGTATTTTCCAACTAAGGGTGGAACTTGGCTTGTAATAATAATAATAATAATAATAATAATAATAATAATAATAATAATAATAATAATAACAATAACGCAAACAGCTAAAGACAGACAGTTACATAAGTCACATCCTGCCTGTTTGGCAAGGTGAATCACATTCGGT
>NC_089760.1:19662500-19672500 GCF_040412425.1 Macrobrachium rosenbergii | reverse complement strand
AAATGTTTAAATGTTAAGGAAAGTATGGAAAAAGGATTACCACATTTGTAAACATAGTACCAACCCGAGCACTAATGAGTTTTGTCGCCCCTCCCTTTACACAGCTGGCATGTGTAGGTTTGTGGTCTCCAATGGTTTTGTATGTTTGTTCGTATTGTCCCTTTAGCATGTATAGTGGTTTCCACCAACTGCGTATCAGTCCTTCGTTAATGACTTACAAATAAAGTCGATACCGGTCAAGACCTACAGTTACTGTACGTCTCTTACTTTTCACCAGTGGTGCTGTGTGGTTTACATAATATACATACATGCATACATACCTATGTGTATATGTATATATATAGACATAATGAAATTTTTTATCACACCGTGATTTATATACAATCATGAAGCTACGAACGTCGCTTAATATCAAATTCACGCTACCTCGGGAGTATCCCCGATGGGGAATTATCACCGAAGGGGAATTATCACCGAAGGAGAATTTATAAGTGATAAATGGACTGGTGCTGCCGAGTCTCGAACCCACGACACAGGTACTTATCCAGCGACTCCAGTCGACGTTCTACCCACTGAGCTATCAAGAGGTAGCGTGAGTTTGATATTAAGAGACATTTGTAGCTTCATGATTACATATATATAATTTGTGACACAACGAATTATTACAAGGGTGAGCTTAATTAACAGTTTCTATCGAGAGTAAGAAAACGTATCCGAAGTTTATATTTACCTGCAGTAAATTCACATATACTCGCAAACTGTAATGTTTAAATACTAGCTTAAATTTTCTTCAAACTGTTAAATATCACCGTTTTCTCACGATACGTAAATCTGTTATAAACAGTACAATTATTAGATTTTCTATGACCAGTTAAGTTTCTTAAAAAATGGTCACGATCGAACTTACCTTTCATTTGGTAAGATTAAATCTCGAATAAAAAGAAATTACCTTCTTTTCCTTATTCCACGTGTCAGTGACTTGGAATTTTGCAGTACAAAGCTTCATTAAAATTATATCAAATAACAAATCAGCTTCGGGTTTTCTTTTGCAATTATTGCAACATTACTTTGTCTTTTCTTTACTCACCCACTGGGTTACTTGTTCTTTAGTGACTGTATAATCATATAAGAAAGACAGTGGTGGATACTTTTCTATAAAAAATACTTATTACTACAAAATATTTAAATGATTCTATTCTAGAATATTCTGGACATTGAGAGAAAGCAACAGGTTAAAGTGGGGAATTTGAAATCCAAAGAACCATGTGATAGATGACGGCTAAAATTACTTAAAAAAATAAACACATTTCAATGTGACTCACAAGCAAACTGCGGCTATTAAACGTGTCGTTCTACATTCACCGATCATAACAAAGAAACAAATCTAATTGGACATTCAATTGCATAATCCTCTCAGATGATCACTGCTAGGCTTTTGTAGCTGAATGTCGAAACAGATTTGCAGTTTTCGAAACCATATCTGAGGAACTGCAGAGTATCACTGAGGATTTGATTAACACCAGGAACGCATATCAAATATGCTGGAAAAGAAGTACTGGGATGTGGGCTACAATAAGAAAACCTTGGATATCGGATGATATCTGGGTACTATAAAGAACAGACAACACCAACTTCCTAGGAAATTTCAAGGAAAGGATGAAAAACGCAAGTCTAGGTAGTGAAATCAGAGGAAGCTCAAGAAATAAGAACTTCTGGACTATCAGGCGGATGATACAGTGAACATGCCATATATTCAGGAGCGGTATATACTGGTGTTCGAGTAGCCCACAGAATTATTAATGAAATATCCATGGGTGAAAGGAAAACATGCAAATACTTATCAAGATGAGGGCTGGGTCAATAAATAACAAAAGCCAGGAGAAACATTTTCGTGAGGTCATACATAAGAGATCCTGACACAATAGAAGCTGAACAAGACCTCACTATACTAATGAATGAATTCCATGGCTTGTACGTGGAATCAGAAATACAATTACTTATGGTATGGAGAGCACAAGGTTAGTCATTACAGAGATGATTTCAGCCTGTAAATTCATCTATGGCCACAACAACATTAAATAAACTACATAACCTGAAGCTTACATGTGATTTATACTTCCATAGAACGAAAATTAATTAAGACGTCTCCGATTTGCATTTAACGATATCTAACCGCTGCTACTGGCATGTCCAAATACAGACTGAAACAAAATCTGCCGGTCTTGAGTATAACCACTTTCAAAAGTTGAGTATACCTTAGTTTTACCAGACCACTGAGCTGATTAACAGCTCTCCTAGGGCTGGCCCGAAGGATTAGACTTATTTTACGTGGCTAAGAACCAATTGGTTACTTAGCAACGGGACCTACAGCTTATTGTGAAATCCGAACCACATTATAGCGAGAAATGAATTTCTATCACCTTCAGCTTGAGAAGAGGAGGTATAATCGGAACAGTCAAAAGAAAAAAATCTTGAGGCTAAAAGCAACACCTCAGCTGAAAACTCTCGAGACGACAATAATGGCCACACAAACAAAAACATTCAGAAACCAAATTCAACAACAACCAAACACATGTCGGATAACCCTTGCCTAAGAGACAAATGGGTTTGTTAGTATTTTCAAAACCGCACGCATCTTTCACTGCGGTTGTCTGTTTATTTGTGGGCGCTTGTTCAGTCAGATAAGAAGCATAACGGTTAACGCGAGAAATGAAATGTTTGTATCTGTGACAAACTCAAGCGTCTAACTTTTTATTACAAGATAAGATTTTATTTAAATTCTGTCTATTTCCAGCTGCTATTGCTACTGATAATACTAGCTACAAGCAGAGAAATGAAACCATTTCCCAGCAAAACATGTTCCCTTGAATTGTGCGAAACTAAAGCACATTCTATTTAGAATTTCATCCACCCTATTTACAAACACCCAAAGAGTTCGTTTCGTAAAATAATTGGATGACAAATTTCTCTCTCTCTCTCTCTCTCTCTCTCTCTCTCTCTCTCTCTCTCTCTCTCTCTCTCTCAGCATGCGCACACTTGTAATACTTCAAATAAATTCCAGTTATCGTTAACTTAATTACCAACTTCGCCGTTCCACATCATAAACTTTCATAACTCCTCCAAAGTCATGTATTTACAAGCTTTGCTGGCCACGTCTCAAAGGAGACCACTCAAACTATATTTACCTCTATATATTTTTATGCCTACGATAGTGCAATGCCAAAACATTTTCCATTTTTAATCAATTCTGTACTATAGTTATCCTATATGTTTCAATCATCAAACAGCAGGCTTTTTTCAATTTCAATTTCACAAGAAAAGTAAAAAATGCTCAGAAGTTTCTTAGGCGCAATCGAGTTTTCTGTACAGCGAATAATCAAAGTCACGGAAAAACAGATCTATCTTTCGGTGGTCTCGATATAATACTGCATGAGCCGCGGCCCATGAATCTTTAACCACGGCCCGGTGGTGGCCTGTCCTATATCGTTGCCAGATGCACGATTATGGCTAACTTTAACCTTAAATAAAATAAAAACTACTGAGGCTCGAGGGCTGCAATTTGGTATGTTTGATGATTGGAGGATGGATGATCAACGTACCATTTGCAGCCCTCTTGCCTTAGTAGTTTTTAAGATCTGAGAGCGGGCAGAAAAAGTGCAGACAGGAAAAAGTGCGGACAGAATAAAGTGGGGACGGACAGACAAAGCCGGCACAATAGTTTTCTTTTACATAAAACGAAAAATCAATCCAGGAACATTATTGTCGAAACATCTTCCTGTACGGTAAAAGTTTTCTTATTCTGTCAATTTCGTTGTAACCAGTACTGACAAAGTTATGGCCTTTTACCGAGTTACTCGCAAATCAATTGCAACTTCCTCTTCAATCTACCATGGACTGAACAGTCAATTCATTTCCTCAAAATAGAAAAACGAATAAATTATTCCTTTAAAACTACGTACTATAAACAATAAGGTTCCTCTCAATATGAGGTACACCTCTAAAAGATTATTTTTATTATTTCTAGCTCACAAATGGTGATCCAAACGAAGTGACTACAATAATCCCTTCCTTTCTTATTCATTACTTTACCATGAACCATTTCATGTATGAATTCGCAGATGATGATGTATGCGCATAAATGTATGCGAGCTTACATGAACAGTAACATACAATCATGCAGAGAGAGAGAGAGAGAGAGAGAGAGAGAGAGAGAGAGAGAGAGAGAGGATAATTTATTCTCCCTCTCTCTCTCTCATAATAAACACTTCAATTTCGCTGATGAATTACTCCTTCCCTTACCCTCACTTTTCCCTCTTCCAATTCACCTTCCTCGCCAACCCCCAACCCCCAACCCCCAACCCCACCCCACAACGACACGTCCTCGAAACTCTCTTTATCAGATAATGGATATGAAATATTTAATCCTTGATCAAGGCCCCTCACTTCCCCTTCCTGTGGCCCTTCCCCACCAACCAGGCCTGCCGCACAATTCCCCAACTCTTAACGCTCCTCTTGTACTTCTCCTTTCCACAGGTAATCTCCTTCTACAGACAAAACTATACAGAAAAGATATTCATGGATATATACTAAGCCACAAATAACCCATTAATATCGATTCACTTTCCCTTGAGAATAACTGACACTCAAAGGGAATTACACACAAGTGTACCTTCCTTGACTTGAATTCGAACCTACGCCGTTTTCAGATAAGAAATAGGGTGAAAGTGTACGCATAAAATCAATCAAAACTATTACTCGTAGATTAGCTGAACGGACAAAAATCGATATCTTCAACTTACCTCAGCTGAAACCTCCAAGTTAACTAAATTAAAACTCGCCCATAAAAAATTCACTCGCTGAACCTAAGCAGCCATTCTTCATAATAGTTCCTCATTGCTTTGAATAATTCACGATGACCGATGCCACTCAAGGCCTGAGCACTTTACTTTAATCATCGACAACTATAAAGAAAGGATTCCCGTTCTATTATGGGGATTACCCTCGCCTCCCACTTCGAAAAACTCAAGCGATCCTCTGACCACCGGTCACATATACAAGTGACACTACACTCCGGTTGATGAAGTACTTATTTCTGTGGTCAATCAGAACCGCCTCCTGCTATGAGCAACACCAACTTTAACTATTACTACAGCTGCTGAAGCTAACACTAACAACTGTATTTTTTTTCATTTTCAACTTTTGTCAGAAAGCATGGGTTCAACATACAAATGCAATTAATTATGCCAATGACATGTAAAAACCAAAAAAAAAAAGGAACTGCTGACTACAAGAAGCACAAAGATCGGAGTATAGGCCAAAGTTCAAAGCACTGTTTGGGATACTGGTCCTCTCTTCGTCATATAAAACTTGCAACACATTTTAACGACAACTCTGAATTTGACTACAATGTTTTAAAAGAGATCAAAAAGGTATGTATACAGAGAATGGTCCGTTATTAACTCACAAAGGAAAGAGAGAGGGGGTGGGGGACTTCCAAGTCATTGTGGATTACAACCATTCCTATATATTTAAAAACGCACAAAGTATACACGCAATATGTGAAAGTGAATGAAAGTGTCGATTTTAAGTATTTTGCCTTTCAAAAGAGGCTAGCTTAAATAAAATACTAGTAAAAAATGCGCCGAAGTTTCTTTGCGGCAATCGAGTTTTCTGTACAACTTATAATTAGTGCCACCGAAAATAGATTTATCTTTCGGTGGTCTCGGTATAATGCTGTATGAGCCGCGGCCCATGAAACTTTAACCACGGCCCGGTGGTGGTTTATCCTATATCGTTGCCAGAAGCACGATTATGGCTAATTTTAACCTTAAATAAAATAAAAGCTACTGACGCTAGAGGACTGCAATTTGGTATGTTTGATGATTGGAGGGTTGATGAGCAACATACCAATACGCAGCCCTCAAGCCTCAGTAGTTTTTAAGACCTGGGGAGACAGAAAAAAGTGCGGACGGACAGACAAAGCCAGCACAATAGTCCTCTACAGAAAACTAAGATAAGAGAAGAAAAATCCACTAACACCGCAACTTAGGGAGTAACAAAATTTAACATATACGAGTATAACCCAGTTCCACAAGATCAAAGTAAGGAAGGTACTTACCTACGGAGGATTGTGTGTGGTGTTTACTACAGCCTTACCTGAGCAAAAGAAAATAATGAACCAAAATTAATACAAAATATTGCATATTAACCCTGTAATGTAAAGACAGTTCATACAATTTGAGACATCAAAAAGTTTCACCGAACTACATGATATAAACATTACTTCTAAAAAGGGCATATGCTGTATCTCTTTATAAACAGAGAAAGTCAATAACATTCTAGTCTTGTGTAAAATGAATATTTTATCATTTTGAATAATGATAATGACTGTAATAACAATCATCTCAAGAAATCTTCAGTGATCTAAGACATAAAATTCCTTTGATAAGCTTACTGAACAATGTGCTTAATGTTACTAAAAATCCCATTTCTCAAGATGGCCAAATTCTTCAGCTACCTAAACCTTTCATGACTGAAGACCACATAAACACCAAGAGAGTCTCCCTAACAACAACAAAAATCTTAAATAATATAATATTCCTTTCCTGTAATATGTTACTGGATAAGAAGTTAAAAAATTATACATCCACTGATCTAAAAACAAGAGAAATTTGCTCCTTCGTTTTTCTGTCAGCATCATTTCTTTTTTAGTCTTCATTTCTCTCATAATCTTCTTAACCGTCTATCTGTCACTTGACCAGACAGGTGTCTGGTCACTCCCTTCATAACCTTCCAACTGCCTGTCTATCAGTATCTTCATCTCATAACCTGTCAGTCAATTCCCTTCATAACAGTCTGTCCACACGTAACCCAATCTATTATTGAGTAAGTAAATATATGGCAGTCTGTTTGTTAATCCACTGTCTTCACAACAGACTGAATGCCTTTTTGTGTATCAGTCCATTTCCTTCATAGACATCTGGCTGTCAATCTATTCTTACTATAACTGACTGTATGTCTGACAGTCAGTATCACTCAAAACCAATCATGTTTGTTTGTATGTCTGCCAATTCCCTTCATCATACCATTCATTTTATAAGAATACATCCTGTCTGTCAGTCCTGTCTATCAGTCCATTCTCTCACAACCATCTATCGCTCTGCATGTTCGTCAATTACTTTCGCAATTCTCCCATCACAACTGTCTGCGTGTATGTCTGAAAATCCATTCCACCCTTCATAATTATTTGTGTGTCACACCATTCCTTCACAAATCCGTATGTGTAGATTTCTGTCCTAAACGTTCATTTGCCTGTTTGTATATTCCTTTCATAATCACGTCCCTGTATCTGTCCAATCCCTTCATAACTGTTCCGAAGTGTCTGGCAGCTTAACTGCTTTCATTAACATTATTCGGTCAGTCCATTTCTTTCGTCAGGATCCATCCATAACCGTCTGTTGTATATGTCCATCCATTTCCTTTATAACAGTCTGCATGTTGGAATTAGTCCATTACATCATAACTAATTGTATCCCTCCTATTCATTACTGGTAATTTTCTGTCCATATCCCTCACAGCAATCTAAATCATCCAGTCCCATCAAAAAAGAGTCGCTTTCCTTCATCACCTTTCTGCAGAACACTGTCTTCATCAGCATTTATTTAGCATTCCATTCCTTCTTAACTTTCAGTACGTGTGTCAATTCTTCTCATAACCGTCGCCTGACTGCCTATGAAATCCCACCATAACTGTCTTTGTGCCGTTGAGTTTATGCTTACGACAGTTCACTTCAAAATGCCAGTTTTCTGTTCACATCCTTCATAACCTTTTTTATGTTCATCCATTCACTTCGTCTTTCTTTCCACTCTCTTCGTAACGAGACGTTAGCCAGTAGGTCTTTTTCCATTCCTTCAATAAATGTTCGTGTATTAGTGAGTCAGGTCACTTCTTTCATTATCATTCTTCTGTCAGTCCAACCTCATCATAACGGTCCTTCTATTAGCTTCATAACCGTTCGTCAACCTGTCCGTCTATCCAAAGCCTTCCTGACTGTCTGACTAATTACATGTCAGTCCATTACTCCAAAACCTTAAAACTTTATCCATTCTCTTCATAACTCTCGGTCAACACCCTCTTTAACAGTTTTCCTCTCCAATTATGCACGACCATCATTCTTTCGACCCATTCCCTTCACATCGTCTATCCGTCCATTATCTTCGTCATCATAATATGTCTGTCTGTTAACAACTCTCATAATTATCCACTGTGTCAATCCACTCCCTTCATAATGGTCGTCTGCCTGCATGTCAAATCATTCCTTTCATAACCGCCCGTCCTTATGCCATGTAAGTTCCTTCCCTCCTACCCGTCCATGTACCCGTCAGTTCGTCCGTCAGTACATTCCTTCCTTAACCGTCAGCCCGTACGCGCACACATTACTTTCATATAATTCCGCCTGCTGCATCATTCCTTTCACAACCGTCTCCGTCATGGAACCACTTTTCAATATAATCGGCATTTGATTATTTCTCCTGAACTCTCGATCGATTTGAGTGATCGTGAAAGAACAGCGTATTCCCCCTTCCCCACACAAGAAGCCACTCTCGGATATACTAGTCGAGAACACGCTTCAGAATATGAATAATGCTCCGTTAAGCAATTCATTTACAATGGCGAGCATGCTGGATATCATTCCGGGGTAATTCATAATTCAACGATTTTGTGTACTGAGAGAGAGAGAGAGAGAGAGAGAGCAAATATATTTTCATTTATAGTTTAAGAACTTACGCACGATGGCCGTTTACGTCGATGGCTTAATATCTTCAACAATCTATTCCCTAAATAAATCATTCACGCAATCGACCTCCCTTCCCAAAGATGAACATTTAAGAACTGACAATCTTCAACGATAATGAATGACTGAATATGACGATGGTGTCACAATCTTCAATGACAAGAGTGGCGCTTGGTATTAACAAAATCTATTTTCGAAGAGAATAATCACCCCCAATAATAATCATCGCCAAAGGTAGAGAAACTGTCAAGACGCTTCAGGCACATGAAAGTTCTTCATAATAAAGATGTGAAGCTTTTTCTGTAACGAGGGTGCACTGACTTTTCAGAAAGTTCACAAAGAACGATTAAAAAAATGAAGTTAATCAGGCAGTCTAAATGTGGATATGAAATTGCAATGCGCAATTTTGAGGCCAATATAGTGTTTGTAATAAACACACGTTCTTAAATCTTTTAAGTGTGCCATGTAGGAAAAAGAAATTCTATTATATTTTTCCCTTCATGTTTCCGAACGTCGTTGATGAATTAACCGATGACAAAATCCTCTTCAGCAATAATAAAAAAGAAAAGCACTAAATTATTGATATCAAAAACTATACAATATTTATAACAAAACTGTAAACATCCACAAGAAAAAATTACTGTCAATAATTTTTTCCACCAAAGCAAAATAATTTATTCATAACAGGGTAAATAGCAACTTCAAGATGACGCAATCAAACAGATAAATGTGCGGCATTTTTCAATACTAATTACCAGAAAACACCTTCGCACATCCACACGTACACTAAGCTCAGTTTTATATACAGTAATAAATTCTTTAGGCAAAATTTCGATTGCCTAAGGTTGCAGTGGTTTCAATAAGGATCATGGAAAACTACGAATTCCACGGTCACTGTGCCAAAGACATCAAAAGGATGATGATGAAAACATCTTGGAAATAGAACCAACCTATGCAAATCTGATACAGGAACAATTCTAGCCATAATGTTAATTATATAGGAAACAATTATACCTATAATGTTAACAAATCAAACCAAAGAGATGACAAATCTCAAGATCTAAACTGTCAGTAGAATTTTTATTTAAAGTAAGTAAAGAATTGCACAGTGAACCAGGGAAGACGTTCAACAAAAGAAACTTGTTATATTAAAGAAAATAAATAAGAAAAAATATAAACCTCGAAGGCACCACCGATTACTACATA
>NC_089760.1:19460000-19657500 GCF_040412425.1 Macrobrachium rosenbergii | reverse complement strand
CTCATTTTCAGAATGGTCTAATCATCAACTACAGCATTAGGGGCCAACCTCTCCCCCTCCCCCACCAACCAAATGTTTGTACTGGCACCCTTTTAATTATTCATCTAAGGAATTACCGGAATTGCTTTCTTCCTCCTTACTTAGTCTGAAACATTATTCTTGACTATTGCATTTCTCTCTCTCTTCCCTACCCAGTCTAACGGTTCGCCCTCTTCCCTGCCTTCCTCACTTTTCCTATCTTATCTTTTTTCTCTCTCTCTCTCTCTCTCTCTTCCATCATCTTAATCTCCCCTCCACGCAGACTCTCTCTCTCTCTCTCTCATCCTCTTTCCTTTCTTTTTCTATCTTTCCTCCTCTAACGGCCGTTATAACTCCCTTTCTAACCCCCAACCCCCAAACAACACTCCCTCCCTAGCTCAACCCCCCAACACTGCCAAGAGGTCCCAACACCCACCAGCCGTCTTTCCTTCCTGCGGCTCTAAGCGTTATCGAGGAGGTGATAACAGTTCAAATATTTGCTATGCCAGCGCCGACATGGGCAGGTCGATATTGTGTACTATTATAATACCTGCCTTCCTTATCATCGGCCATCCCCACTCCCCAACCCAAACCCCAAAGGTACAACGGTGCCCCTAAGTGCGAGGAACAGGGATAAAGTGGGTGAGGGGATTTGAGTGGTTCCGACTGGGAATGCAATGGGTCATTCCCATTCCCGAGAATGGTGAACTATGTAACAGGGATGAACGGATGTACACAAAAAAGAATCAATCACACACACACAAACACACACACATATATATACAGATATATATATATATATATATATATATATATATATATATATATATATATATATATATATATATACATATATACATATTAGTATATATAGTATACATATTTATGCAGATAAACTGTATATATATATACAGTATATATATTTATGCATTTTTTTCAACATTTTTTTTTCAACCCATTTAACAACAGAGGGCAGCCCAAGGGAAGTAGAGGACAATAATCACTGTTACAATCACACTTAAAACTGCTGAACCATGGATGAACCAAGTGCAGAAAACTTCCACATTGGTCGCTTCATACAAATACACAAATGTTTCCCCAGCAGTGTATCAAACACCCATAAATGCAATGTGCCTGTCACTTTCTTTATGGATGTTGAGTTCCCTCCTTTCCAAATCCACTTTCTATCCCTATATCCACCTCTTTCTAGGTCTTTCTTTCCTCTTTCCTCCTAATACTTATGAACTGCATCATTTTTTCACTATCACCTTACATATGAATTGCATCATTTGTTTACTATCATCTTACATTCTTTCCACACTGCCAAACCATCTCAAAACAAACTGATCCATCCTTTCACCTACATATTTCCATATTTCTCACCTTTCAATTTTCATGCCACAAATAATAGGTAAACAATTCCTCTCTTTAGCTCCCACCTTTCTTTCACTTGCACTCAACACCTATTTTTCACTCACACAGAGGAGAGTTGGAGTAACAATCTCTTCAGCATTCTAGCCAGGGCTTCTACAGGCACTCCCCTTTGCCCCAATCTTTTGCTTCTCATTTGACTTAGCCATTAAATGGGCCTATTATTCAGTCCATTAAGATTTAAATCTCACTAAGGCAAGTGGATCCTGCTACCTTCCTTACTTCACCTAATCTATGACTCACCTCTTCTCTCTTCCTACCATAATGTGAATGGCATATTTACACGCAAATACTATCAACACTCTACAGGTTCCATTCTCTCACCATCTGTAACATTCACTGTTACATCTTCATAGTTACCACTTATCCTCATAACCTTACTGTTTTCTCTTGATGTGATCCTCTTGCAATAGCTTTCAAACTCTCGCTAATCACTGCAATTTCTTTTCACTGTCCACAATCAGTATTGTATTATCCATGAAGATCAGTCATGTCACATTCCATTCATGTACCCTCTTTTTAACAACACCTTGGCAATGACAACTACTGTTCTTACTATAACTTCTCACATCACATCAATGCATCCGTAAAGATGTTAAACACCCATGGATCCCTAACACATTCTATTTTTTAGGCCAGACCAGTCACTCTTCCATCTGCAAACTACAACACATGCCACACTTCAATCTTAAACACTTTTTATTATGATCAACAATTTACCTTCTATTCCATTTTTCTCAACACACTTCACATTCCAGCTCTACCAATTCTGTCATAAGCTTTCTCCAAGTAAATGCCACATATAGTTTTTCCATTTTATTTCAAATTTCTCACACAACTCAACATAACAAACACCTGAGCCATACAACATCCCTTTCTTACTTGCCTATCCCACACTGTTCTTGCCCTGTACAACATTCTGCCAAGTATTAATTTCTCGATAAAAATCCTATCAACATTTTTCCTTTATTTTTTATGCCCTTATACAAAGGAACAATTATTCCTCTAACCATGTTCTTTAGAACATTTCCCTTGTCTAGATATACCCTACACACTCCCATCAGCCACTCAAAACAGTTTCACCATCGTACAGTAGCATCTCACTTGTAATCACAACCTTTTGTATTAATTTTTCTGCCTCTTAACTGCCATCCTTACATCTTCAAAAATAATTTCCATAACCATTCTCAAACATACTCCAATTTCTTCCACTATTGCATCATTCAGTTCTGCCTCTCTTCTAGCTTCCACATTCACCATATCTAAAAATACTCCAGCATCAACCCAGGACTGCATTCTCTTCAAAGAACATCTCTCTATTTGCATCTTTAATTCCCATATTCATTTGCTCATTATCCTTTCTCCTTCAGTTTATCGCATTCAGAACAACTTCTAATCCTCCCTGAAGTCCTTGATCACCTTCCTTACTTTTTTCATTACATGTTTTCTTTTTCTATCTTACATCCTCTGTGACCAACCTATCCATCCCCTTGTATGCCTGTACACAATTCATCCTTCTGTCTTGCAATGCACCTTAAAAAATCTCCTTTTTACCATCATGGAAATTCTCACTGCCTCATCCAACACTCACTGATTTCGTTCCCTTCTTCTACATAATAAAATTGCAAAAACTACCTGCTGACCTCATAACCCCATCCTGGTACTTGACACTCTTCACATACTCCTTCTCCTATGCTTTTAACTTTAAATACACAAGAGATAATCTTTTCCAATGAAAGGACATCTATAAATACGCTTGGACTTCTCCAGACGGCAGTCATACAAACCTAACAGATCATGTAGCTAATAATCTACGAAGAGAAGAACAGAACCCTGAGAAATGTTAGGAGCTACAGAGGAGCAGATGGTAGTAAAAACCTACTTGTAATGGCCACAATAAAGTTGAAATCAAAGCCACCCAACAACAAAGATGACAGAATATCTAGGTTTAATACAGTAGTTCCTTGAAGATGAACATTAAGGAGCTTTTACAATGAATGTCACAACAGTCTTGCAGTTATAGACACCATATCAAAGGAGGGGCAGACAATGAACGAGGACTTTTCAACACTGAAAATGTATGTCAACTTGCTGGAAAAGAAGTAATAGGATATGGGTTAATAGATGAGAACCTTGGATATCAGATGAGATCTGGGATACAACAAAGGATAAAAAAATGCAAATGGTACAAGCTGAAAAATTTCAGGAAGGAAATGAAGAATACAAAGTAAAAAATGCTAAGTATTTAAGTTTAGATAAACAAAGATCAAGAAGAGATAAGACAGACTACTTGAGCAAGCAGGCCGATGTTCACAACGTCACGTATTCAAGGACTGGCAATATTGAAAAGGAGAAAAATAACTGTCAAAATGAGGGATGAGTCCATTCTAAGAAGAGATGAAAGGTAATGTGGGCAGAACATTTTTGTGAAGTCATGAATAAGAGATATGGTGAGGATAATATGACATATCACAGAAGCTGAAGAAGACCTAAATATACTTATATTTGAATTCTCAAGTTTTGAAAAAGAATCAATAATAAAGAAAACATCCAAAGAGATGATTTTAGCTGACACTGAAATAATACTTCATATACTTAGCAGACTGTTTTGAAGAACATGGAAAGAAGATACAAAGCCCACTGATTGGGAACTGGAAGTCATAGTTAAGGTATAAAATGTGGATGACCTGACTGAATGTAGATAAGCACAGAGCACTGCAGTTATGTCGGTCATGATGCAAATATTCAGCATGCTTATTTTCAATAGGTTGGAGAAATTGATAAAAAAGTTGGGAAGTGAAATGGCTACTGCAGAAAGGGCAGGGGTTGCACAGATAAACTATGTATTAAGACAGATTGTGCAGCAGTCTATGAAATTTAAAAAACTTCCTTCTGGGAGCTTGTGTTGATCATGAGAAGTAATTTGATAGCATCCACAGACTAATACATATTATGGAGGGTCTTGCATCAGTATGGCATTAAATATGTAAAGCTCATTGAAATTATCCATAAACAAAGTAGATACCAAATTAATGTTGTTAAAGTCTTAACATGTGAGTATGCAGTAAAAAAAGTGGGACGATACAATGGAATATTATGTCTTCACTGTTGCTTGCACTGCTCATAAATTTTATAATGAAAAAAGTGTTTAGGAAGAGGAGCTTTACAATGGAGTAACAATTGAAAGTTGACAGACTTCCAACTGATTACACAGCTTGCTTAACAGAGTACATTACATATCATATCTACAGAGATGGAACTCTAAATAAATCTATGTAAAACAAAAGTAATGCGGACAGAGCACACACAAAGGGATGAAACAGTATTAGAAGGAGAACAATTAATAAGGCTGAATCTTTCATATACATACAGTATTTAGAAACAATTTCAAGTACAGGTTCCATCAATCTGGAATTCTGTGAATGACTAGACAGGGGCAATCAAATGATGGGCAGACTGAATAACATTTGGAAATTGAACAGATTGGCAATGCACCCAAAAGTAAGTCTAGTATGATCTATATTGTTAAATGGAAATGAATCATGGTAAAACAGTGAAAATACTATACAGCATATCTAAAAAACTGTTACCTTCTAAACAATGCTTTAAAAACACTACACCTCAGATAGCACTACAAAGTTAGATACCCTTTGTGAATTATGGTACATATTAAAGACCAATTCACCTTAGCAAAGAAATAAAATATATACAACATAAGCAAAATTAACTTTTGAAAATCAGTTACAAATGGCAGTAGCAGGAGTCAAGTTTCATGAAGTAAGGGATCTAAAAAAAATGTATACTACAGAAGGGTGAGATGCATAAGACTGCAACAATACAGTATAAGTTCACTAAACTTGAAAATTAACAGGATGAACTATAAAATTAGGATGATTTCTCTTTATTCATCTCTCTATGTTTATTTACTTATCTCACAAGGTAACTCTTAAATGTCAGGTAGTCTGCCAATATAGTGATTTTTTTTCACAGAATAAGGTAAATACCACTGAAGCCAATCATGATCAGCAGAGGCTCACACAGCCTCTAAGTCACTAGAGGCCGCAATTCAAATGCATCAGCCAATCAGAAGCAAAACATGTTTCAGTGATAATGACTGCATATATTTACTATGATCTCCAAAACACAAACTACCAGTATAACTCCAGTTTTAACCTAGGGCAGCTTTCACAGACAGTACACAGTATCAATGAGTTTTTATGCTTTATCATGATAATGACTCCCCATAATGTTTTACTTGAAGCTAAACCATCTTTCAAATTCATCATGATCAAAAGAGAATGAACAGTTTATACCAACTTGATTTTTCATAATCTCTAAGATTCCTAGCTCATTAATTGTACAGTATTCATATTCACTTTTTATAATTTTTACATTTTTCTGAGCTGCAATAAATGAAATGACACATTTCATTCAAATATGTTACTAGCGTAAAAATTACAATATATTTCCAGATATTGTCACCTCTTATTTTTTTCTTCTCATTACATTATCTTTCAAATTCACCAAGATTAATAGAGGAGAGAGTTTAATGTATAATAGCTATATTTTGGATGCTAACAGATTTTTAATAATCTATAAGATCTCAGGCTTACAAATTGTATTCATATTCACTGTAATTTTTAAAATGATTCTGAGTTGCAATAAATGAAATGTTAACAACGTACTTGTCATTCAAATACTTTTCAACAATAAAATTAATATACTGTATAACAAATTTCTGAGATCTGAAATATTAATTAAATGGATTTTTCCTTATGTATTATTTTCAGGTATGAATGAGAAATATTTGAAACCATACACACATAGCTGCGGTGCTGTGCTGAATATTCATGGGTCATGTTATCAACTATTCAAAGGATGGAACTATACTCAATTTTAGTGATGTCAACCTGGCCTGATGTAGCCTGACATGCCCTCAATATGAGAATATCTTCAAGTCACTTTGCCAAGATTAATGCCTTATGCAGCGTGAGTCACTTTCGGCAGGATTAATGCCTTATGCAATCTCACAATCTGCCCAAAGCGGTATAAGAAAAATGTTTCTTTAAGTCTAAACATATGCTACACAAAAAGACTGTAAAACCCAACATAGTCTAATACCCACCAAAAGTATCTTGTTTTATAATGAAAAACATTTTTGAGAACATCATCTCTTAGGATTGGACTTGGTATTTCTTCTTGATTCTGGGCTGGGGTGAATCTGATAACTAGTTTTTAGTGATGAGAATTTAAAACCATCTATTGTCAGCCCTTTTAGTGATTAAATTTTAATGTAGTTTTGGAGTTCCCTACATGATTCTAGAGCAGTAGATCCACTGCCACAGCATTAGCAAAAAAGTGTACCATGGAACCCAGTGTAAACATCTACTGAGCTGTTTATCGCTAATGCACAAAAAGGTAAAACTTCCCAATAAATCATATTTTTTACACAAACCCATCAATCATCAACAGCCTTACTCCATGAAATGGCTCTCCAACTACACCAACCTGATAAATCTTGAAAGACAGAAGACCTCCTTGCACAGGCTCAGACTATGCTCTTTCTTCCCACAAAGCCTCATTCTTCTGTCATGATTCTCATCATGATTCAAAAAGAACCTTGAAATGTATATTTTTTTGCTTCCAACTGAGTCTCAGAGGCAGTGATGCTTCCTAAAAACCTTGGAAAGTTTTGAATTTTTACCTGTTCCAATCAACAAAGGGTGCTCTGGTTGATTCAGTCTAAGGGATATTGTTCCAATCATTTCACTACACACTTAATGATTTTACTCTTTCATAAGCCATCAAAGAGGAGTTGTCAGTCTTAGTTGTTAAAGGATTTAGATCTGCTTTTCTTGATGTTGTTGAGCTTTGTGGAACAAGTATAGGTTCTTCAACAAAATTTAAAAGATCTTGTGTTCTTTGAGAAGAAGTACTTACTGAGGGCAAATACATACCTAGACAAGTCTTGAAAGACCTTTGATTCAAAGCTTCTCAGTGAACCTTAACCTACAGATGGTCTTGTAGCGTGTGTGGTTGCAAGGTGGTCCAGTGAACTTCAAGTGCTCTATATAAGTAACACTTACCAACAAATGGAATTCAATGGGTCTGTCCCTTAACTCTTAATGGACAGGCATCATCATATGAGTATCTATAACAGGTTTTCAGTGATGAAAGGGGTTACTCATACGAGTATTAATATTATGCGTCATACGATTTGGATGAATTTAGCAGGAAAGATGTTCATAGCACTTCAATGGTTGATAAATGACTTATGGCAACTGTGTAGCTCAGCACAGGACAGAGGGGGGGATCAGTGTGCCTTGAGACTTGATGGGGGAATGTATTGCCCCTCTCTATCCTATGACATCTTTTTATTTATTTGCTCATAAATATACCTATTGCTGTTGGTTTTAGTTCCTGTCTTTTATGATAGTATGTCAGCTATATAACTATAATTTTGCAAGGAAAAGTGCAAAGAAATACTGGAAAAAACATGTATATATACCTCACAAAAAGTCACTGCATCTCCACATCTCAGTAAATCTCGTATCTCCCCATCTCAGTAAATCTCGTATCTCCCCATCTCAGTAAATCTCGTAAATATTTTACAACAAACATACTAAGAATTTTTACTGATTTTAGTTTTGATCTGTTATGATATTGTGTGAGCTGTAATTATAATTTTACAAAATAAAATAAAATAAATTATTAGAAAAAACAAGTATAACCTGGTAAAATTAGCATGTTTTTATGAGTGCCTTGTAAAAAAGGCCCCACACGGGGTTGTAAGAAGTCACTTTCAACTTCCCATGGAAGGTAGGGAAAAATTTTTAGAACTTTTTCCTTACACCATGTGCATTTGCATATCTTCCTCTTTCCACTGATGTGTTTTTTCTTAAATTGGCCAACCTTAAAGTTTGCCTGGTCTGGGGGTGTGTTTAATATATATCTTTAGCCCGTCCCTTAAGGGTTAAAATTGTCCATGAAACAAAAACACAACTCAACATTGCCTGGTTTGAATCATTGTGCCCTTGACCTTTCCAATTCATTCAACTCATACTGTGATAGAACACCTGTACCCAGTCAGACAAATGCATCTTTACTTCCAAGAAACCAAGGACTACAAAGAGGGCACATTCAGGCTACACTTTTCTATGAGATGTTCCAGGGTTTTGAGCCAAAGAGAAATTGTATTTCTCTTTGGCTCAAATCACCTATCTCGATTGCATGGGGTAGTGTAATACATAACAGTGTTTTACAAGTTTTTCCTGTTCATTAAGCAAGTTCTTGATATAAAATATTTACTGGCAGCTGCATGGAGGTACCCTATATTCATACAATTTTCTTCACAAATGTAGCATGCAGATGGTATTTATTCTACTCATTAGTACCTGTAGTAGTAGCAGGATACATGGCACAAGCTTCAATTGAAGGTTAGCAGAATCATCACAACTTATTTCTGTCATTTTCCATCATGCCACAGTTCAAACATAGACTTTTCAGAATGACTTGCCTCTTAATATGAGAAGTAAAATCCTCTAGAATTTTGTTTGCAAGAGTATCCCATGACCTTATTGTTTTTAAGAGTACCCCGTGACATTATATTTAAAATTTTTTTTATGTTTACTCTGATTTTCAGGCTATATCTTTCAAGAATTTTGGAGACCAGTCTATTCTGACAAAATGTTTTACCAGTCTATTCTGACAAAACATTTTAATTAATTTATTTTTTCATGTTCTGAGTATTGCTCCAATTTTTGTTCTTCAGCAATTTACCCATATCTTAACCCTTTCACCTATGACCCTTCTGAACAATTATGTCTGTGGGAAGTGGTAGTGGCTCGCGTGGTAAGTGTAAAATGTTTATACCTTACTTTGTTCAAAGACATGTAGCACCGACAAATTTAAAGGTACTGTATACTGCTCAATTTTGTTTCAATTTGCAGCTGAATGGTTTTTTCTATACAATGGCATAAAATATTTTCCCAAAATAATTTCTGTATAGGTGGAAATATGAGTAGAAATGATGATATGAAAAAACTGTCCTTTCTCTCCCCCCCAAAAATTACAGAAAAACTATTTGAAATAAAGTCTGTTTTTATTTATAGCACACCCACATAAATTACCTAGTTACTGCAATGAAAAGCAATGTAATTATAGCAAAGAAAATATGAAAAAATGAATGACAAAGTAGTGTCACATTTTCAATTAGACGTGATACACTTTAGTATAACTTTTTTTGTTCAAAGACATGTACCCCCTGAAATTTTCAAGGTAGACACCTCAATCTTATTTCCTTTGTGGCTGAATGATTGCTCTATACAACAGCATAAAAAGTCCCCAAAATAAGTTTATGTAGGTGAAATAAAGAGTATGAGTTTACAAGATATGGGAGAATTTTGCACTTCCCTCAAAAACTTTGCCAAAAAACAAACTATTTATGATAAAATCTTCATTTCATATCCATAGCAAACCCAGATAAATTGCCTGCTTAGTGCAATGCAAGTGGTGCGTTCTCTCTCTCTCTCTCTCTCTCTCTCTCTCTATATCTCTCTCTCTCTCTCTCTCTCAGAAAAAAGATAGATGATTTACTTTACAGAATAAAAATCTAAAACTATACAAAACCAATAAACATACATGTTACATGCGTATAAAAAATATTTCCTCTCTCTCTCTCTCTCTCTCTCTCTTATAAAAATGATTAATGATGTAATCATAGAATAAAAATCCAAAATTATACAAAATAAAAATACATGTTACATATGTATAAAAAATATCAGGAACACTTGCCAAATTTTATTCTCATCTTTTTTGCTGGTTTGTGCAATTTCTTTTTTTTTTTTTTTGATGTTTGCATGCACCATCAAAACACCAAGGACTTAAATTTGGGTGATGTCATATCAGTGAAATGGTTAAATATTTTTGGATTTCCTTTTGCCCTAAATACAGTCCTAAGTAAAATATAATTTGGTACTAACTATATCCGTAAAAAGCATAAAGGTTTATATTTAGGTATACTGTACTCATAATTTACTGTAACACTCAGTTCCTGGTGGAATATGATAATCTTTTAAAAAAACACAATTTTTGCACAACCAAATGTTTACAAAAATACATACTGTATTATGATAGAATTTAGCAATAATGTTACACTAAGTGGTCTCTGTACATTCTGACTTCAAGAGGCTGGTATCTAATCAGCCAAGATATTTTATCCATTTCACTGAATTACAAACATCTTAAAATACCAGAAAAATAAAAGAATCATGTAAAATTTATATCTTTTGCTTAAAAAATAAAGGAAAACACACCTGCTGATTCTGAACTTCAAGTGCACCAGATACAGGATCATGTGGATTGTTATAGTTGAGGCCCTGTAGACCATCTGCCCACTCGTGATTTTGTGATCTGTTATGGTTCAAAGTATGGTTGGAGATGTCAGCAGCCTCCCATCCCCATTCTGAACTTTTTTCTTTCAGACTTCTCAATTGATTCTAGAAAAAAAAAAGGAAAAGAATGTTCTAAACAAAAGGGGAAAAGAATGTCTGTTAAAGGGCAAAGCTACCTTATGCTCATCTTTTAGTTAAATGGGAATTACAATGGCTTCAACCACTAAAATATAGAGGAATTATAAATTCATCTCTACAACACCTCCATAGGAACTAGAAAAAATATAACGTGTATAATATTCCATGCTCAAGTTTTCTTGACATCCCTCTTATGTGATGCTGGGATAAAAATTCATGACACATTTTATATTACAGTAACTTGACTAGAATAAAGTATATAGATTATCAAACTAACTATAGTATGGTGAACAAAAGACAGCAACTACAGCCTTACTTATATAAAAAAATCTGTTAGGCCTTGAAGCAAGTTTTATATTTTGTAACTAGAGTACCTATTTTGTTATGTCAACAAATCACCTGTGGATGATGGATTATTAAGTCTGGGTTGTAAACTAAGCACTGTAAAGATTAAAATGCTCTTTTTCAGATCGCAGCAGACACCAAACTTTGTAGAACTGTTCAGCCTAATATGGCAAGGTAGAACAAAATATCATCCTTGAAAAGCTGTAGAGTAAGCTCATTTTCTGTTCAGTCTAATTGTAATAGGATGAAAAAACAGGTGTAAGATGAGTTATACTTCTTCAAAATGGCAGTGGGGTAGGAAATAAGTGATCTGACTATTACACTACTGTAAATATATAATAAGATGCATAAAGGCAACTTTCTGAAAATATCACATAATAAAATGTCAAGTTCTGCTTGCAGAATAGTTACTCAGTGCCTTGCAGCTGCCTGATATAATGTCTGCATCACAGGTGCTAGTACGGTTCCCTGACAAGCCTGGCTGCCTGTGCAGTTGTCTGGTGTCATGTGTGGGAAGTCATTATCTGCTTTACAACTTGTTTCTGTTCGCCTGTTTGCCTGGAGTCTAAGTCTGCCTTAGGTATTTATCATATACAATTGCCTAATATGTCAATGGTACCTATATATTATCTTAAATTTTACAGTTGTCTGATGGCTCTGTCACCTGTGTTTCAGTCTTATCATGTTGATGACTTTTGGGACCCTAATTATGTACCCTACAACCAACTCCTCTGCCAGGGAATGCAGACGGATCAAGGGAATATAACTGATAGCATACAAAAAAACTATGCCACCTGAAACTGTGTCACACAACTTCAAATGCATCTGAACCATTGTTCATAGACGAACTGGTTGAGGTATCTCTATGCCCACTGCACCAGACTCATCAGCCCTATAGGTGACAGTTTATGTTTGGGATGATACACCATGGGCTCCTCACACTACTAATAATACTAACCATCCTCTCATTACTTTTTAATAAAATAGGACAAAAGGCACTACATTCTTTTACTCAAGTCCAACTCAATGAGAATGTATATCAGATACTATTCCTCAATAGCGTTTGAAAGATTCAACCTTATCAAAACCTCACCAATCACTTCTCCATATAGTATTTTACCCTTTGTGCATAAACTGTTCTCATTAAAGTACTTCTGTTTTTCTTAGATTTAGTGTGAGTCCCATCTCTTAGTATATGAGGCATACTATTAAAGCAGCTTTGTTTTGGGAGCAAAAGTTTACAATTATATGTTATGAAGTAGAGTTTATAAATAAACTGTATCTCCTAACCATGGGAGCAGTAAACCTGTTCCACTCACGAAAATGCAAGCGATAGAATAAGTTACAGTGTGGGAAAAGTAATTCCATATGACATGGTCACAGACTTTTTAGAGATGTTTGATGAAATCTACAGTATCCTCCAATTTTTCTTTTAAATCTTATCTTCATCCATAGCCTGTGCTTTCTAATGCTTTCCCAAACCTGACTAAATAAATGCAAGAAATTTCATATTACGATGTATTAACATAGTTTTTCTGTAATTCCTACTACCTTTTGAAATTTTACAAAAAAAAAAAAAAATCACTAAAAAGTGCTTAGAAACCATGCTTTATTCTTTAGCATTACCAATGTTCTGGAGCAAAAGAGCATTAATGAAAAAAAAAAAAAATGGCATCTACATAAAAAATAACAGCAAGAACAACACAATATTGTACATACCTCAGATTCTTGCAGCTGCTGTCGAAGAAGTTTATTTTGGTGAGCAGCATGAATATCAGCAGCATGCAGCCTTTCCTCAACTTCCGCTCTTGCTCTTTTACATTCTTCTAACTGTAATTGAAACAAGTTAAATTTATCCATAGAGATCATGAAAGCAAATGGTAAGAAACTAAATTCAAGACCATAAGACATACTCTGCTGCCCACATACATCCTATGGAGAAAAAACCTCTTTAATCACTTCTCTTTAAACATAAATATACTGTGTTTGATTTTTATAACTGGTAGCACCTTGCATAGTTGTTAAGTCTATGCTATATCTTCTTCTGTGCACAGGACAGGAATCTACAGTATGTAAATCCTATGTGTACTGTACACTGAATAATTAATCTATATATATGGAAAATACCAATACAAAATTTGACATATTTCCTGTTTTATAAATACAAACCTTCTACATGTACCCTATTATCATAACTCTAAAAATTGGCCATGCTGTGAATAACAATAAAGACACCTGCTCCATAGCTTTCATTAATTTTCCCTAGCTTTCAATTCTAGGAGACTGATGTGTATCTCCCAGTCCTCTTGGGACTAAAGACCTGAAGCCAAGAAGCCTAACATGCACGTACTTATCCTTCAAGGTGTCCATGAATAATAACAGCTATATGGAAGGCAGTGGGAGAGGTCTGCCAGAACTTTTGGCCATGATATTAATCAGAAAACTGTCATGTTCCTTGGCATTGTACTCAAAACCTGCAACACTGACAACTGCCTTTTCTCCCTGACTTTGGGGAAGTCTGGAAAAATTGAGACCACTGTTTATCCTTTACTGGTTAGAATGAGAGGAACTGCAAACACAGGAAAAGCCTGTGGGAGATTTGTACAACAGGTAATATAGAAGGAAGAGGGTTGACAAACAAAAGACCTTTGATAGGATGTGAGAGAAGAGAAAACTTTATCATGTTCTATAGTAAGCCATGAGTCAAGGGAATATCAAAATGATAGGATCTCTAGAACAAAAAGGTTGTCTGATTTAAAAAAGAAGGACCAGAGCCTGAAAAATCCTGCTATATGTAACAGCCTTACAGTTAGCTATCTATCTAGTTAAAAGCAGTTGAAAACAGGTGGAGAAGTATGAGAGCATAGCCAAACAAAATGACAGCTTGCTGGCTTCTAACACTTATTCACTGGGTTAGGACATGGAATTAACTGCACAAACAAATCAGGAGACATCAAAGATATTTGGGTGAGCAAAAAAAAAATTAATTTCCTTAGGCTTAAATGAACAAGCTATGTGCTTCTTGGGAAATAAGATGATGAATCTTTCAGACTCAGGCACATCATAGTACTTCAATAAATGGAAAATTGCAGTGGGAATAATGGGAATTCAATAGATTAGAGCTTCTAGGATAGGGTTGCCCAACTAAAAAAGCAGTTTCTTAAGCTGTGGGCTAAAGCTTCTTAAGGTGTGAAAAGTTAAAGGACATTCAAAAACAAACTGCACATCATCCACCAGTGCCTAAGTAAATGACACCAACTGCAACCGAGAGCTCTCTTTGTGCCATTTCTTAACCCTACAAGTTGAAAGAAACGAGAAAAGATGCCTTCTGAGACAGAGATGGAAGTGCATGCACAAAATTTTTCCTTTTGTTATCTTATTCTCTTCTTCAGGATTTTTGTCATTTTAGATTTACAGCATAAATAAAATAAAATCTTTGTTGTTTGTATGAAAATACAAAAGTGCCCAATAGGAAACTTCATTAAATTTTTAGGGGTAAATTTTAAAATAACCTTTAAAAACTTATTCTTAAAAGCTCATTTTGCAAAAGTCACAAGCTCACTGTTTACAAATTTGGTGGACTTGGTGAAACTCAAGCATAATCTTTGTGTCCTCATGTTCTTTCCTACAAAATTCTGTAATAAACATTACTGACATTTTCAGGTCTTAAGAATTAGACTAAATAACACCTGATGTTGCATAAGATTAAATGAAAATTCAAAATATTTACGTGCATTCTTATTACACTTTTGTTTTCATTACTTACCTCATGTTTCTGTAACTGACACAGTGACTCCAATTCTTTGATTCGGTCTCTTGGTACAACAACTTGCGAGTCATCATCTAAAAAGAGGTTATTCTATTAAAACATTTACAATGAACTTTAGAATGTAAAATATATACATTAAAATAACATATGAACATTCATTACAATTGATAAAACAACACATTACTGTATGCAAGTAACCATAAGTTGACACAAATTACTGTACAAGAAAACTATAAACTGTGACAAATAAATGGAATCTGCTTGAAAGACCAAAAGTTGAAAGGAAAGGCTCAGCTCCTAAATTAAACAAGGATTGATAATGAAAGGACTAATCTTAATCCAAATCACACATATTTCTGCTTGTCTGTTCCCCAACATTCTGCACTGTAAAACTGATTTTTTCTTCTGAGAACATCTATCCTTTAAACACAAACCCATCCGTTTGCATAAGCCTACCTCAGGTGTCCTTACTCCAAGAGACACACTATATAATGATGCCGATTGTCAAGAATCAGCATCATTATATGGCCAAATACAGTGAACCCCCCGTATTCGCGGGGGATGCATCCCACACACCCCCGCGAATAGGTCAAATCCGCAAATGCTTAAAACCCCTCTAAAAACACTTAGAACTGCCCATTTTGATAGCTTAAACCAAGAAAAACCCTGTAAAAATGCTTATACCTGAGTATTTTAATAGTTTTATTACAAAAAGTGCATTTCTTCATGAAAATTATATGAAAATACAGTAATTAGTGAATATTTCTCAGTGAAAAATACCGCGAATGGGCGAATTTTTCCCGAATGATGGCTAGATATGTTCCACAGAGAAACCCGCGAATGCGTGAGTCCACGAACCATGAGAACGCGAATACAGGGGGTTTACTGTACCTTGGAACCCCAGTACCCCTCTGAGTGTCAGTCATTTCCAATGATGTCAGGACTTGCTATAAGACTAGAGGGGCTGGGAAGAAAGACAACCGTCTGTATACAGTAATGGGTTTGTATTAAAAAAAAAAAAAAGTTTAAAAAATTCCTTAGGTTCTTATGAAAAAAAAAAAAGTTACATCAGCCTAAGTAGCTTTTCAGAAGGGTATGATTTTTGTTGATGGCAAATATTTGCAACTCAGGCAAAATGGCTGCATGAATGTGATCAAGAAAGAGAAGTCCTTGAGGCTTATATGGAGTCATGTAGCTGGACTTACTGACTAGTAGCACCTTGGTTCAAGCAAAAGAATCTGCAGTGTTTGGGATTGATGCATACCTCTCTTCAACTCATGATACATCACTACCATGATCAATTTGACTATTCAATAAATAACTAGCATCATCTTATCTCTTCCCCTACCATTTACTAGCATCACAAGAAATAGTATTAACATTCCACTTCACTAAATACAAGTCTCTAATGTCCAGTAACTTCTTATGCTAAAGCACCCAGATATTTTATGACTCATCTTAATTTTCCCAACAGTGTCTTCAGTTAAGAATGACTGCCTAGTGTGTACAGTGTTGAAGGAGCCCTAAGTGATGTATCTTATATTATAAAAGATGTAAAATACTCTTTATTCAACTAGAAATACAGTAATCCCTTCCACTCATAAATAGCTGTCCTCCACATATTAACCTTGTCTGAAATAGTCAATTACTATGACTGGAAATGGGACAAAAGGAAAATCTCTGCTTTCTCCTGACCTCATGCTAAGCCATACGCACTGTGCAAAGCTAAAGGGGAGAAAAAAGGTAACCATCTTGCCATTTAGGGCTTAATGTGAAAAGTTAAGTTGCGATGAATTTTTGTAATTTATATTTAGGATTTACAGTGCTCCAGTTCAGATTAGGGTGAAGAGAGGTACCTCTTTGACCCTCCATCTCAGTACAATCCTTGTCTCTTAGGTTAGGGAAGGTTAAGTTAGTATGAATCTCTGTATTTTACCTTGTAAATCTTGTGGTGGTCTAGACCAAGTAAGGTGTTTGCCCTCCTGGCCACTTAAGGACAAGGCAACAAGGTTAGGTTAGGATTAATCCAGGTATCTTACCCTTTGGTTTTTAAGGAACGCTAGGTCAAGTTAGATGGTGACTAGCCAAGTTAGGTTAGGTTAGATTACAATGCATCCTGTACCTGTCCATGCTTCATTTCCATGGTATAGGCCTACATACTTTTTGGTGTTTGCATTTTATTCATATGCATGAAATATATTCTCAACATACTTACCCATGCTGTGATTCATGTATTTCCTACCTTTCTGACTTGAGCATTGCACTTATTTTTGGCTTTTCACAACCTAAAAACCCTTGTTTCAGACTGGGGTCCCAGTAACTATTAGTTATAAGGCAGAATGGAAAACACAAAACAAATTGTTTGTATCAAAAAAAAAATCATTAGAAATGGATCAAGGGCAAGCTAACTAGTTGGAAAAATATATGGTTTATCTATTTGCTAGGAACTACAATTATAGCATGTACCATTTTTGTTGCAGATATACAGAAATGCACCTTTTAGCCTACACTACACCCATGAGCCCTTCTACCTCTTCAAATCTGCCAGATTATATAGCACAGATTCTTACTTTCCAAGGCCATAGTCTAGGCCTATGTTAACTATTACCTTTCAAAAGATGGGTATGTCCTATCAACTAAGCTAATTGTAATCATAATCCAGTCGTGCTACTATAAGCTACAGGGTACAAACAAGTTAAGCTGGGCTACAGTAACCAACCCACCAAACTGGCCTCTGAATGAAAGGTTCTTCCATAAGTGGAAGGGTAAATTTTTGGAAGACTCCAGCCAGCCATTTCGGAAGATTCCAGCTAGCCATTTTTGCATGAAAAACCCAACATGGTTTTTCATGCAAAAATGGCTAGGAAGTGATGGGGCACTAAAAGAACCTAACAATACCAACCTAATGTAACCAAAGGGTGTTTACTGGTCACAATTTTGCCGTATTAGCTATGGAGGAGGGTAGGGGCCATGTACTGTCTTACCTTATACGTCGTAATTTGATTAATTATTTTTCTCTGTTATTAAGCATTTGTGAAGGTTATGTATTGAGATGAATTTTTTGTTTTGATGTATTTTACCCAAGAAAAATATAAATTATAATATGGGAGGTGGCTGGAGTCTTCCGAAAAATAACCAGTGAAAGTAGGCCTAGGGTAAAAAAAAAAAAAAAATACGGAAATAACAGCCTAGCCTGGATTAGACACAAAGATAACCTAGTCTGGAATGACAGAACTCAATCTCAGTAGGTATATGTAACCTCGGTCGTGCAAAATTTGAGAACAAAATATAATACAACTGGTCTACAGACCTAAAATAAGGACGAAACGTAAAAACTATATGGCAAGATCGGTTAGGTGGTATTTAGGTTGGCTCACCTTCTTCCCCAAAATCCTCGGATAAAACTTCCTTAGTTAAATTTGACAGCTGGCCCTTTAAACTCGAAAGGCTTTCATTGAGATTCACTCCTAACCACGACATAATTTCAACTCAGGGCTTCAATGACTTCGTTGAGGACACACTACATAATTTTGAAACGACACTTCGTGGAATAGAATAAGCAGATTTACACCCTGCCAACTAGACAATGTTTTGATGTCACTCAGTCCCAAGGTGACACACCTATAGATAATTATTTTTAATTAAGGAAACCAATGCCCGATAAATTAAGTATTTTTTTAGACTTTTTCTGTGCAATTTAATGATAATTTTTCATTTTTTACTTCTCTTTATACAGATATTAAAAATAGAAAGATATAGGACCATAACTAAAAACACAGATCAGGTTGCTCTTAATAAGAACTAAACAGCGTTCACTTGTAGCATTTCAACACGCAGTGCCACTATCACATTCCACGAGCGATTGGTGACGTGTTTTTACACGAGAGTACTTGAGAGATAGATTGCAATCATGTGTGCTGAGATTATTAGCTAACATAATCCTTTCCAGAGTTTGATATTTTTTTTTTATTTTGGTTACTGATGATAATGTATAACAATCAAACAAAAATAGTTCAACATTACGCCATTCCCCTTAACAGATGGTGCCAGAGAAAAAAAAAAACAAGATAATGGTTACTTTGACTGTCGAATAGTGGACGAGGCTTCACAGAAGGCTCTTTAGTAGCTTATCTTAGTCCCTACCCACAGTCATTCCCCGTTATCTTAACAGACTCTCTCACCTCCTGGATACTACCCTTCTCATTTCAATACCCTACCTCTTTCACTCCGCCTTTCACCCACTTTTGAGTTTTCCTCCCCTACTTCTTTATAATACTGACAAATTTTGCACTATTTTCACCTTCATGCCATTTTCCATACTTTCCACATGACAGAATATTCACATAACACTCTGATCCATCTTTTTTTACCTATGCTAATCTTTTTACCATTTCTACTACTATCTCAACATTTCTCGCGACTTTAACCTTTCTTACGCCACAGATACAAAGCAAACAGCTCATCTCACCAGCGTAAATTTTACTGTCATTGGTATAAGACAATCAAAATTAATTTTTCATAGGGGAGGTTTGACTCAACAGCCCTTCCACACGTCCTAACAATAGCTTTTGCCTCACCTATACCGTAATTCTTCGCTTATCTTACCATCAGCCTATTCACTGCATAATCTCTGAAATATCCTTATGGTTTAGCCACGTTTATTCGTTACTCCATCTTCTTGTTTTCAATTTACTCTAAAAACCTACTTTTCCAGACTCTTTCACAAGTTTCTGTAGTTTCTCCTCACTATCTCGTGGCAGTACAGTACAGTTTGCAAGCCTTTACCATTTCGCACTCCATTCGTGACCCATTTTCTTATCTCACAACTTTGGAAATATCTACAGTCCTTACCTGACTTTTCGAGTTACTCCTTCCTTAAAGTTAGTTAACAGCCATAATAACTATAGCCCCTTCTCTCAGACCTGCAACTTTTACAACAAACCAATCACTCTCCCATCTACCTAGCCTAACATATTTAGCTTTCATATAATAATAAAAAAAAAAATTAACTGCTCTCCATAAATTATAACCCTTTTGCTCTCAAACTTCTCACATGGCTCTTTCATAACAAACACTTCAGTCTCGTCCTTTCTCCTAATTTTTAAATCAAAATCTTAAATACAGTTATATTACCTTTAAATTTACAAAAAGGAAAAATGATTCCTCTCACCAGTCTGTATCTTTTCCCTTCTTCGCCTGCGCCTTACTTACCCTTGTCATTCACTTAGCTATACTTTCACCTCCGTACCTCAGCATCTTGCTTGTACTCCAGCCAACTCGAGATGCGTTCTCATTCTTCAGCGTCCTAATTAGCATCCTTCCACCCTCAACAGTAACCTTCAAAACCATTTTCAAATTCACTCCAACATTTTGCACTAGCATCACTCAGATCTGCCACTCTTGTCCTCCACATTTAACAAATTTTCAAACCACAATCCCGTCAATTCGTGACTGTATCCCTTTAGGCAGCATCACTCCGTCTGCATCTTTTATTGTGAGATCTGTTAAAGTTTTCTCACTAAACGTTCTGTATTTTTTTTTTCTTACAGGAAATTTTCTCCCTCAGAAGCTCTTGCTTATATTCATCATTGGATTTCCATTACTTGTTTCCTTCTTACATTCTTGATAATGATGATAATAATGAATTTGGAACTATTCTAGGACGTCTAGTAATCAAGAGAATATAGTTACTGCGGAAAGTAACGCTAAAAACGAATAGCATGCAATTTTTGGAACCTTTTTAATAAAGAAGTGGTCTATGAAATCCATGCATGACATAAGTGTTGCAAAAATCTCTGGCCATGAAATTACGAACACTGATGTGAAGTTTAAGATGCCTCTTAAAAAGATTTGTTTCCATACTTAAATAATAGGCCTACATACCAGGCCTCCATTTTCATAATGTCACTTGTAAATGGGTGTGACCTTTTGGAATGTTATGTCTAAAGAAATTATCTTCCGCTTTGGTGAGGACGCTTGTGGTTACAATGAAGTTTGAGATAAATTCAGAAAAAATTACTTGTTGATCGCTTAGAGATGATCGAATTTCTGGACAAGCGCAGTCCAGTCCTCACCATTCACAGAATTGATAAGATATTAATGTGCTAAGCGAGTTTAACCTTCGACTATAATGCAGTTATCACTTGGCCTTTGTGCAGTGAAACAACAGGAATCACAAGACTCATACAACATCCTTCAGTCTTTTATGTAGATAAACTTTCCACGGTCTTTTAAGTTTACCAAAAAAATTATATTTAAGCCTCATAAAACCACCATGATTCCAAACACTTGTTTCTTGCAGGTCACTGTACATACAGAAACCAGTTAAATGCTTGTGATGTCATCCCAGTTCTGAATACTAACACCAAAGACAACTTCACGAGCAATGCGATTCTGACTAGTTCAAATTGATTTTCACACTGCCAAGGCTTGGGAGACTGGCAACTCGATCTCTGCGGTTCTTAAATAACAGGCAACAAAATTGCTGATATTGTTTCTGGTGAGACTAAACCTATATAATCTAATATGTAACTACTGCTTTGATATTTGTTCATTTGTCCTTAATTCAAAATGCGATTGCTTGTAGCCTCAACCTAGCTCTGGAGTGAAACAGCAATGTTTGTATTGGATAACTATGTAACCATAATCAAACAAAACTTTTTCGTTTTGCTCACCTAGTACAGTACCATGCTACAAAGCTTTCATTAGCTGTACATAAGTTACACTAACCAATTATTCAGTATATTTATAAAGAGCATTGTGTTACTTTCAACTCAGTGTTTTTTCCATAGAACTTGAAGCACACCATTCTGTAGAAGTTTACTCAGCAATTTCGTTTGCAGCTCTTAAATTCCATATGTTTTGTGCCTTTTTGACAGACAAGAAACTGACTTATAAGAAGCCATGGTACCGAGAGCCTTAGAGTCAGTTTCCCGTGCATGACCACTAAATAACCACGACAAAAGCCTTGAAAACATTTATCTGCAAACAAAGTAAATGGTCAGTATCACAAGGAAATCCAGTAAAACATTCTCTTGGCAATCCAACCTACCTGATAGGCATCCTAAGTTAGTGACCTGTACTACATGGACTTTGCACCTTCTTTGTCATTTGAACCAGGTAATGACTCCAGTTCAACATTTGTGTTAGTGTTCTTTACTGTAGATACTAGAAACTTTTCATAGATTACATTACGGTACTAGACTTGTTTTTCACACCTGTGGTTCTTCCACCAATGGCTACTGTAATGCAGTGGTAAAAAAGGCTTTCCATACCATCGACCCAGTTCACCAAGTCCCTACAACTTTATTGTAAGGTCATAACATTATGACCTATAATTTTGTAACCATGGAACATCATTAAATTCATTATGATTTAACATTAGACACTTCTCATAGGATGAGAAGCATAATTTGTTCTCTCTTTTACCTGAGGCCCTTTCTACTTGATTTCTCATATGGTTCAGGCCCGTACCCATGCTCCAGTCTTCCTGATTTTCTGCAACTTTCCGCTGGTTTTCGTCCTGCTCCATCCATAGTCACAGTTTCAGGATGTTACCACTGGAGGACATCTTGGCCCATAAAAAAAAAGTCTATCTCACAGCACAAATGAAAAAGTAAACAAAAACCAAAAAGAAAAGTAGGAAACAAATGTCAAGAAATGGATAATATATATCAAAATCAATTTGAAACACTGCTACCAAAGATGATCACAAAAACCATATAGAAATACAATAGAAATAAAAAATATCAAGGACAATAAGTGGTCCATCTGTAAGAGCAAAATTAAAATCTAACAGTCAATAACCACAGTATAGTAAAAGAAATAAAAATAAAGATTTGCTTTCACTAGCGAGAGAGAGAGAGAGAGAAAGAGAGATAACAACAGTATAGTAAAAGAAATAAAAATAAATATTTGCTTTCACTAGCGAGAGAGAGAGAGAGAGAGAGAGAGAGAGAGAGAGAGAGAGAGAGAGAGAGAGAGAGAGAGAGAGAGAGAGAGAGAGAGAGAGCGCTCTGTCACCAGGGTAAAGTTGCTGGTAAGTCAGCTGTTGAAGAAATCGCAAACAAAAATCAATATGAAAAGGTATATATATTTGTTCCATCACATATTATAAGCCCCACCTCTAAAACTCAAAATATTGAACCACAGACAGAGATGCAAGGCAAAACTTGTGGCTGTAGCTGATGTTTGTTGAGATCTGTAATGAAATTGAACCCTGTCAAAAGACCTTGTAACACATTTAAGTACAATGGCAGACTTGGATTCTCATGAAAAGGCTGTGTATGCCAGTCATCCAATGTATTATAAAGAAAGCTTACAGGTTTTGATAAATTTAAAGAAAAAATTTAAAACCAAAGATCAAAAACAGGAAAACAAAACATTTCAGCCAAGTAGTCCTAAGTCAGGTAAAATCCTGAAATGTCTGAAGAAAATAAACTACTATCCAATTGTAATAAAATAAATACTACTGTAATAAAATACCAGTGTATGAAGTTCAACAAAAATATAAGCAAGTTATTCTTCCACTAACTAGTTTCAACAGACATTTCAATATGTAATTAGCCTCTTACTTACCATTTACACCTGTCTTAATGAATCAGTAAATAGGAGGACCGGGTTTCTTCTAAAACCAGAACTGCCTCCTCCTTGGAGTACCTAATAAGCCCTAACTTGTATTCATCTGTATTGTGTCCATAAAAATATACATATACTCTTGAACATCATAAACAAATCAGATGCAAAGCCCCACACTATGCAATTTGTACTGATGGCTCCAAATCTACAACAGATGTAGGATTTGTGGTCATTGCACCCGATAACAAAAATTTTTTTTACCAAACAATGCTTACGTTTTCATACCAGAAATGTGTGCAATAAATTCGGTACAATATTCAGCAGCATTAAAATATGCCACCACAGAAATTTATTTGCAGCGTATGTATTCTGTTATAATGACATTGAAGGTAAAAAATAAGTTATACATATCCTTTGTGAATATCCAAGCTTCAATCATCAATTAACATAGGAAATTTTGTGTATATGCATCACCCTCAATTTATCTAGTTAGTAAAATTTTAAAAATCCTGCAAGTAATCAGATTGACTTTCATTAAAGACAAACCCTTCAGGCCAGCTCTATGAAAGTTAGGCATTTTACTCAGTGGTCTATTTAAATCAATCCTGTACTGAACATTTCTTACTCTACATTTAGCAAAAGTTTGATACTTTTGTAACCCTATTACTTTCAGTATATAATACTGAATCCACCCTCATACCTGTCCCACATCTATTTTTCCTTACTTCTTTTTGATTCACCAAAAGCTCAGTTCTTACTCATGGGATTTTCATCAGATTCTACTGATTTACCTCAAATGTTTTCGCTGAGCCCCCATTATCTTCACTGTAGTCCTGTTGGGATACAGAGCATTTGATCCTCTGCTTTTGAAGTGCCTGTTTTATTGCATCTTAGTACTGTCCAATGCCTTTTGACATGGTTCTTCACCTGCAGTTGCCTCATTATCAAGACAATCTTCATTTGAATTCCCCAACCACAAAGCCAAACTGGCAATTGTCAATTTTACATTTTTTTGTACCTTCTTTAATACCTTCATTGTTAATACTAGCTTTTTTTTTTCTAAATACTGCCCACACTATAGTGTATCTTTACCTTTTCCTTTCATCTTTTTATTTATCTGGTATAGTCTATAAATGTAACTCAATGGTCTCAAAATAAATTGTCACAATGAAAACAACACATCAGCAATAAATTTTCTAGCTGCTCTATGCTTCCTTTTCCTTAAGATCCTGCAAGCATTTTAGCACATCTGAACAGCCGTATCTTCCTTTTAAACATTATTTCTCCCCATTTATGTTTTATATATTTTGAACTTTGATTTTTTCCCATCCACTTTATTATACCAAATACAGGGCATTTTCTTTTTTCCTTCTGCTGTGCTGAAATTCCGATCACACTTCCACAAAACCTTCCACTTTACCTGACGCCTGCCTTTGGCCTTCCTCCTCTTCCCCTTTTGTGTCATGAGCTTGATTCTCTCTGCCTCTTTTTCAAGAGATGTTTCTACACCGTCATTTCACCACTGGTCTCCCAGACCTTGATAACCGAATCATTAACCAAAATGATTCCTATGCATTTGAAAATATCAATATTTACTGCGGTACCACTGCACTTACACAGCTAAGCACAATTATTCACTTTATTGAACATCAAGATATTTGTAAGAAACACCTTTGCTTAATATCTCATACCCATGGAAACATTATCAAGTAGTAGCCCTCAACCACACTGCACTATCTTTTACATAAAATACAAATATAGTGTGAGTGGAAAAAACTGAGAAATTCAGGTACAAGAGGCAGGGTAAGTAAAAGTTTCTTAAAAGCTTTTCCTTAACCAGGCCAATCCCAATACAGTAATACTACTCTAATACATACTGCCTGAAAGCTATTATTTCTAGCGCTCAAGCATTCAATACCAAAATTTCATATTCACTATGCTTGGAAATTATACTACTGTACATGGTACTGAAAATTCTTTAAAGCATACCCTCTTCACAAGCTGCACTACCTTCTGCCTTTACTTTCACTGTCTCCTTTGGTTTCTTCCAATTTAATTGCTTAACTGTTAAACTTTACTCTGCTCTAATTTACATCTCTCGGTTAAGAATAAATCCTTCAGGAGAGCTCCAAGTTAATTTAGAAACTTAACTATGGTCTCCCTGGACTAACTTATGAAAATAGTAAACTAGCAATAATGAATGAATTAAACAAATTAATACATATTTACAGTGTATTCACTTTCTTACACCTAACAAAATTTGACAAAATACATAAAGAAGCTTTTATGAATTCTGTAGGATGACAAAAAATTTAATGTTCTGCTGCACGCTTCTTTTTCCACAGTTCCACATTGGCAGGAGAATTGGCTGAAAAATAAAAAGAAATTGTTAATAGAAATTATAAAGAATCCTACATACAACAGCCTAAAATACTTCAGGAAGTTTGCTATCTGTTTATTGACATAGAAGCCTGTCTTGTCAAAACCATCAATTGCAAGATATCTGACCTTGAGCTTAATAGGCACTTTGTTAAAAGAAATGATGAGTTAAGAAAAAGGAAGAGAGAACACTGGTTAACCTACTCTAATATAACTTAATTTTAACAAATACAGATCCTTAGTTAAACATCTCGGTTGGTTTGCCCTAGTCCATAGCTCCACAATGGCGCCTTAATTCAAAATCCTCCTCTCACCACAATGCAAGGATCTATGCAGGCATAAGACCAGCTCAATCCATTCTAAACAACCTTTGATAGGAAAGGGCAAAGGACTACAAATTTATCAAGAATATCATGTTGTTCCCTCAAAGAGAGAGGGATCACAAAAGGGAAGGATGTACAGGTGTACACATAGTTAAGAAGGTGTTCCAGGGCAAGCAAAAGCCTGCCCATGATTAAGAAAGACACAAAGACCTAGGTTGCGTTACAACTCATTTCTTCAAGCAAGGCTGAGGCTGAGTAGGGGTGTAAGAAGGAAGTACAATCCAGCTCCCCAGGTAAAGTTACTAAATAAGGCTGTAATGCTGGAGCATGCCCATTAGCAAGTTTTCGGAGGATGTTTAACTACCAAAGTTATGGGAGGATGTTAAAATGTCCACCAAGGGGGTGGGGGGATTTTTGTTGTTGTTCCAAACGCTTCTTTTTTTCTTATAAGGCAATAAACTTCTCTCTAAAATTGATGTCTATGTCACAGGTGCAATAAGGACATCAGTGTAAAGAAATGGTGTATCCCTACAAAAATCTTTAGAAGACTAAGCAGTTGTAGGAAATAAAATCCACTCCATCATTTAAAGGCAAATATCAGCCTGATGCAGGATGGTAACAGGGATGGCACCATCACATAAGAAAGCACAGAACCAACACCATCATACTGTCAACATACCTGAGAATACAGGCTTCTCAGAGGAACTGAAAGTCAACTTCCTTCTTCATGGGCACTCTCACTAAGGTATAGTTTTAAGCCAAACCAACACAACAATAAGCTTGAGTACAACATGAATAAATACACTACTCCCTGCTAACAAACTAGTGTACTAAATTTGGTCACTGTGTGATTGTGATCATCCATATGAATGAGGCACAGCAGAGGTGCAACATTAAAATGAAACTAATACAGACAACTATTAACAAATGGGTGAGTGCACTACACCTCAGCAGTGAGTCAGCACACCCAGAACTAAATACTGTATGAATAATACTATATGGTAAGAAATAATCACATACATATATCTTTTTTTTAATCAAGAATAAACTTGGTATGCATCATTGCTACCCACAACGCTAATAAACCAAAATAAAAGTTAATCTTTCCAGCATGGAGACATGACCTTTGAAAATTTCCAATGATAAAGACCTCATCATTTCACATAAACAAATCTAAACACTTATCATTTCTTAAAAGGAAACAATACATACTCTGCTTCTGGATCCAGCTGAAGACGGGAGCACAGACAACCAAGGCGATGGCATAGTACCTGAAAACCCACTGATTCTTGATATAGTAACCGTATGGGAACTGTGCAATCTTGGCACTAAGGGTGTAAGGGTACTTCATCATACGACCACTCATCTTGTCTATCTTGAAGCGATTCACGAAGCTGTCAAGAGGGCTGCTACTGGCGGCGGCTCTGTAAATAATTAGCCAACTTATGTTTGTGTCTAAACTTCCAGGAATTAAGTTACACATAATAGTTACTCACATCTGAGAATACACAGAAAAAAGAATTGCTTATTCATTTTGAGAAATTTTGTTCATACAATTTTTTTTACTAACACCTTCACAAATGAGTATACTATTCCAGTTGTCTAATCAAGACCAACTACTGCACTATCCACTTCTGCTGGTGTAAGACTATGTTAATTCAAGACCATATCACAAGCACAAACTAACTAGACATGGCATACAAGGTGAACACCAGCATACAATGGAAACACTTCACTACCGTAAACTACTCTCTTATTTTGTTTTGTGATGTGTCTTTTATGTACACTATGGTGGAGTGTCAAGTCAATTATATAAATGTGTAATCAACTGGATATTACAGTACTGTACTGTAAATATCTACAATACTGTATACTGTACAGAGTAACAATTACACACCAAGATTAAAATTAAAATGATTGTATGGTACAAAATTCATGCCTTTCCCTTCTCTCTTAATTACAAAAATATTCCACAAACTTCTATGAAAACATTTCAATACAATTAAAATAATGAAGATAACATCAAAATTATTTTAATATTATACTGTAACAATATATACCCAATTACTACTACAACTTCCGACCTATTTTGTGGGGAAGGGGGGGGGGGCTAAACGGACAGACCTCCATACCATTTGTCATTATGAGGAACTGCCAAAAAAAAAGTACACTCAGGGAAAATTTACCCTGAAATATAAGACAGCAATATATAAAATTGGAAGGCAGAGTTGAAAAATTCTATGCTATCCAATTATCCTATGCTTAAAGAGCTTAAATATACAGTACCTACCAATTATCCTATGCTTGAAGAGCTTAAATATACAGTACCTACCAATTATCCTATGCTTAAAGAGCTTAAATATACAGTACCTGCAATATACTTTATATCTGCAACTGTTATACAAAAATGCATATTTTCTAAGTTTCTTGTTTCTTAACATATAATAGTGCTCTAAGAAACCTCCCAAAGCATACAATAAACAAAGTTTTTTTTCACAATTCTGAAGTCCATATTTTCCTAATCAACAGCTAAGGAGTGACTGATGGGAGCATTGTAATTCATTCTCTCTCTCTCCCTCTCCCTCAAGGACTCAGAACTAGCCTGTGCTAGACAAGCACACAGACAATGAGGAACACCATTCATCGTTTCCCTATGAAAAAGATGGGCATAATGTTACCTTCATGCACATATGAATAATACATTTTGGTGGGCAGATTTGGTTATATTTCAAGTTTTTTGTTCACCTGGTGGTTAAAGAGGCCCCCCCGCCCCACCCCACCTTTTTAGGTGTGTTTTATATTTGCAAGTAGTTAGAATGATGAAATTTTATGCAATTTTTTTTTTTAGCTTTCTTGTTTCTCGACCTAAATTGTATGTACAGTACTTTTATTTAAACAATGGCCTTTAAGTAAACAATACAATGATCAACAATAATTTTTCCCAAATCTGTCCTCCACATTATTTTAACAGTTTGAATTTCATATACAAAAAACTGAATAATCCTAGGTTGCATATTAGCTTTCAAATCTGCCTCACAGGAATAACTGTGCAGCTGGTTCTTCGTTCTCTTTAGAGTGTGCAATCATTTTAATTTTTTTATTTCTAGTGCTTTTTACTGTGCTTATAAATTTTTTTTTCAAAAATGAATGCCATATATGTTCCAACTTAATTATCTCTACAAGTAGGTACAGTTATTTACTGCTAATTTTTCCCTCCCTCTACCCTAGTCCAAAAAGTATTTTAATGGCAAAAAAACTAGCTTGAGATAACCAAAATGAATGCTGTTCCTCATTCAACCTTTTTTTGAAGGATTTCTGAATAATTTTCTAAGGATACTAAACACCAAAGATAGTGACTGGAAAAATAAGTGTAGTCACGAGAGGGGCGAGGTTATGGAAAGTGTGATGAAATGAGAGAATTGAGGAGGGTGAGACTTGTTAACAGATTTGACAATACTTACCCTTTTTCAGCCATTTTCCTGACAGCTACGGAGTAAGAACTTTATTTTAATACTAAATCTAAACAATGCCCATTACAACAGACATTCTAAAAGAAATAGTATAGTGGCTCATAACATACCAAGCTAATAGCTCAGCACTGAGCTTATGTACAAAAGCTTGACCATACTAAGCAACTCAAAGATTACACTGCAACTCGCTACACATACAGTACACACCAAAATATTATCAAACTCCTATCATATCAATGTACTGTCACTGAAAATAACCCTATACAGTACTGTACTGTCCGGGTCAATTCAGCTTCACTTTCTACTGGCAACCCTTCAAGACCTGATCAATTAAGTTTCACTTTCTACTGACAAACCTACCAAATTTTAGAACTGGGGCCAAACAGAGTACTACATGCTGTGTAACAAAATCGACAAAAATAATCAACAATAATATTTATCTATCTTCAAATAATGTTCTGTTTTTTAGTAAAGCTCCAAAAGAAACATAATACCATTCTCACAAAGTATATACCGTATACAAAAATATTAAAACCTATTCTTCATTACACAATTGTTAGGTCTAATTTTTGCCATTTAAAACTGTTAGGTCTTTATGAATATTTTCCAAAAGCTTACAGCACAGATGTACATGAAATAGAAGTAGCAAATTCAAGGTACTAATCTGCACCTTTCATAGGCACATAAACCTTCGTCTACAGTGGCAGCTAGTTTGGCTGTTCAAGAATTGTAACAAGGTGGGGGCAGGTGAGTAAGGGGTACGGGAACCACTCACACTTGACTAACAGCATCACTTCTTTTACCAAATGGGCAAAATGTGTAAACAGAGGTGGGATTAAGATGAAAGACTTCAGGTTTGTATCTTTAAAAAAGATAGAGTGCTCAATACCACAGCACTATCTCCACCGGCAGACAATGGAACATGTGATTCAACAATGAGCTCCTCAGCATGAAGAGCAGTGAAAAAGAGGTTACAATTCTCAGAATACCAAGAGATGGCTATAGCTTCTGCAAGTACTCTAGCAAAGCAGGGGTAGGCAGTAGGGAACCATGAGCACATACCAGTTACACATGGGAAGAGCTTGGAACATGCATCTGGGTCAGAAGGATTAAAGTGTGCTAGCTGCCTTTCTCTAAGCATGTACTGTAATCTCACTTGACAGAATCAACGGGAAAAAAACAAGACGGGAAGGGGCAGGAGGGGGCTGCTGAGAGACAAATGGCAGATGAAACTGTTGTATCAAAGATAGAGCAACCTCCCCCTAAATACACTTACAAACATCTACTGGCCTTCCTATGCTGCTTGATTTATGGAAATTTGTTATAAACCACAGAACTGGGGCACTTTCAGCCATCCAGCATTTAAAACAGGGAAAAAGAGGGAGTTGGAGTGGTTGCACAGTAAGATGGAAGAAAGGAAGTGGGAATGGAGGTAAAGTAAAAGGCTAAAAAGTGGATGCAGCTTGGGGCTGAAAGGAAGCTAAAAACCAACTTTAGTACAGCACTTTCTCCATATGGAACTCCTCCGCTGCTTGCCATACCTCTTACACCGCACACTTTTTTTGGAGGGTGGGAACTCCAGGTCAGCATGATTGCATGTGGAAGCACACGCACTGCCCGCAGCAGCTAAAGAAAAGTGCTGGCTCATGGCAAGTGAATGGGGAACTCATTCCACTCACTAGCCTACCATATTATTAAACTAACCACCTTGCTACCAAGCTTCAATTACCAATTTTAGCTCATGGTGAGGAATATTCCTACATAAAAGGTGATATTTTATATTTTTGTAAGAACAAAACACACACACATAGGCCTCTCTCTCTAATCACTTGGCATATAGCAATCATTCTAAGTTTAACATTGTGACCCTGTAGGCTATTCAGTGATTACTGTCCTTCTCGTCCAGACTAAAAGCTCAAGCCTACTGTCCATTCCTTCCACTGCAACTCATCAAGTCACTGCAAAATTGCACATGCAAAGAGTTCCTTAATTGTTCAAAAACTTACATTTCATTCAATTAGTAATACTGCAGGGTCATTCATATCTTACGTGGTGATGCCATGACATTCCCATTTCAGTTGATGCAGATTTATCTTTGTCACGATTGTGAATAGTTGCCTGGCTTGGAGTTTTCATGCTGTGCCTCTTGAGTCTCCTTAATATACCTAATACTAAATATACCATAATTCATCGCAAATGTACTGTTCCTGAGATGTTAACCATCTTGGTAATTCTAAGGAGGAGCTCTGCACTGTGATAGGCATACTGTTTATTAATGAAATTCTTTGACTGAGCAATATAGAAAATGTGTGTATGAAGCATTACATGAGATAACTTGAAAAATTTACCAAAATAATTTGAGAAATTTGCTGTCTTTAAAGAGGGTAACATCACAGGATGCCATGTTTAGCACCAATCCCTCAGGGATAATTGTGAAAACAAAATTTTCATTTCTCACATTTCAATAAATTTCTTGAGTTATCTCACCTGTACTGTATCACATACACCCTTTAGGCCTATATACAGCTAAATAAATTTCATTAATAAACAATATCTCTATGTGGAGTGCTTCCTCAGAATGACCATCTCTACTGTACATATTTAAATAAAACTGAAAATTACTACCACGGTCTGGTTCCCAACAGCAGCCGACCAGAATATTTACTGCCTTACATTAATGTTTTATATATAATATATAATGTTTTATATAATATATATATATAATGTTTATATATAATATATATATATATAATGTTTTATATAATATATATAAAACCAGAAGGGGATGGTAGTTGTCTTCAGTTTTACCCATATTTGGTTAATCCACTGCAACCCCCATGTCTAACATAGACCTGCTGGATGAACCTCAGTGAGAAGCCACGCCATTAAGGTCAGGATAGGCATAAGTAAGACTGTCAAAGGTTACCACTGATCACCATCTGTCATCCTAAGTTAGGTTAAGAAGACTTCATTACATCTTGTGGTAATTCTAAGCCGTAGTTCCGCAGTGAGCTAGCCTATGGCAATTGACATTTTCGTATGTTATTTTACTTGCTTAACAAGAATTTAAAGTAATATTTTGTCGGGCGGCTGTAACTAAACTGTAATTGACCTTTGAAGACTACACTAACGACGGGTAGATCTAAGCCGGCATTCTGCGGCGAGCCTCTCACCCCCTCTATAGCTAATACGGCAAAATTGTAACCAGTAAACACTCCTAGGATACGTTAGGCTGGTATTTTTTGGGGTGCTTACTGGTTACAATTTTGCCATATTAGCTATGGAGGGGGATGGGGCTCGCCACGGAATGCCAGCTTAGATCTATCCCATCGGTAGTGTAGTCTTCAAAGGCCAATTACAGTTTAGTTACAGCCGGCCAACAAAATATTACTTTAAATTCTTGTAAAGCAAGTGAAATAACATGGGAAAATGTCAATTACCATAGTCTAGCTCACCACGGAACTACAGCTTAGAATTACCCAAAACGCATAGGAAAAATCGATTACCAAGGTAATAGTCCGTGCAGAGCTTTTGCTTAGATTTAGGCCTACCTTTCACGTCCCTAAGTCACAACGTATAGGCTAGCCTAAACAGTCTTGGGAAAAACTCCCCAGCCTTAATCTATTAGGTTTATATCAACTTACAGAAATAGGCTAGGCCTTAATGTAAAACGACCACTCCGGCAGTTTTTAATCACTTCATGGAATGCATGATGTTTAATCACCTTAAATGTAATCTACAAAATTAACTAACCTTAAGTTAACCTTACCGTAAGCTAAAAGCTATAGGCTACCTATACAGGAACCGGTACAACAACACAGGCTTATATAACACCTACGGTTATTAAATGAGAACTGCAGGCCTAATAACGAGCCACTAGGGTTATGGATAATTCAAACGTTCTTTTTCTTACAAATAAAGGCCTACAACTATGTCTTTTGTATCATTTAAGCCTAAAACTAACGTCATTACCTTTACAAAGGATGGGATGTCGAAGTACAGAAATCGGACAGCTGATACAAGATGGCTGAGGCACCGGTTGGAAATGTAAACTATCGTACATTAGATTATATTTCAGTTTGTACCATTATGAGCTTAGGGATTTTGGCAATATAAAATAATAAAATTATATCTAATAAATTTTTAATTTATATTTTGCAGCTGAAATACTGAGGTTGAAAATCTTAGATAAAAGTTTTTTTTTAGAATTTGGTTATCATCGTACACACGTAAATCGTATATAGAGCCCATGCAGTGATGTCAGCGGGGACTGAACATTTTACACACACACACACACACACACACACACACACACACACACACACACACACACACACACACACACACACACACACACATATATATATATATATATATATATATATATATATATATATATATATATATATATATATATATATAACATCAGCCTTAGGTGGCAGAAATCCGGCAAAAAAAAAAAAAAAAGGGAACTGAGTATTTAAGGACATTTAGCTTCACGGCAGAGAAAAAAGAAGAGGAATTGAGTATTGAAGGATATTTAGTTTCAAAGGACATATTCCATGTTTTAGAAAAAGGATATATTCTATGTTTTGTGGTATGTAGATGTACGTTATTTTACCTATTATTTTGACTCTCTCTCTCTCTCTCTCTCTCTCTCTCTCTCTCTCTCTCTCTCTCTCTCTCTCTCTCTCTCTCTCTCTCTCTCTCTCTATATATATATATATATATATATATATATATATATATATATATATATATATATATATATATATATATTTATATATATATTTATATATATATTTATATATATATTTATATATATATATATATATATATATATATATCTATATATATATAGAGTGAATCAAAGTAATAGGTAAAATAACGTACATCTACATACCGCAAATGTCGTATAGTATAGCTACACCTGCATATGCTTTATAAATATTCATGTCACGTACTGTTTTGTGTGTGTATATATATATATATATATATATATATATATATATATATATATATATATATATATATATATATATATATATATATATATATATATATATATATATATATATATATATATATATATATATAAAGTGGTACAGGCCACACAAGGCCAAAAAGCTGTATTTAGAATCTACTGGTCACTTTTTAACGTCACACGTGTAATTTTTGTTAGTCGCACTACCCTCTTAACTCCTCGATTTCTTCACACTGGAAACGCTTGTCATTACTCAGCCTAGATCCAAATACAGGAAGAAATTATGTTATTCTGATGCCCGGCCGAGATTTGAACTCGCTTTCAGGGTATCAAAACGAGGTAACATAATTGTCTGGCCAAGAAGTATGCTTACTGCCAGGTCCTACATGTTTTGGTGCAAGGTCCTTGGTTTGCTGTGCTGCCACCGGGAGCCGCGGAAATTGTATAGTTGCTTCTATTGTCCTGTCCTTGTTTGGTTCACTATTTTCAAAATTGTGCGTTGCGCAACTTATAATTGCAGGAATGGGCACAAGAATTCTTCAAGAGGAAATGAAATAATAACAGTTTACAGGTAAGCAAAGCATACTGAATTTTATTTCCCCATAATTTTGTGCTAGTCAGGTAAATTTTTATAAGTAGCAGGTAAGCTTTCTCTGTTGTCATGTCTTTCAGTTTCAGCATAGTTTTTGGCACAAAGGTGCAGTGACGCTCTCATTTTTGAAATCGGAACATCGTTAGCCTTTTATATACCACATACTATAAAGTAAGAAGATCTGACTTGTCATTAAAGACACCCAGTAGGGTGCAGGCCTAGACCTATAGGTTACCGGTCGTGTCATCAAGTCTCATTTTAAACATGTTACTGCAATGCATAGGGCACCTGCTGGATTTTAGATCATTAAGAATTCTTTGCAGTGGTTAGTCCCGTAGGACAGTGTCTATGCCTTCAAATTTTGTTCTAGGCATAAAAGAGCGGTACTATAGGTGTTTTACAAATGCATTTTATTAAACGTCGCTTCTGTATCAAGATGGTGGAAAACAGTTTTATATTATTCGATTCAAACAGAAAATAGTTGTGTTGTTTATGTGTAAGAAATTCTGGTTTACATTTTCATCAAACGATATGTTTATAGATTGGCGATAGCATGAAAATAAAGTTTGGTAGCTAGGCTACGCCACGGTCTAGGTATATCAGACCGTGGGCTACACCTGTGCCCTCTAACTATTCGCTTGGTAACTTTCTGTATTATTTAAACCTTATTATAGACTCAACTTAATTTCGAATATATAAAAATAGTTTGTTTATGGTAGCAGTTATTGAATCATTATGCCAAGAAAAATATAGCCTTTAAGAATGATAATAACAAGGTAAAGAATCTTGGTCAAGCATATTGGTCCGGCAGGTATTTTTCATTGTTTTGTCCTTTTTTAAAAATGAATTTATTTCATATAATTCAACATTGGCTCTTATGGTAGACTTCTGGAACAATTCTCTCTAAGTATCAGTCCAAAGCCTGAGCGTGGTGGGTATTTCCTTATGGCCGCTCGAGGTCACACGCTCTGCACGGAGATGCCACTCTATGTTATTGATTCTCTATGATCTAGGCAGGGCAGAGGGTGTGTGGATCAAGTTTTTTTTTTTTTGTCAAGAAACAGTTATGTGGGAAGATTGGAAGCAAAAGTAAAAAGTTGTACGCGCTGTACCTGGACCTAGAAAAAGGTTATGACAGATTAAGCTGAAATGCAATATGGAGGGTGATGAAAATTTGTGGTCATGCAAAAGAATGACATATGGATGAAAAAGTGAAATGACTAAATGGAGTGTGTGATGGCTGATATTTGCAGATGATACAGTGGTGATTAGGTGATAATGAATGGAAACTACAGTAACTACTATAAGAGTATGAAAGTTTCTGCAAAAAGAAGAAGTTGAAAACAAGTGCAGGTATGAGCAAGAGTATGGCAGTAGATGGAACCCAGGAAAATGGAACAACGTATGATAACAATGATTAGTGTTGTTAAGCTCTTGCAAGTATAATAATAACAATTATAATCACAGCCGACCCCACAGAGATTATTTGAGTTCCTGTGGCCTTCCTCCATTTAATCATTCTCCTCCCGTCTAATTTTCCTGCTTGACCTGGTAAAACGAAAATGAGCTCATTCATTGCTTTCTCATTCACACTTTAGCTTTGTTTGCTTCGCTGTCTTCGTTTTCCCCTTCGCCTTCTCTTCTCTTAATCATTTTGTCCCTCGATTATTTCCTATGTAACTGATTGTCTGTTTTGCATATTTTTCATTCATATCGAATTTCGTTCATTTAAATTAATTTGTCTGCAGAGTTCTTACAATCATCTCTGATCTTTTTTTTCAAGCCCCTAACGTTATAAGAATACACACACACACACAACGCACACACACACACACACACACACACACACACACAGAGAGAGAGAGAGAGAGAGAGAGAGAGAGAGAGAGAGAGAGAGAGAGCTAAGGGCAACTTTGCAATCGAGTAAATGATCAAACACAGTCAAGTGGAAGGACCCTTTGCCATCATATGAATCGAGGCGCACCCTAATAATCCTGCCCTTTGGAATCAAAGGACTCAGTTGACTGTTCCTTCTTAGGAATGAAGATGGCCTCCAGGAGCTATTCTTGTCCAGCCCTTCGGAGGAAAATCCTCATTTCTAAAACAAAATAAAAAAGGACGGTAGGACTCCCTCGTCGTGGTTCGTTCCTGGTACTTAAGTTCCACAAACACAGCTGAGTGATCAACTTTAGAAGTACAATATCACTTCTCTTTGGGAGCACGATACCTTATGCACCACAAACACCAGAAATTATAATATTAACGGAAGTGGTTAACCTAATCTCTATAAGTACACTAATATAAGACCTAATCTAAAAAGTCAGAAGGGAAAACCCGTTGTTGACAGGTATGATATTGATATGTATGTATGTATATATATGTATATATATATATATATATATATATATATATATATATATATATATATATATATATATATATATATATATATATATATATATATATACTGGTAATTAGGGGGCTACTTGGAAATCTTAGCTTAATGATAAATAATATTGCCAAGACCAGGAAGAACATTCTTTTTATTGTGCGAGCTTTGAGGTATAAAACCTCATCATCAGGCTGAAAAAAACCGACAAGGATGAGAATCAATAAAATTACAATAAAATGAATTGTCATAATAAATCTTCAGTAAAAATACTAACGAAATATATAAAATGAACAAGTAAATACAAACTAAAAGGGTGAGACGTAAAATAACGAAAAATTAAAAACACAAACATAAAAATATGAAAATAAACTAAGGTGAAATGTAAACAAACTACCACTCACAAAGTAAAATATTTAACGACCTAATTAAGTACCTACAATGAAATTACACGATAGCTAGGTGAATACCAGACGAGTTGTTGTTTAATTCCGGCTTCATCTTTTTAATAGTCGGCGACTCTGAAATTTAGCAACTGCTGATGACATTTTTACTTGTGATGGTAAATTATATAATCAAATAGATGGAGTAGCTACGGGAAATTCCTTGGACCTGTATATGCGGATTGCTTCATGGGTTATTGTGAAAGGATTTGGATGTCTGAATGCCCTAGTGCTTTCAAACCTTTGTATTACCGTAGGTTTGTAGATGATACTTTCCTTGAGTTTAAGGAATTATCACATGTTGATTTGTTTTTTGAATATTTTAATTCTCGTCACCCTAACATTTCTTTTACTTGCGAGACGGAACAGGATAATAAGTTGTCATTTTTAGATGTACAGGTATACAGAAATAGTGGCAAATTTGAGACCTCAGTTTTTCGCCAAAGTTGTATAAGATGAACTCAATACGCACTTTGATAAATAGAGCCTACAATGTTTGTTGTGATTTTAATTTATTTCATCAAGATATGGTTTTCCTCCGGAATTATTTTTCTGAAAACTCATATCCCATTTTTGTTTTTTACAAAGTTCTGAAAAATTTTTTAAATGAAAAGTTTTGTCCCAGACAGGTGTACAGTACTGCTAGTAAAGATGTAAAGTACATTAAACTGCCTTACCTTGGTCATAGTAGCTATATGGTCCGAAAAAGTTATAAGAAATACTTAAGCATTGTTTCCCTCAAATTAGTTTCCGGTTTGTTTTCTGTAATCCTTTTACAATAAGATCACTTTTGAGAGAGAAGCCTATTCTGCCTGTGGACCTTAATTCCTGTGTCGTTTACTTGTTCACTTGTTCGCAGTGTGGTCTGCGATACGTGGGATCCAGTTCCCGCTGGCTCAGACACAGAATTTTGGAACACAGAGGTCTTTCTATTAGAACTAGGTTTCCCTTTCCAAACCACCCTTTTCTGCCATTAGAGAACACAGTTTAGCACAGGACCATCCTTTCACTGACCTGGATTTTCGGGTACTGTCTTTTGTTCAAATAGACTGGACCTTTTTAATTTCAGAGTCGCTGACTATTAAAAGATGAAGCCGGAATTGAACAACAACTCGTCTGGTATTCAATTAGCTATCGTGTAATTTCATAGTAGGTACTCAATTAGGTCGTTAAATATTTTACTTTGTGAGTGGTAATTTGTTTACATTTCACCTTAGTTTTATTTTCATATTTTTATGTTTGTTTTTAATTTTTCGTTATTTTACGTCTCACCCTTTTAGTTTGTATTTACTTGTTCATTTTATATATTTTGTTAGTATTTTTACTGAAGATTTATTATGACAATTCATTTTATTGTAATTTTATTGATTCTCATCCTTGTCGGTTTTTTCGGCCTGATGATGAGGTTTTATACCTCGAAAGCTCGTACAATAAAGAATGTTCTTCCTGGTCTTGGCAATATTATTTATCATTAAGCTATATATATATATATATATATATATATATATATATATATATATATATATATATATATATATATATATATATATAGACAAATCCACGAAGGAAAGAGAAACACTGGAGTGCTGAGGCCTTTCGACTGTCTGTCGTCCTTTACTTAGCAGACTGAAGAAATATAAAAGTAAGTTTACAAAGAAAGCTCATATAAATGACAGATGAGGATTACAAAGGAAAACATATGTACCTGGAATCCAACACAATTAAAGAATTAGTAGAACTGCCAAAACAGAGAAATTACTTTCATGTCTAACATTCTCAGCTCCATAAACAATATCTTTTATTATGTCAACATGACTTTGAGGAAGATCACAATATTTTTCAAATATGCATAGGGACGACGCAATTGTTAAAGCAGAGGGACTATTAGATACAATGAAAGATAAACCATATCCGGGTGCACTCACTCACAACATTTTCACTTATTTCTTTATGGAGCTGCGAATGTTTGGCATGAAAGTAATTTTCCTGCTCGCCATAAGAATAGTTTGACCGATGTTAAAAAAGACAATACAATCCACATCACAAAAGCTGATAAGTCGAATAGTATAGTAATTTTAGATAAAGCTGACTACATATCACGTATGTAAGCCCTACTGGATGGTGATACGACTTACAAAAAACTAAAAAAAAAAATCCCCTTGATCGAGTCATAAAAAATTTCAACAGCACAGTGAAAAAAATCCTTAAAGAAGAAAAAGAACTAATAGGTCAGTTGTCAGTGAAATTTCCCTCGTTACCTTACTTGTACGGATTAGTAAAAACACACAAAGAAAATAATCCTATGCGGCCTACTATCAGTACTGTTGGCTCAATATCATATAAACTTTCGAAATATATTACCAAGCTCTTGTCCCCGTTACTTGGAACTATCTCCGATTCTCACGTATATAATTGTCTAGATTTAGTTAATGAATTAAACAAAATCACTTTTTGCCCCACTGATAGAGTCGTTAGCTTTGATGTTTGTTCTCTTTTTACTAAAGTCCCTATAGATTCTATTTTAGAGTATCTTAGTAATGAGCTAATCCATCATGAATTACCTCTTACCTGTAAGTCGTATCGTTTCACTCACTAGGTCGTGCATTTGTGACTGTAAGTTTCAATGGTGAATTTTACCAACAAATATTTGGTATGGCAATGGGCAACCCTTTATCCCCACTCCTCTCAAACTTGTATATCGAATTCTTTGAAAAACGATATTTACCTAACATCACTTATACTCCTTTAAAGTGATATAGAAGTGTTGGCGATATTTTAGCTGTTTTTCCTGGTGATATTGATGTAAATGATTTACTCTCTAATTTGAATAACAGGTACCATCCATTAAGTTTACTTTTGAATTAGAAAAAGACAATTGCCTCCCTTTCTTAGGTGTTTTAATACATAGAGAACCATTTCAGTGCAAATTCAGTATTTACAGGAAACCAACCAACAACTTAACTTATGACCATTTTTATTCAGGCCATCACCTTAATATCAAAATACCAATTTTTTCTTCTTTGTTTTTACGAGCTTTGCGCATTGTCAGTCCCAGTATTTGGATCAAGAAATTGAATACATAAGAAAAATAGGGACAGATTTATGTTATCCTTCACATATACTAGATATTTGTTATAGTAAGGCCCACAAACAGTTTTATAGTGAAAGTAACATGCAGAAATACACCCTTAAGAACATTCTTAGCTTGCCTTATTTTAGAGGTTTTGAAAACATAAAATCAATGTTAAAATATTTTAATGTCAACCTCGTTTTTTCCTATAATAACACACTAAAAGGAATGTTAATAAAAATAGCCCTAAAGAAAACAATAACATAATATACAAAATTCCATGTTTGGACTGCCCCTCTTTTTATATTGGCCAGTCTAGCAAAGATTTAGATGTACGTATTAAGCAACATAAGTATTCAGTCAAAACTGACAAACATCCAATGCTACATTCATTCATTTAAGTGAAAACTCTCACAGGATAAATTGGACTGAAACTTCAGTGATTGCCAGATCGAAAGACTTATATTCAAGAAATCTTTTGGAGTCCTCTATTATCCAGCTTATTTCCAGCTGTAATTTTAACCTTTGCCCTGGCATGTATTATTTGGACCCCTGTATTAGAAAAATGTTCAAGAATGACCTAAAAGATAAAATCACTGACTACATTACAAATTAGTTACCTTATAATTATTTTCTATGTATTCGTATGTTTAATATAATTTTTTATTTGTAAAAATGTTCATCTTGCAAAAATTGTTATTGGTTACAAAAAAAGAGAATTATTTTGTTGTACTGATATTTTTTGGTGGTTAGTCACCCCTTGTATAATCTTTTAATTGTCCTGTCCCTGCTTCTGAACGGTTAATCCTAATCCTTCGTAAAAGCTCATAAATATTTAACCCTGTTTTGGCAGTTCTACTAAATCTTCAATTGTGTTGGATTCCAGGTACATATTTCTTCCTTTGTAATCCTAATCTGTCATTTATATGAGCTTTCTTTGTGAATTTACTTTTATATTTCTTCAGTCTGCTAAGTAAAGGACGACAGTCGAAAGGCCTGTCAGCACTCCAGTGTTTCTCTTTCCTTCGTGGATTTTGTCTTTATTTATATATTCATCACGTTCCATATTTTCGTGATTCAGTTATACATACACACACACACACACACATATATATATATATATATATATATATATATATATATATATATATATATATATATTCTTCTTCTTCGTTTAATATACATACTATATATATATATATATATATATATATATATATATATATATATATATATATATATATATATATGAATATCTTTTACTGGAATACAACAGTATAATATGAAGATAAAAAAGGCCCATAAAAACACTATTTGAACGTTGCAACCATATATTTTGAGCATTTCCTTCTGCCCCTGTTCACTGGTAAAATATGGGAGATGATGTGTTACAAGAGTATGTATACTGCCACACCTGTATATGCTTTGTATATATACTCTTGTAACACATCATGTGTCCATATTATACCAGTGAACATGGGCACAGGAAGGAAGTGCTTAAAATTCAAATGTGGTTTTTTTTATTTATCATGTTCAAATAGTGTTTTATATATATATATATTTATCTTCATATATATATATATATATATATATATATATATATATATATATATACTGTATATATATATATATATATATATATATATAAATGCAATATATTTTGGTAACATAAATCAAGAGAGAGCACATTTCTATTCATTTGATTATATTGAAAATTTCAGGGCATATTTCTTTTGTGACAAAATAGTTTTTGTGCTAAAATCAGCCTTCTGTCTGTCATAGTTTCAGAGTTATTACAAAATAACCATAATTTTTTTCTTTTGCCGTTTTCTCAAAACTTAGTTTTTTCAAAAATAAAAGCTTATAACTCCAAGAAGAATGAACCAAATTCGATGAAACTTTTGCAGAGTGTAGTATAACTATATATATCTTGATTTTGTAATTGGGAAATTCATTTTTGAGTGAAACTTTTTTTTTGCATATTATTTTTAAATAGTTTTAAAATGTTTTTATCAAATGCCAAAATTAACTTGGAAGTCGAATTTCTAAATTTCCCACGATGAAAATGTTCATTATTAGTTGAAGAATAAGTGGTAAAAATTTGAAACAAATCCATACATTCATAAGGTGTTTAGAAGCACTTACTAATGTGACCTTATGGAGTAGCGCTCCCCTTAATATGGATCAGTGGCGTTGCTTTGGGGGGGCCAAGGGGGCCCGGCCACCCCCAGTCAGATTTTTGGCCCCCCAATGGCTGCCCCCCAAGTAGAAATTCCTTTGTAGATAAACTTTAATCCTTTGGTAGTCAAAAGCAGATATAGGATTATAACACAGATGACATGTTTGTTCATGATATTTTGATCCAACTTAATGTTATCAACTTATGTATGAAGTGACTGAAACCATAGTTACAGTTTTGAGTAAGTGCAATGTAATTTGCTACTGCTGCTTAGAGTTAATTTCCTGGGAGAGGAGATTAAGAAGAGAGAATGGAATAGGCTGAAATTTTGAAGGGAATTTGGATGGTCATAAGCCTTTTGTGTTACTGATGATGTGTACTATTTTGATATATTTACATGACAAGGGTATTATACTATAGATGAAAATTAAAACTTGATGATAGAAATTAGGCTGGTGTTTAATATAAGACTGTGAGCAAATTTACATTACAGTGTTTGATACATTTGCTCTATAATTTCACATACAGGTTTACTGATTACTAATGCTATTATTTTCCTTCATTCACATGGATATATACATTCGAGAAAAGTATATTTTTACAGAATTGGTACATTAGTGTTGCGTAATTTTCTTTAGCACCCCCCCCCTGTCCCAAAAGTTATCCAGGCCCCACCTAGGACCAACACTGGTGGAATGCCAGCTATACCACTGATATGGATGCTGGGTGACCTGAAGCAGTTGACATGTTGAATTGGGAATAACTGTAATAAACGATGGTAGATGAGAGAAGAGGTGAGTTACAGAATAGATGAAGCTAGAAAGGTTACTGGAAGTGTGCCAAAGACTGGAAATAACCACGAATTTTCCATGGAAGCCAAAGAAGGAATGTATTAAGTGACTGTTAAGCAACACCCCTTGATAGGAGTGAAACGTGGAAGTTTAACGCAAATGAACAGACAAAGCCTGAAGCCGCTAAGATGAACTGTTTGCTTACGTAGTATATGTAGCATAAGAATTGATAAGGTGAGAAATGTTGAGATATGTAGAACTCGTAAAAAAGGTTAATGCAGGTGAAAGGATGGATTAGAGTATTTTGAGATGTTTGGTCATGTGTTAAGATTGGAAGATGAGCTTTCAGTGTAGGGGCATGAAGCAGCTAATGTTGTGGAAGTGTTTCCGCACAGAGGGTTCATCCTTGATTCAGCAGTTAGCATATGAATGTGGCAGTGACTGTCATATTCTGTTTTCTATAGAGCCATCCACTGTTCAGGAAAATGGCTTATTACTAAAAAAAAAGCATAAGTGGCGGAATTTCAAATTTTGCCACTCATGTCTTTTCTGTGGTTTATCTTCCACAAATCTCTATCTCACTTCTCATAGTTTTCACCCAATTAGGGGGTCCTGGGTCTCTAACTCTCCCGGTGTTCACAGGACTCCCAGGGTTCTACGAAGGACATCAAAGTCATCTACATCTTCCTCTCATCATTATATCATCTACGTAATAGCTTCTGTAATTTCCCTTATTGTAAGATTTTTAACTATTTTGCCACCTGACTCCTAATCTTGTTAAGGCTTTATTCTCAGGTCGACAAAATCTTTTACATTTTCATGGTATGATCGTACTAGCATTATGTATATATTTTAACAAACGTATGCAGTTTCAGTCTGTTTGATTTCTAAATCTTATTCAAGCTACACATTCTTTGATTTGTCTTTTTCAGTCTATCACTAAATTCCAACTCAAGAGAACCTACAGCCTGCTGGATATCATTAAGACACTAAAGTTGTCAAGAATGAAAGAAAAAGGGTTACAGGATATTTACCGACTTCTGCAGGTAAAATGATAGTTGTTTTGTAAACAAAAAATATCACGGGAGGGAGAGAGAGAGAGAGAGAGAGAGAGAGAGAGAGAGAGAGAGAGAGAGAGAGAGAGAGAGAGAGAGAGAGAGAGAGAAATTCCCTCTCTGCACCTAACTAAAGGTGTCAATAGACATGTTGCAAATGTAGTCAATCAGAAGTAATAAACCGAAACCAATCCTATGGCAGTATAACCGATTTGCCAGAGTTAATTGACGACACAATCCAAGGATCTAAATAGGATTCCTTAGCATCTTCAACCACGTCTGACCTATTCTACAGTCCACTGCGACAGGAAATAACTGCCTTGGATATACTGACGCAAAGTTTTCCTTTCTGGCTATACGAATGAAATTTCATTCTCAGCTGCTAGCTTACACTTCGCATTTACAGATTATTGTTTTGTTTTACTGATCGAAGCGAGTTGGTATAAAAAGGATTTTAACCACAGCTTATGCTTGCCTTAGCGAAAGGGCGTTCGGAGAACGCAAATATCGTCAAGGCCAAGTAGCCCTCACCGCAGTGGTCCCTTCTTCCCGAAAGTTAAATTCTTGTCTTTACCGAAATGTAACCACGAGGTCGGCCTTTGGATAACACTAGTAAAGCTACAAGCATAATTTTCTTATAAACACACAAATAAACACAAACAAATAAACAAAGACACTGACCCAACAGCATAACTTACTTGCCGTAGGCAATAGCATTACTCAAGAATTAGATTAATTTCACACAAAGCAACCTCTTCAAGCTGTTCAAATTCTGATAAGGAAGAGAGAGAGAGAGAGAGAGAGAGAGAGAGAGAGAGAGAGAGAGAGAGAGAGAGAGTGTTATTATGAAGCCGGCACAGCACAAAGGAGGCTCTCCAAGAGAGATCATCAGTCACTAACATTCAGCGCCTCTTTCGGCACCCGAGGGCAATCCATCTTGCTCCCATCGTGGTCTTTCTGCAAGATTCTGCAGCAGCAATTGCGGCCCTGCTTTGCTTCCGCTTTTGCTCTTTGTTAGTAACCTAATGGCTTCACAATGAATGTGTACTGACGTGAAAACAAAGCTATTTATGAATTTCTGTCACTTACACACGCGTGACTTTTTTTTTTTATTTATTCACAAGTATTAAGCAGTAAATGTGGTTTAATATTCAGTCCACTGTATCTCGAGAATAACTTACACCCAAGGGGAGTTATAAATGAAAAGTGCTTCGACACCGGCTATACACACACACACACACACGCACACATATATTTATATATATACATGTATATATGTCTACTGTATATATATACACAGTATATATATGTTCATACATTGATGTAGTACAAAGTGCTTTTAGTGTGATACCTTGATTGTAAATTATACATTCATATTTCTTTTGGTAGCCACAATAATTAGTCAACTGGGTCACAATCTCATTTGCATCTTCATAGGGAACGAAAGAAATCTTAAACCAGTGTAGTTGACAGTATTGAAGTTCAAAAAGAAACTGTAGCTTCTCGAATTAATTAGAATGAACCTGCGGGTGGTGGAGAGAGAGAGAGAGAGAGAGAGAGAGAGAGAGAGAGAGAGAGAGAGAGAGATTTAATTTCTTTTTTGAAAGGGGTCTATAAGAAGCAGTAATTATAAAGATGGTGAGATGATAATTTTCTGGAACTGATAATGTCGTGCATTATTTCCTTTTCTCAACAATATGCCATGATTGGCAGGACAGAGAGAGAGAGAGAGAGAGAGAGAGAGAGAGAGAGAGAGAGAGAGAGAGAGAGAGAGAGAGAGAGAGAGAGAGAGATTTTAGATGTTCCTTTTTTTTTGCGCAAAAAAATTATTGATAAAAGCGGGTTCATATTATATTATTTTTACAGTTTGAGAGAGAGAGAGAGAGAGAGAGAGAGAGAGAGAGAGAGAGAGAGAGAGAGAGAGAGAGAGAGAGAGAGAGAGATTTTAGATGTTCCTTTTTTTTAAAAGCAGGTTCATATATTATTTTACAGTTGAGAGAGAGAGAGAGAGAGAGAGAGAGAGAGAGAGAGAGAGAGAGAGAGAGAGAGAGAGAGACTGCGCAAAAAATTATTGATAAAAGCTGGTTTGTGCTATAATAGGTTGAGAGAGAGAGAGAGAGAGAGAGAGAGAGAGAGAGAGAGAGAGAGAGAGAGAGAGAGAGAGAGAGAGAGAGAAATTATTTTTCAAAACGGAAAGAGGTGAAGATAATACAGTTGTCAGATGAAATGTTGACAGTTTTAATTTAAAGGGAAAGACTAAAATAACTTTATAAAATGCAAGAATGTAACTTGACTGCGGCCAAATACTAAAGTACCGATTCACAAGGAATGCCTTTTAGCGTTGTAATAAAAAAGAAATTGGAGCATGTGATTGAGAGGAGTGTTTTTCGTCTGTGAAAGAGAAATTTCCTCTAAGATCTTACTCTGCTGCATCATATTTCTCACGCAGGTGTCTAAAATAATTGGATTTATGCTTCATGCAAACATGTCGAGTACAAATCTTCCGTATTGCATAGCAAACTTTGATCAAATGAATGCTTTAATTCTAAGCAACGTGTACCGAAATTTTTATCCATATCTCAGATATTTTCTCATGACGGCATATCTCTTCATCTTCCTCCTAAAAAGAGGTAGTGAAGCCTAGCAGCTGGTTACGTAAAAAACAAAGTACAAAATTCGCCGGAGACAAGTTTTCTGTGCAGCGTATAATGCTGTATGAGTCGCAGGCCATGAAACTTTCAGTCACGGCCCGGTGGTGGCCTGTCCTACATCGTTGCCAGACGCACGACCATGGCTAACTTTAACCTTAAATAAAACAAAAACTGCTGAGGCTAGAGGGCTGCAGTTTGGTATTTTGATGATTGGAGGGTGGATAATCAACATACAATTTGCAGCCCTCTAGCCTCAGTAGTTTTTAAGATCTAAGGGCGGACAGAAAAAGTGCGGACGGACAGACAAGGCCATCTCAATAGCTTTCTTTTACAGAAAAATAAAAGCCTGCACATATGAATAGTATACACCTCTTTTCATCCACAAGACGGCAGTAAGAAAGTTTTCCCGAAAAACAGCGGGTTATTCCGCTCACATCACTTTGCATAACCAGAAAGTTATCAGAGAAACAACAGTTGTTAATCTCTCTTGAAGCCAGAAACATAAAAAAAGAAAAATAACAATAATAAAAAAAAAATGGAGAGGGGAGAAGGTTCTGGAGGGCAGCGAGAACAATCTCGCTATATGTCTCCATTTGCGGCGACTTCGAGGCGTTTAATCCTGAAACGTTAAGCCCAGGATGTCTTATTCCATCTTGGTTAAGCCCGAGAATAGAGCTTCTCTGTGCTAATACTAAGATCTTTTTCTTATAATTTGGTTACTTCGGTCTCTCTCTCTCTCTCTCTCTCTCCTAATGCTAAATTGAAGTCTCGTCCTAGAGAGAGCACGTAAATGGATATACTTGCTCTCACTCTCTCTCTCTCCTAATGCTAAATTGAAGTCTCGTCCTAGAGAGAGCACGTGAATGGATATACTTGCTCTCTCTCTCTCTCTCTCTCCTAATGCTAAATTGAAGTCTCGTCCTAGAGAGAGCAGGTAAATGGATATACTTGCTCTCTCTCTCTCTCTCCTAATGCTAAACTGAAGTCTCGTCCTAGAGAGAACACGTAAATGAATATACTTGCTCTCTCTCTCTCTCTTCATCCCAAGAATGAGTAAACACCCCCCCCCTCTATCAACCTGACCTCTCTCTCATCTGAAGAATAAGTTGAATATAATTTTTAAATTAAATGAAAAGAAACATTTACATAAAGTAATTAGATGGTATGGCCCCGGGATCTATCTTGTCTTGGGCTTTTTAAAGGATCATGGAAATAGGAGCGAATATTACGTGACACACTTTTAACAAAAGAATGAAAGCAGGTTCATTGGAGCTCTTGAGGATTTTGTACAGTACCTTTTTACCAACATTATGCGGGCCCGATATAGCGCATGGTTTGTTCGAAGGTGCGGGCTAGATCTAACGGACTAAGTTAACAATACGTTCAAGCTCTTTTGAAAATAAAATGGCAAAAAAAACGAGCGAAGCAAATCTCACTTTCTCGACAAGTAATCAGAAAAGTTTATTTGTGAATTCGTTGGGTTTTGAGTACAGAGGATGATTTTTACGCTGCAAATCGCAAAAGTGAGCCAGTTGTATCTAGCTTTCTCACTAATTTCAAACAGATCTAATTTTCATCTTTTGCAGTATTATGTAAAATTCACTGATCCGGATTTGTTTTAACAGACAGGCTACGCGAGAAACTGTAAAAATCAGTGATAAATGTCACGACCTGCAGGTAACGAGCAAATGAATCTCAGGAAAACAGATGCTAATGGAGATATGCCTGAAGTGAATGCGGTTCTGGATCGACTGATTGGGTAAGAAACATTTCCTGATATTTCTGTTATTATTTCCATGAACATCTGATTACTGAACCAAATGAAAAAAATATTCGAGAAAAGTTGGACACTCAGTAAATGATTTGCACTGAGCCGTTTCTTTTTTTTCTGTGTAGATTTATACAAGGTATACTGTGTATACAAAAGTTATACTAATTGATTTGTTCTATATATTTAAGGAATCATTCTAACTGGACCTTTTAAGACAAACAACAAAACAAGGAATTTTAGTGAATTAGGATGAAGAAATTATGAATGTCTAATTAATCTCATCACACTCATCATCAGTAAAACCAGAACGTTTTCGCTCCAAAGTCATACCAATCGCAGCAGAATTTGCTGATAGACCTTAGGTCCTCTGCCACCAAAGACACATGGGGCCTTTACATCGGTTCAGCAGCTATCGAAAGCAAAAAAAAAAAAAAAAAAAAAAAAAAGGAAGACAGTAGAATGAAAAGATGGAAATGAGGCCGGGGGGCTGAAAGAAAGGAACTCATTATCTATTCTAGTGTTGTTTTATTTTTTGCGCTCCGGACTGTCTCGCCGCATTAATGGAGTACAGTAATCGAACGGAAAAAATAAAAGACAGAAAGAGACTGTGGGTAGGGGGATGGGGACGAAACGTAATTGTCTATTTTTAATTCGATTCCGGTGATTAAAGGAAGAGTTTTTTTAAATATTTCTAATTACTTTCGGAATTTCTGCTCGGCGAGGAGTCCAAGCGAAATTCAGGTTTCCCCTCTGGATTTCATAAATCATTCGGTCTAAGTATTTCCAAAAGGCGGTTTTTTTATTACTCGAAGGGGATGTTCAGTATCACACTTTTCTAGCACGACTGTGAATATGTTGGGTACGCCCCTCCCTCCCCTAATCATTTATTAAATGCTAAGTTAGATCACCTTTACAATTACAAACAGAATTTTCAGTCGGTAAATTCTCATATGCGTCATTAAACACAAGTGAAAAAATACAATCACGCTGAGATATTCATGAGATAAATGCTGCATGAGCTACTGCATTTTACTTTCCCTGCCACAAAACATCCATCTACTGTAACTACATCAAAATCAAACAAATTACAGGCAGGCAACCTCTAACAAACTATAGAATAAAACTTCACAAGCTTCGCTGCCGAAAGGTGCAGCTCAGGCGCCAGTTTTGGCAGCCAATCACGAGGCTAATTTCCACGGTCAAAGATTTACTAGTACATTTTCCCGTCCACAAAACCGGTCAAAAGAGGCCAGTTTCCGAGAATAAATCTTATGGACTCCTCTGTGAGAAAGAGCCCGTGCTGACATAACAGCAATCATAAACAACAACAGCGAGAATAAATCAGTCTTATTCTGAGTTTCCACGTGTCCCTTTCCTTTACGCCAGCGGCTGTTCATCATTAGTCTGAATGTGTTGACGGTCAGGGGAAAACTGCATGGGTTCCAGACAACCTGTCTACCGCTTCTATCTCTCTGGTTGCTAAGACCCTGGGATAATTATTTGGGTAAAGCAACAAGATGAAAATCTTGAAGAATCTTTGAAGTATACAGAGAGAGAGAGAGAGAGAGAGAGAGAGAGAGAGAGAGAGAGAGAGAGAGAGAGAGAGAGTTATTTAAGCACTACTGCGGCAATATGAGATGATTTGGAAATGGTCAAAGTTGGCAAAAACTAAAAAACAATCCTTGTCGGTTTCACTTTTAAGATTTCTCCTAATCATAAGATTGATGGTAAAGTAAATAATGCTTACAACGTAATGAAGCTTTAACTTATCGTTATTATCATATATTACTACTATCACTACTGTTTTATAGTGATGAAAACATACTCTAGGAAAGGTAGATGTGTTAGTTTAAATATTTTCAAGATAATAACATACTCTCTTTGCTGAACTCATGAAAATACTAAAGAGTTTAAGAACATGGACTATGAGAAGGCTCAAACGGAAAAGAATTATTCTAACTCAGACACACTGTCGACTCTCAGAGCTACAGAATTGTAGACCTAGAACGACCAAAGAGCAAGAAAACAAAACCAAATGAACACGCCTAAGACAAAAACAACACAGGATAGTAACATTGTTTTCATGGAGTAAACGGCGGAAACAGTAAAACCCAGAAACTTAAAGAAACAGAAAACTAACGAAAAACGACAAAAGGCGACAGCTCGTTTTCTTTAAACCGTCTCCTTGAAGCAACTTTGCAAGGCCTCATTTACAATCAGGTCAGACGACCCATTTCACAGAGAAATCTAGTGTGGCGTCGTAAGGTGTCATATTGGCAGCGATAAAAACGTTTAAGGTGATCTTTGTCGTAACACATTTTACAGCGCGTGGGAATTGCTTATTTTTTGGGGTAGGTTCAGGGGATGGGGGGGGGGGTGTTTAAAGAAAAATACGAAGTGGATATTTAAGAACGTAACGTAGGACTTTCGCTTCAACACCATTTCTTCGCTCATGACATACGTAACCTAGTTTAGACTTGAATAACATCCACTGGAAGAGATGCCAAACCATCGCCGGCAGTATGATACTGTGAGAGAAGTTATGGACATGCAGCAAAAGAAACAGAAATATGGTATCGCTTCGTACGGGGCCATGGAAAAGGACACATGTTGTATATATATGTATATCGACATTTTTTCAACTTAAAGCTGTTTCCCATTACAGAGGGATTGCACAAGAAAAAAAAACTCAAGACTCTAGACTATCATACTTTAACTGCTGAATCGTGGCTGAACGATATATATGTATATATATATATATATATATATATATATATATATATATATATATATATATATATATATATATGCATACATATTTTTGTGTTTGTCTGTCTGTTTGTGCGCACATGAGCGCATGTACTCTCTTACATTTACAAATACATAACCCAGTTTATCAAGTAATGGACTGCGCAGGATTGCGCTTGCAAGGGATAACATATTATTATTGTAGTCGACAAAAGACGAGCGCAATTTTATTACAGCTGCTCGCCATCCCCTTTTATCGAAAGCGGAGAGAGAGAGAGAGAGAGAGAGAGAGAGAGAGAGAGAGAGAGAGAGAGAGAGAGAGAGAGAGAGAGAACAAACAGCCATTGTAAAAACTTGTCGACCCAATCACCGAGATTGGATTAGGGTAAGAATCGGAAGAAAAACAAAATAACAAGAAATAGGGGCAGTGACAGGAGAAGGCACTGGGCATTCGTAAGATTTGCTGAAAGGTCGTAGGACCTGAAGGAACATGGCGGCCCCCCCCCCTTTCTTCCTCCTTCCGAATTTTATGCCTCCATAAAGACACATTAATAAATTCCTCCCCAATTGCCTTTGTCTGTCTGTTCTTTGTTCGACAGACACGAGAGAGAGAGAGAGAGAGAGAGAGAGAGAGAGAGAGAGAGAGAGAGAGAGAGAGAGAGAGGACAGCGTAAGGTAAAGTCTTGAGAGAGAGAGAGAGAGAGAGAGAGAGAGAGAGAGAGAGAGAGAGAGACAGACAGACAGAGAGAGAGAAGACAGCATAACGTTTTGAGAGAGAGAGAGAGAGAGAGAGAGAGAGAGAGAGAGAGAGAGAGAGAGAGAGAGAACAACTTACAAGATTATTCCTGTTTTGTTAGTTTTTGCCCTTTTAATCAAATTCTTTTTTTTTTTAAAGAAAATTAAGAAATTGTTTCCTCTCAGTTTCTGGATGAGCACGTTACTGTTCTCTTTCCAGAACATGCGAAGAAGAGGCTGCTTTCCAAAGGGAATGGCAAGTCAAAATTTATGGAAAAAACGCTGGTAACAGGGTAAATACTTTTGGGGGTTATGACTCTTAAGGGTTTTCATTGAGCCTCAAGTTGACAAAATGTTCCTTTATATGCTATACTTCTTTTGCACATACTGGATCTTTCTACAATTGCAATTTATTTCCCATTTTTGCCAAATAATCTGAATTAAGACCTATATATGATAATCAGTAAATCTTCTCTCTCTCAATAAATCTCAAAATACATCGTTGCTCTTTATGGGGGCTGAGAAAAAATCAGTTTTACGAACGCTCCTTTTCAGGTTCTTTTCCTTTGAACTTGAAAGTCTGTAGGGAACTCCGTGATGAGAAACTCTTACAAAACTGATTGAGGGTATAACGGGGTATGAATAATATTAGAAGAAATGCTCTAAGGTAATGGTGAGCTAGCAGGTCCAATTTCCAGTTGGTGTTAAGGGCCAGTGAACTAGCAGACCCCAACTCCTGTCCATTCTCCTTAACCGAATGTTGGTCCACCCTCCGGGTTTTGTTTCCTTTACGATTGCTTTTCTAGTCCATCTCCTTATGTCGCTTAACTGCATCTTCAAAGAGAGAAAGAGAAAAATATGGGTTAGAGACACGGGTGAGAGAGAGAGAGAGAGAGAGAGAGAGAGAGAGAGAGAGAGAGAGAGAGAGAGAGAGAGAGATTAGTACGAAATGAATTAGAGTTCAAGCACACAAAGAAGCATGCATATACCCACCCTCCTACCTTCCTATCTCCTACCCACCTTCCCCCAACCCTCCTATCCCCTGCTCACCATCCACCACCCTCCTACCTACTTACCTATTCCCTACCCCCCATTCCCCCACCCTCTACCCCCACATACACACATGCATTCACACTCAAGAACACACATACAAGTGAGCGCGCTCACACATCACGCACTCACATATACATATACACAAAACACTCACTCACAGGAAACCTGAAGTCCTGTCTTCTTCATTCCACTTTGCTGCTCTTTGTCTCCCTCTCTGCACCCCCTGTTTTTTTTGGAGGGGGCTGGGGTCTGGAACATTAATGCTCCTCAGAAGCCTCCTCTTCTTTCCTTCACGATATCCTTCAGTATTCTTCTCGCCTCCTTCCATTAGCTACGTAGTTTCTTTGCCAGCGACGTCCTGTCACCTGACGAAAATAGATCTTCTTTTTCAGTATTACTGTTGATGATGGCAAGAAGAAGTAGTAGCATAGAATGTTTATCCCTCTTGGGAGGAATCCTCCCTTAAGGACGACACGATGGTTTAGTGTCTTGGACGGTCTACAACGAGCCTACCCGAGTGCCACAGCAGCTAGGCTATGTAGCTCTGCCTCCTTATCAGCCAGCGGAGTTTCCATCGTAGCCATATAGTGTGTTGCAATGACGAAAGATAGCGAGAACTGACTTCAACTGAGAGCGATGACTTCGAGTTGACGGTCCGACTCAAGATCTAGCTCTTTGCATGTGGACAATCATCCGTCGAACGGTCGTGGGTGAACTGACAGGTAAACCTGATCGTGATTTGTGAATACCCGGTCTAAGTGTGCTCACTTGATGTCAAATATTTTGCAGGCACTAAAAGGAATATGGGAGATAAGGCAGTAAGTTGGTGTAAGCACCGAAGAAGTTGCCGAATTCCTTAGTACCGATGTACGTACATGAAAGCACGATACAACGACTTCAACAATAAGCTGGCCCATGCTCGTCCGCCAAAACATCGTAGATATTCTAAACCAACGTTTTGAGAGATGAGTTTCATAGTTCAAGGGAACGCTTCATTGGAACGGAAGGATTACGGAACTTAATCCTGCAACCCTTTATCTTTTTCACAGAAAGAGAAGGAGGCATATTATGCTCAAAACTACGCGAGAAAAACCCACTCAGTTAAGCAGCTATTTATGTGCAATTTCCAGCTATGAATCTGGAGATGCTAAAAAACAGTAGAATAACGTCAGAGGTCTAAGTGAAATATGACAGTAATTCTCCATCACGGTACATTGACTCTGCCACTGCAATGAACGACTTTAGTCGCACGAGAATTTATAGTCTTTTAATTATAAAAGACTTTACTCCGTGCCATGCTATGCAGAAAATGTTAGTCTTCTCATCTTGCGTGTGCTTGGTTGTATACTGCTGCCATCTGTTAACAGTTTTGTGAAATTGTGGTCTAAAGAGCAAAACCGCAAACTTCCATATTGTTCTATATTAGGTAGGTTTTCGATATTATGGTTAGGATCATGATATATAATGATTTTATATGATGGCTAGATACATTTTTTGCTGTATAGTACCATACATTTTGTGGGATTAACGTAGTTCTCGTGAAAGAATGTTTCGTTACCCAGAAGGAAGGTTTGTTTACATCTCTTGGCTGTGGTGTAGCCTAAACGACAGTCTTCTTGGTTTCGTGAAATGTAACGCTGTACGTAGGCTGTGGTACACAATTATGTTTTATGATTGCAATATACACATTTCGTCATGCAAAATGGTATTTACTTTGGGCCAGCATAAAACTGTGCAAGGATATTTTTCTTACCGGGAAGAGTATTAGTTCACATTCATCAGCTGACCTGCCTTTTCACTTACCCCATTGACTCGATCGTAGCCTTTCCAATATATCGAGCCTTTGCCTTCTTTGAAGGCATTTTATGGCTTAACCCCTCACCAAATTTCATTCAAAGAAATCATGGAAATATGGTCTGTTTCTGATAGATAATTGTAATTATGTGATGTCTTGGAAGTTAGATCAAATGGTAATAATTCCAAACAATATTAGAACACGAGAGGTTATGCTGACTCTTATAAGGCAGTTGGGTATAAAAACTTTACACATATAAACGCTTTGTTAAATTTTTCCCTTGAGGAATACCTGGTGACGATGTAAAAGAATCAAACTAATATTTCAGTTTTTCTTAGATATAAAAGCTTTTGTTGCTGTTGAAATTGCAATAGGGTTAGTTCACATACCCTCCATTAAAGGTTATGTTAGAGAAAATAGCTTTATACTAGAAACACCAGGTTTCAGAGTGATGTTTGTAAGAATAGATATAATTTTTATAGCTGAAGCAACATTACTTGATGGAAAAATATCATTCAGAATCTGGTAGGAACTTGTATAAAAAAAATTCACTTCTTATTAGAATGGTATCAAGAGAAGGAATCCCTAAGACATGGTAGATTTTCAAACTGTATTGAAGCAAGACTGAGAGGCATTTTCCAACACAAAACCTGTAGAGAAATCACAAACCCCAAGTACAGTGTGTCCAAAGAAGTGCCAATAAAAAGATGTGCCAATAAAAAGATGTAGAGGAAGCATCAAAATGCTACCTCTTGGTATCACACCTTGTCTTGAAGTATTTCATACATATAAAGTAAAAAAGAAGTGTTGTTAATGTGGAAAATTAATATAAAATGCATTGATGATATACAGAAAGAATGGTTTGTGTCACTAAGAAGGGTATGAAAAAACAGTTTTTCCTATGCTTTCCAGTTTTCCCCTTGTTATAACCTATGTGTATAGAAACCACATACTTTGTAGCATACCAAACATACATGCAGGGAACAAAAAGTGTTTGCAATGTGGAAAATGAATATAGCATACATCGATTGTTTACTAAAAGGATGCCAGGGCCACTAACAAAGCTTGCAGAATCCAATGAATGTTAAAATTTTTTCCCATTTTTTGTTAATTTATTTTCACACATAATGGGCTACTTGTAAACTTAAATAATTCTCAATCCAAAAAATGTGGTGCTTAAAGACACAGAAAAGTTTTGACTACACTGAAAACATCGTCAGATTTCATTTGAAATGTGCACTTTGCTGAGAAACAGCCAAAATAAATTTTGTAGCGAAAGGTATCATGCCTGAAAGGGAGTTCAGCATAATCCTTATCTCCATAATGTGGATCACCATTTTTAATCCTATTTTTAATTTGAAACCTTCACCTTCATTGTTTATGGCAACCACCACTTCCATTACTATTGCAGTAGTAACCATGCACGCCATAGGCCTAGGGAAAGGAAACAAAATATCCTTTGTATTTATTTCTGTATTAGTTATAATAACACTTCATTGCACCACCATAATAATAATCATATCAGCCACATCACCTCCGTTGCCATCTGCTCCTCTTCTGCCAGTTACATCTCTTATTTCTTCGAGGATTATGCACCTGCTTCCTTTACCATTCATCCCACACATCCCTTTCAAGTTACCCTTGCAGCCCCCTAACCTACTTACGACTTTCTTTTCGCTCTCTGAATTAATTTTTTCCGATGTTGATTGTATAGATCTCTAGCACGTTTTTCTCTGGTGCTCGTCATCACTTGGGGAGAATCAGGAACTCACACACACATTATTTTAATATGTATGTACATCTTCAGCCCAAGAAATCAAAACGAAAATGAAATAGTGCAGTTTCTTAAGTAAAAAATTATCTAATATCTTGCAGTTTTGTTCAACTTATTTTACCAAATTTTAAGGAGTTAAAAAAATAAAAAGATCTACATGTTAAAAATAGTAAATTAATTTAAGAAACAGTACCATTTGAAGGGCCCCAATAATCGGATTAAAAGAAAAAATTCATCAGTTGTGAGCTAATACTCTAAGGTAATCTATGATATTTTATTAGTTGATCTTTTGTGACATTCGAATTATGTCTTCGGTGTGGTTCTACGCTTTTCCTATCTCCTGTATCCCGTTGCAATAGATGAATCGCATAAATTTGTCCGCTCTAGTTGGCCATCTTTTTGTACGTGTGGACTTTCATTATTCCTTCTCTCCAGTTGACTTGAACAGCGAAATCAAGTGTATTGTGTTTAATTACCAAAAATATGCATCATTTCTATTTAAAACATGTTTAGATAAGATTGTTTTAAAAAGACAAACTGTCAGTGTGTCATACTGTCTTAACAAATCTTTTTCACAATAGAGATGTTTTATACCCATATGACGAAAAATGGTAGCAGAGCTCAAATTGAACATTTCCGCCAAATACCTGTTTAAAATTTCTACAGCAAGGTGACGTACATACTTGCATACATACATACATATACATACATACAACATTTTTAAAAGCTACATTGAACTTTATTTTCTATACGAATAGTATGGTACCAGATATAGCCATTTCTCGTCGAAGTACGAACCAGCCTGATCCATATTTATTAGGACGTTGGATTGCAATGAATACTAAATATCCATTGTAATCCAACGTCCTAATAAATTTTCCCAGTTCGTTTTTTATTTTAAAGATTTATTTCTTTATAGACAAAAGAAAGGGTGTATTTTTGTTTAGACTAGCTTATGATCAAATAGTGAAAGAAAATGGTGTCACTTTAGAAAACGAATGGAAATGACTGACTTGAATATTTTATTTTATATTGTTAAATGGCGTAAATTGATCGCAATTATTTACATACATATATCTGTATACATTTTACACTGCGTGCCGTGTGCGTGTTTATTAGCATGTGACCCTAATTATATATATATATATATATATATATATATATATATATATATATATATATATATATATATATATATATGTATATATATATATATGTATGTGTGTGTGTGTGTGTGTGTATATGTATGTATGTATGTATGTATGTATATGTATATAGAGTATTATACATCGGGAGCCACCTTTTCCATCATGAGCGTTAAAATACGTTGCCATAAGACGAAATATGGTCCACTAAATGGTAAAAATTTGCATAGCAGATAGAAACATGTATTAAAAGAGGCATTAAAAGACTGGAAAATCCAAAAACTTCAGTGAAAATAAGAGGAATGCACAAATTGCACAGCCATCCAAATGAAAAATTATATGCAAAGAAAGTGAAAGTATAGTATAACAATATCTGCTTAAAACGCAAGAATTGAAAGAAAAAAAAAATCTTATATACCACATATTAGTAAGCCAAAAACAAATGTTGGGGAGTGTGCAAGGTGGTTAAAATCCCAGGAAAGTATGATGTATTAAGACTATATGCGAGGGACTAGAGCCAGTTGTATGATAGAGATTTGAAGAGAGTTATTGAATGGAAAGTGACTCAAGAAAAGGTAGGGAATGTTATTTCGTGATTGGGTAGAATTTTAAAAGCAGAACAGTTAACATAATGATTACGTGAATAAGCATGAAGCATGGTAACAGATAGCTGAGAATTTATATTCAAAGGACATCCGGTACGACGACTGACTTATCTGAGAACTACTAGGGACCTTCAAAATTAGAAATACTGATAGGTTCCTGAACGGCATCTAGTACAGTTAAACTAGTAAACTGTAAAGGATCGCATTAAAAGCGGAAGGTCTTCGATTCAGAACATGCTGCCTATTGTCAATGGATCTTGTAAAACAAACATAATATTTACCTGCATAACAATGTCAGATATATGTATTGTGGTGGTTTTATATTTTTCTGAAATCTTGTGTCTAAGCGTTGACCGTTTATACATGTCTGTTTATTATTCCTTATTCGGCGGATATGTAATTTTTGTTTTAATCTCATTCTCGGGGGCGTTCCTAGACATTTTGGGGCCCTGGGGGCACTGCCCCATTTGGGGCCCGTCGTATGGGGTGGGAGGCGAGCGAAGCGAGCCAAATCAGCGGGGTTCGGGGGTGGGGGGGAATTTTTAGAATGTGAGCAATAGTAGGATCATTTTAAAGGCACTTGTTTTTAGAATGTGAGCAATGGTAGGATCATTTTAAAGGCACTTGCAAATGAAAATTTCAAAAATTTAGTTTGTCCTGTCATAGCAGCAATGGTTAAATTTTGCATTTGGGCCCCCCCCTCACTTTGGGCTCCGGGGGGCGATTTCAAACAGCGCCCCCCCCCTCAGGAACGCCACTGCTCATTCTATAGCATTTTCTGGTTATTTCATTCTCTTAAAATTTTTTTTATTCCGTATGCTTCCCTTTTCTATTCAGTATATTTAGGCTATAAGACTATATTTTAGTGTATCAAATTTAGTTTTATGTTTACATTATTTAGCACTGATAATGGGAAAGATGATTGCCGAAAGCTTGGTTTTCTTCAGATCAAGTTTCTGCCTTCAATCGCCTCAAGGAATTGATATGTGTATGTGTGCACATATACATACACATGTATTATAAATGTACATGCATTTGTTCATGCATGTTTATACTTTATACACACACACAGCATATGTATGTATATATACACATATATATATATATATATATATATATATATATATATATATATATATATATATATATATATATATACTCTGTATATTTAAAAAAAAAAAAAAATTAAACATACTTCAAGCAGCAGTACAGCCAAACCTGATCAGTGGTGAATGTAAACAGCTGGTAGGTGACGAGTATTTATATGGAATATGCAGGTATGCCGACGTTGGTGGGATTTGAAATGGTGGTGGCCCTGTTTGATATCCGGTTTGTAGTGTGTTCCTAAAATATTCATATTTTCAGTGGTACAAATAATGTTAGATTTCAGAATCTTCCTTCTATACCGACAGTTATTTTTGAACACAACCTCACGCAGATTTACGGCATGACCAGTGCCAGTGACCGTTATATAAACGGAGATCCCCGAGTTCCGTGAACCATATCGTACTGATCGCTTACGCTTTACTAAACTTTGTAAGATGAATCTGCCGGTCTCCCCGACAAATGTTTCGTTAGGACTCGTGATTTATCCATATCTCCGTAAACCAATAACACTGTGGTAGCACGTGTCCTCGATTCGAAGTTATCATGCAAGGGAAAGCGCTTTGCAAAACTCATGACGCCATATAATGAAGTTATGCATATATCATGAAAAAGTGAAACTGATGGATGAACGGTAGATTTTTCTCTCGGGATCTTTCCCTGTCGATTGGTGCGCCCGGGGTCAGTCATTTCTAGCTGCCTGCTCGTGTCTCGGTTACTCTGATTTCCTGCGACCACAAAGCAGCCAATTTACAGCTGTTGCACGTGTACGTAGTGTCTCTGTGTAGAGTAAAATTCATCTTACTAAGGTATCAGTTTGGTAGTTACACATGTGAAAATATTAGTAGCAGTACGAGATCCTCAGTTGGAAGAGCCTTCTTAAAATTAGACATTTCAAACCTTTCAGTCCAAATCAGCCTTTATCATTTCTAATTTATTGCAATGTAGAAAAAAGTTATACAAGAACTTTGTAGACAAGACTATTAAAACGTAGGGCTTTTATATATTTAGGCAAGACCACCATCAACTTATAAACTCATTAGTCCATTCTGACTAACTGTAACTCTCGCTAACAAAAAATATCGCTGTATAACAAATGAATAAATAAGTAAATAATTATTTCACTGAAAATTATACGTACAGAAAAGGAGTGTATGTTCTTTGGTAATCAATCCAACATAATGTTTGTTGTCACTTGTTCGCTTCTTAAAAATGTTATTTCCATATCTTGGTTTGTTGTATAAGATTTTTTTATCCACAAAAGTAATTTCATCCCGCAGAAGTCCAAGCTTTAACCCTCAGTTTTCCGGGAAATCTATTGCCTGGCCAGGGCGTGTCTGGCTTCCAACTTTTCGGCATTAAAATCAAGTTCAAAAAGATATCGCGAGGTTTTCTGCAGTACTTATTCGAATACCTTTACAGTACTACTACTTTTTTTAAACAAAGCTGAAGATTCTAACTTTTTTCATTACAGAAAACCACTGTAATTACTTAAATGTCCTAATTGACCAAAAACCAAGGGTATCTCTGGACGCGAAGACAGCTTAAATTATCAAAAACACTAATTTTTCCAGTTATAGGTCGTTTGTAGATTATGATATCACTGAATCCACTGAGCTATAGTCAAGAACGTCCACAGGAAAATATGACAAGAGCCCAACCTGATCTGTTCTGCGACTACTCCTTGCAGTCCGTTCTAAAAAAGTAGTCGCCTTTAATAAAGAGGCATAGCTTATTTCATTATTTTAAACGTCACAAGGGCCACCATGGTAGTAATGAAAGCAGTCTTCATTACCTTGTGAATCCTTTATATTCCGTTTAGGCGACGCATCATTTAGTATTAAGTAGCGTTGTGTGTTTGTATGTGCGTTTGTCTATGTCGGTGTCTAAATATGTTGCTTGTCTATGAAAAATTTCTGGTAAAATTGCAAAATATCCATATCTACTCGACCTTCCTCACCCAGCAGAGGTTGATTAACTTGGGCTTAAACTGGGGCATTTGAGTCCATAAAGCAGTGAATTGTTTTAGAAAAGCTTCCAGTTTGTTCACATCATCCTTCTTTTAAGTGGGATTTCTTATGTTAGATACATCATTGATCTAAGAGGTCGCCTCTTTTAGAGATATTTTTGGTTTTTGAGGATTAGGTAAGAAAGGCTCATCTACTCATTTAACATTTCATACGTTAGTGCCATTAACAAAGAATATAAGTTGATTACACCAGATGGCATCCCCATAAATGGTGAACAGATTATTTGCTAACCAACACTCCAAGGTTAGCCTACACCTGTGTCCTAGAGGTTTCCCTTCCTCATGGCGATGCTGTTATTTTTTGATCTACGGCATGTTACTTACTGTTGGAGATTTTGGTCTCCTTATGGATTTTCTGGTTCCAAGTGCTTAAACCTTTAAGGCTTACCGGTGCAATGAAAAAAGAATTCTGTGATGTTACCTCAATTATGTTCATAATTGTTGGTCCCAAAGGAAGAGAGTCATAAGTGCTACTTCAGTGATTTTCTCTCATGGAAAGCAAAGCTATGATGAATATAGCGATGTGTCATTGTTGGATAGCCACGAACTTTAGTCAACAGAATGCTGAAAAATATGAATCCTGGATCGCTAGAATAGAATGGATTTTTGCTAATTTTACAGATTTTTAGCTTGTATTATAAGGTAACATTCTTCCTGTTCATTAACATCTTAAGTATCTAAAATAAAGAGTTGTCTAAAATAAAGAGTAGTGCAACGTGAGGTCATTCCCAGTTAAAAATGTCACACCCAAGAATTATTCATTTTAAATATGAGATGCATAAAAAAACGACACAAGGAATAATAATTTTACATCGAATTATCGAGAAATGATTTTCCATTTGCCGGACGTAGCAAGCTGCATTTTATGTGTGCAAAAAGGCTGAGTTTAAATTTGCATGATATACAGTGTACAGTTTTAGAGAGAAATAGCACGCTTTAATACAAGATACAATGCAGTTTCGATTTCGAGTCCAAGTAGGGTAAAAGATAATAAAACAAAGTATGAGCCACCAATATAAGGTAGGTCTTTATTACAGAAAAAGTAGATAGATATCCAGATACCAGTGCAATTTTTTTTTACTTACTGGAATCTGAATCTCTCATTGGTGAAATAAAGCAATTTTGTTGCTGATTTGTCTCAAGTTTCTGGTATAGTTGAGAAAGAATATCATTTGCTTGTCGATAGACTTCTTTTAATACGAGAATACCTGAAAATCAGTAAACAAAAGTAAAAGGCTGACCGAAGTGTAAAGCGTTTTATACATGAAAAGGGAAGTTCAAAATAGATTAAAAAAATTTCACCAGGGCCCTGTTCATCAACTACAAAACAATTGGGAAAGAAATTAAGTAAGGAATATACCACTTGATAAATGCCTTGGTGGGTGGATCAATGATAAAATGTCAAGGGACATAACCTATAACCATTACTTGATGCTCAACCAATCTGTCAAGTAATAGAGAATTCTGTGGCTACTTAGATTTAGAGAACAGCCTTCCTTACCTTTAAGAAGAAAGGAGTAGCCACTGGCTATGCTTGTTCACAAGAAAGGCTATTTCTTGATAGGGGATGAATTTTAAATACAACTTTCATGAGGGAAAAATCTTCAGTGGAATTTTGTGAGACACCCTGTGATCCTCTTGGTCTAGGACAACATTGACTAATCACTAGCTGAAGTCACTTGGTTTCAAGAGGCCCTCTTATTTATTTTTTCAATTGTATGTCTTTGCCAATATTTCTAGCCAAAGCTGTCTTGGACCACTACATCAGTGGCTGTGAAAAGGCTGCTATGTAGGTCCTGATAGTAGGTCCTTGACTTACGGAGGGGGATCCGTTCCAGCACTGCGCCGAAAGTTGGTTTCCGCTGTAGTAGGTCCTCGACTTATGGCGGGGATCCGTTCCAGTGCTGTGCCGCAAGTTGATTTCCGCCATAACTTGATGTTGCATCAAGTTAAAATGCTGTAAGCGCTGTTAATTTGATGCCTATTCTTGTCATTAGTGCCGTCAGTGGTGCTCACGGAGCTGTAACTTGATGCAACTTCAAGTTACGGAGCTGTAAAATGCCATTAACGGTGCTGAAAATGCGCTGTAAGATTGAATCTGCCGTAAGTCGGTGTTGCCGTAGTCTGTGACGCACTAGTAGTACTGTAGTCTTTGACAGACTACAATAATATCCCTTTGGAACTGCTAAGAGATGACACTACTAGTGCATCACAGACTTACAGCGACAGCAACTTACGGCGTATTCGATCTTATGGTGCTATTTCAGCTCTGTTAACGGCATTTTACAGCACAGTAACTTAATGTTGCATCAAGTTACGGTGCCGTAAGCGCTGTTGATGGTGCTAACAGCAAGAATAGGCATCAAGTCAATGGCACTTGTGGCGCTGTAACTTGATGGAACATCAAGTTATGGCGCTGTAAGCGGCATTAAAGTGCCAATAATGGTGAAACACGACTTATGGCAGAAATCAACTTACTGTGCGGTGCTGGAATGGATCCCCCGCCGTAAGTCGAGGACCTACTATGGCGGAAATCAACTTACAGAGTGGCGCTGGAATGGACCCCCCCAACGTAAGTCGAGAACCTACTATCAGGACTTACATAACAGCCTTTTCACAGCCATTGGAATTTAACTTGACATTGGCCTACACCCTTATTCCTACAAGAGTATCTAAGTGCTCTCCTTTATGAACCCAAGCTTACGAATAGGTGTCGTCTTGTGAGATAACATTAATAGGTTTTTAATGAACAACTGTTTCAGAATGAACAAGTCTGTCTAACTGTTGAGTGGGCCCTATTCATGGTTTCCTTATTGCTTGCAGTTAGGATCAATTAGGCCGAAGATCAATGAGTGGACATAAAATTCACTTTACACCAAACGTGGTAGGATAATTGTCCTGGATCTTAAAACATGGTTCCTTGTAAAGAATGACTCCTTAGAAAATAAAAGGTGGACAACTTAGCACTAAAGAATTTTTCCTGTGGAGAAGTCTGCTCTAAAAGTTCTTTCTGTAGGAGACTTCAGTGTGATTAGAGAGACCTAACATGAGTCTTATTTTCCTAAATACAAGAAGACGAGAGTTTTCACAAGTCTCCAAGCATTGCTTTAAGTAACGCAGTAAACTATTATGTCCTATGACCTCCAAAATGGGTTCATCATATCCAAGCCATGGACCATGCTGAGAGCATCCTTTTACGAAAAATGAAAAAATAATTCGTTTCCTACTCACAAATCCTGGCTTCAGCAACCTATGACAAAGAATTTTTATGTTTATTTTGCTTCTGCATTGTTCCTGTCGTAAAAGTTAAAATTTAGAGACTTTATTTCAATTTTACTGGCCGCTTGTATAAGCAAGAGCCTGCAGTGGCATATGACTGGCTTGTTTTCTTGTAGTGTAATATTTTCAAGAATTTATTCTATACTGTATGTGCACCTAAATATAAGGTAATACTTTTCTCTTAGAATGTAACTAAAGTTATTTGTCAAAATACAGTACAGTATACCTTATGAGTTCCCATGATTCTGTCAAACCGCTTTAGCATGTTTCACATTTTATAGTTTTTATTTTATACTACAGAAGCACACTAAAATCTTCATGCATTACAGTAACATACCTTTCTTTCATTGCGATTTTGCAAAGGTCTGTAGTTGTGAAGAATTTGCTGTCCATCACTATATTGAAGTTCTCTGAACACCTTCACCTGTGAACAACAGGATGAGCATTATTCAGTATAAAACATAGAAATTATCCATGACAGATAAAATTGTCATTGCATCAATCACGGTTTATAAGAGTACTATTTTCTAAAGTCGCTTGATGGAACGTACTTGATCTGAAGAAATTTCTGTAGTATCATTCAGAATTATCCAGGTAACAACCTCATTACAGTGTGGAATTGTGAGAGATCCATGATAACTGTAAAATTTTCCTATTTTCTTTGGCAGCATTAAATTAAGAGGAAAGGGAGAAATATTGATGCTGGAATCTGAAAATTTTAGTAAGAAATGGAATAGATTGTATAAAATGTCAGAGAAAACCATAATTTGGATTGTAATATATAGCAAATTAGATTGAAAGTATAATTCTGCTCATGAACTAATCATAGAGTTAGTGAATACTTTGCACATTTTTTTTTTTAAGGATAAGAGTCAATTATGCACTTACTATGCCCAGACACTTTCACAACTTCCCTGAAAAAGTTTCGAAGTTTAACATTGTCGTTTTCACTTATCTCCATAAAGACAGCCACTACAGCTAGACCATCAGGGTGAGATGAAGCTTTAGAAAGGCGACAGTACTTTCCTCTGTAGTGGACAAGGTGAAGTTCGACTGGATATCTGCGGAACAGACAGGATTTTGAGGTATGTAATATCAGTTTCCCATCAAACTTGTGTACTTAATAATAGCGAGCAACATTTCCATAGGCAGCACTTGAAAAACATGTCACATTAAGAGGGTCTAACAAGGTAGTACTCTACTAGAAGTGAAGACCATCAATTTTGACTAATCTTCTGCAGATCTAACAAAATACCCAGTCAATGTAAAGATTCCACAGTTAACCTGTTGACAAATACATTCATCTCATTCACAAGCAACATACATAGTCTATTTAAAGAGTACTTTGCAAAAATTATTTAACATTTACTTCACCAGTACTTTGCAAAAATTATTTAACATATTTACTTTACCTTATAATAACCTATGTAGATTATTAAAGAGTAACATGTCACGCTTATTTAAGGTTGACATAAACTTGGGTACTATAAAATAGGGATAAAACTTGTTATATTTAAGGGTACTATAACATAGGGATAAAGCTTCAGTTACATTTAAGAATGACATCAAAATTATTTTATAGTTATATATCAGACCATTTTGAGCAAAAGAAATTAGACATACTGAGGGAAAAATCCTGCCAGAGAATAGAAACCGTTTAATATTGATACACGGTACTTAATGTATTTAGGAAAATCATAAATTAATCTATACACACTTTAAACCTACTGTATCTAAAAATAAGTTACACATTTGTGTTACACATTTGGTAAGGAAATGCTCGCCAAGAAAACAGCCCACAAGAAAAAGCATTCTGCCAACTTGTGTTTGTACAAATATAATTCAGTCAGTAAGTGCAGCTAGATTAACTTTTAGGTAAATTAAGTTTACGATAACAAATCCTTGGATTGTGTAAATCTTTATTACGAAAAATAATTTCTTTATTTTTTGTGCATCCTGTATATTTTACAGGCAGTCCCCGGGTTATGTTGTTCTGAGTTTACGTTGCTTTTGAAATATATTCATAAAAAAATCGGTTGTAGATTACAGTGGATGTTCCGAGGTTATGTTGTCATCTTACGCTGCGATGGAACAGTAAAAATGCATACAGCTACAATATAAAGCCAAAATTTAGAGGTTTTTGGATGCACACCACATCAGAATGCAAGTAAAGTACTGTACAGTACTGTACACCCAGAGGATTAAAGGCACCCAGAGGATTCAAGGCAAGGCTTTCATCACTTAATTTTTGGTTTTTACAAATTTTTCTTGCAACGTTCTGGGTTACAGCGCAGCATCAGAACGGAACCCCAGACGTAACCTGGGGACTGCCTAGTATAGCTTTTGTTACTCAGGGACTCTAAATAAATGATAGTATTCTTGGTATGAAGCTAAGCAGCAGGTTCCTTCATCTTCCATATCTTAGGGTGGTAAGAAGTTTTCTGTACTTGCTTTAAACAGAACTTCCATTGCATACCACATCTTTTAACATATCTTACAACCCTCACCCTATCTACCATCTCATCCACTATCACATTAAATGACATGAGGAAATCCTGTTAATTTGTTCAATTGATAAGGACATTTCTAATAAGAGTATTTGCTTTATTGCATTGAAAATGGTTGTGAGGTATATATTATTTTGCAAAAAATGTCCCATTACAGAATCTGATTTTTAGTTCTATATTAGTTTTCAAAATGTCTTATTACAGACTCAGCTCAAATGAAATCCATTTGTATTACCAGTCTTTCCTATTCTGTTAAAAAATGCACTCTAAATACCTTTAAAATATTATTGTTTACAGAGGGTACTTTGTCAACAACAGTATTTTACAAGTGACAATTCAAAGGGTTGTAAAATATCCTAGGAACCCCCTTGATGTGGTTTTTAGGCAGATAATACAATACTTTGCTCATGTGTGAGAATTTAACTTTATTCTCCAGCAAGTTATACATTGTGTAACCATGAACTAGTTTTGAGTTCCCCTTATGTATTTCCAGTGGTTTTTTTTTTTTTCTCTTACCTCTTGCCATGAAGTGTATGCTCTGAGCCTTCTCTGTCATTTGTTCCCCAGTGAAAATGAAGATGATGAAATAGGTAGTCATCGTGAAGAGGGCCTCCCCTCACTATAGGTTGTGCATGCCAGTTTCCTCTTACCTGAACTAAGTGAATAATACAAAGAACTTATCAAGAGTAGTTATGCTTTAGTTTACTGAACTTACTGATATTATATTCCAAACTGTGAAAGCAATACTGAATGCAGACAAGTTGAAATAGATGATGGGTTCATAATTGCCAAGCTAAAATCCTAGTTTATGCAGGGTCTGAAAAACAAGGTGGTCTCTTCAGAGTTCAGTGAAGGTTCATTGTTTAAATCACCAGCTCTTAATTTGCAGTTTTAAAAGAGTAGAAATTCTTAGCAATCATCATTAACGTTTTGTGGCAATTATTGAGGTTAATGTAAAACTAAATGCCTGTTTAAAATGTTAAAAATGGTGTTTAAGAATTAGCCTACCTGAGCCATAATTTATTTGAATTTGCATTTTCTTTGGGAAATTATTATAGCCATGAAACTTGAGCGGTGTCCAGATGCTTTCAGGAACAGTTGAGATTTTATCGTCTATCTCAATGGGAGATTGATTCTTTCCTCCACAGGCGGGAAAAGTTTTATGCCAATGGCTGGGTCCTTTTTCAGAGAAATTAGATAAAAAAATTTTGGTTATCCAGAAATTATTAAAATTTAGCAGTTACAGTTCAGAACAACGCAAAATGTCAAGCACTACTTGCCCAAAGATTCTTGAAAAAACATTGCTGTCATACACATAGGAGTATCTGATAATACCTCAAAATTTACTTTTCAGCATGAAATTAACCACCATAAATCAGATATACCCTATTAGCCTTTACTTCCAATATCAGAATTAATTTTAATGTTTTTCCAGCAAGACACTATACATTACGCTAGTAACCAAATTAGATATATTCTAAAGTATCACCACCACTTCAAGAGTTATAAACAAGAATATTTTTTCAAGGAAAATTATTCACCAAAATAGTTGAAAAACCAGTAAAGCTTTTAATAATTAAAAATTTATTTAGACCAAGTGCAAATAATTGCCAGTCCTTGTTATGGAAAACCAAAACTCTATAACATTTCAGATCAATATGAAGGTAAAACATGAATCCTCATATTTACCAGTTGAGTCACTGTACGACCAATCTGTCATATTAGCTGGAACAGATGTATTAACCTCAGCAGATACCTTTGGAAGGAAAACCAAAGTTGATGTTAACATAAAATTTGCCTCCAAAGCATCTTTATAACTCAGAAATGTCAGCCCTGAAAAACAGGCATAGTATTAAAGGGTTCAAAATATTCCAAATTAAAAAAAATAAGCCTCTGAAATATTTAATGTATAAATGATGTTATATATCAGTACACCATACTAGGGGAAATTTTGCTGCTACTAGAAGGCACACCAGACTCGAGAAGCTTATTAACATTTTCTATGTGCAAAATGATCTAACTCTTTAGCATGGTCACACTTTGGGAGTGGGGAAAGGCTAAGAATGTCACATATTATTACGAGTAGTTAGACTGTTTAAAAATCAGGCCAGAAGAGTAGCAGGGCTTGAAAAATTGGCTCCCCTTTTAAGAGCACTGTATATTTTTCTGTTAAGTCTTTGGTTGGGAATATTAGTTGCAAAATAGGATTGGCATCTTGATGATCATAAAATGATCATCACGATGCATGGCAGAACCATTTGAGATATAAAGATGTTTATAATTATGTAGGTTCAAGGAAATCAGTGGATAAACATTCACAACTAAAAGATGATGACAAAGGCATTGTCTTTACTCAACAACTTCCAGAATCACATAAGAGAAACGTATTTCCAGGTACCCTATGGCAACATTACAGGGTGCCCTATGTTCAAAGCCATGGTTAGTATGAGGACTTTTATGTTATGTTTTTCCACAGCAACGACTTGACATTTTAGATGAAACGATTTTGTTGTAGGATCGTCATTGGATTACAGACTAGATCCAAAATCAGCTTTCATTTTCCACAACAATTTTAACTAATTTTGGACTTTTTTTTTTGCTTATCACACAACTGGAATTTAATCACTAACAGAAAACACTTACTGTTACAAAGTAGCAGGATAACAGGTACCAAACCTGTAAAGAAAAATAGAATATGAAATTTAGAGGTGACAATGGGTATGACATATCAGGGTCACAGATACTGGGTTAACTTAATAATTATTAGTTTTAAATTACTAATGAATACATATTACTTGGATCAACATAGAATTATATTACTAAACATGAGAAAATATTTTTTGATAGTAAAATTACTTTCTTCACTTAAGAGCCAATTACTTTAGCCTAATCTGTGGTAGCAGCAATCTACATACACTTAACAGAGTATGCATCTGGACCTATGAGCACTTAAGCACAATGAAATTGTAGCCCAGGGATCACTTGGAAGCAGTTAACTGCCAGAGACAGAGGAACTACAAAACTGTTTGGTGAAGAGTAGATCCAACAGTCTCTTGAGGCTAACATGGGATTATGCCATGGATAGGGCCTTGTTAGCAGAGTAAATGGTTGCAATTCGTGGTTGGAATTTTAAGTTAAACAACAGAAGACTACTGATGCTCTTCAAAATGATAAACAGTAGCAGGTACCTCAGATATCTATAGTAAGAGGTCAGAGGATGAGGTTAGGGGATGAGGATGATAATAAATCTGACACCCTACCTACTTGTACTGGTGGAGGCACAGTCTGACCTGTGGCTATTATAGGGCCAAATAAATATAAATCAGAGATTTATGTGTCAAGTCTCTTAAACTGTAATGAAGGTAGAAGAGGACCTACAGGTTGTCATGTTTAAAATTGCACTGATATCAGAAGTAATATCATAAGTCATTTTAAAATTCACAGAGGTTGATATTGCTCAAACTTATTATCCTTGGGCTTTATCCTGGATGCTTCAAACTTAGTGGTGGAGGAGTAAACAAGGAGAATAATTTTCCCAGGACTGGTGGATACAAGCAAGCAGCACCCCTTCTAAAGATTGAGTTCTCTCATAGTAATTCATCTTGGGTCTGCCAGCACACAGGACAGGGTGTTCCTTGCTTCTTAACTGAACATCAAAGTAGATACTATAGTAAGGTGAAGAAGCTTGGGAAAGAAGAGGAAGCTGTCTTCATCTTGACCACAAAACCTAGAACTTACCATCCAGTACGCCACTAATTTTAGTAAGTCTGCCCTGAGTAAATGGAATGTGCAGTTCATTTACTCATCAAACAAAAGCTGAGGCCAGAAGAAAGGCTGTATTAAATGTCAGGTACCTTAAGGAAGGCAGCCTGATAGTTCTTAAATGTTGCTAGTGAGGTTCATAAAGACTAATGATAAGTCCCAAACTTGGGGCTTCAGACTTCTTGGTAGTACCTCGTGGAAAATGCTTAAAAATGTGTTTCAAATTACTAGAAGTATCCAGGTCAATACAAGAGCACTCAAACACCAGGACTAAAGCTGATTGGTAACCTTTCTCTATATTGACTTTTTTAACATTCTGCAAATGTTGGAACAGTTGCTCTGAGTGCATTAACCTTCTTTGAACTGTACCAACATCTGATCATGCAAAACTTCATCTTTCCTCCAGTGTATTCTGCAAATGAAAAACTCTTGATGCAACATCAGCTGAAAAGCCTGTTTTTCAGAGCTCTTGAACCCAAACTGCTTTCCTTTTGATGAGGCATTGGACAATTTTGTGTAATTTGAGAAGCTTCAGGTTCAAAGGAAAGATACTTAAGTGGGGTTGTTGCAACAGCTTACCCTTCAAGGGTAGAACCCTTGAATGGTCATCCAAATTTAATTAGATGGGAAACCAAGTATCCTCTGGCTAAAGAAGTGTAACAGGGGTCATGAATACATTGATGGACACCTGAAACCTGTCTTGAACTGGCCTGATGATGGGAAACTGATGAAAAACCTAAAATTCTAAAATTCCAGGTTATCCCAGGGAAAAGGAAAGCATATATCTCCTACATAGTTTGGGTTCAAGAGCACTGAAAAACAGTTTGAAAGTTGACTATGCTGCAAACACACTTCACCCCTTCAGGCGCTACAAAGCAAATGCAGTTTTTTTCAGTGCTGGCCCAACAACTCTGACGTTTGCCTAAGTACCCATGCTGGAGCCTGTTAAAAATCTACAAAAGTTTATAATTAGAAAAAATAGATATTTCTTAATCCATGTGCACTATCTCATGGATGTACAAGGTATCACATAAAAGAAAACTAAAGGCTAAACTGATAACTTTCCTATGCACTAAAGCCAAAGCTGTATAACCCCTCATTAACTAGTATGAACTGGTGGCAAGACTTCATGATGGAAATGGTAATATGGAAAAACATTGCCTTCAGTCATAATACGGGAAAGGCAAGGTTGAATGGGAAGGCTGCTCGAAGGCAAACAGCATTCTTAGATTGCTTACAGAGGGCAAGTTGACAGGCACTTGAAATAGATGTTCAACACCCAGTGAAGAGAGAAACACACAAAAGCCATTGGAGGTTATCAATAACACCAAATGTTTAGAACAGAAATAATGTTGCAAATTATGTTAAAAAGGATGAATTGATGAGCCAATAGAGCATTAATGTAAATTATGATAAAAGTTTCTGGGGAGCATGGTTGCAGATGCATGTAAATCACTGAACACAAAGAATGACTAGTTTTCACCATGAGAATTGTCAGTGAACTACAGTACATACTGAGGCAAGAACTATTGCTGTACTATAAATGTTTATAGCACAATTTTTCTTAATAGAGATACTCTATTGACCATTCTTGTACAGTAAAAACAACACAAAGGGTTTTCCCACTATTTATAAAAACTAAAGCTCATCACACCTATCAAGATGTAAAATTAAGGCCCTAGTGCCCTGCAAACATCAAGTACCTTGGCATCCTACCAACAGAACAAACCATAACAAAGGCAAACATATCAGGCCATTTTGGCCTATCAGCTGTCTGAGTTATGATACCAACTGTTATCCGTATTTTCAAAAAAGCATGTTGATGTTGGATAGGCTTTTTATATTTTACTTGCTATAGACTTAATGTCAACACAGTTGGCATGTGTGGGCTCAAAACCAAAATGTAGGCTGTAAAATGATATAGTGTGCCGGCAAGTATTCTGTTTCTCAGACTATTAGCTATGCTAACCATATACCCAAGGACATAGTTTTGGCTCCCCTGTATAAAAGTCAAAGAAAATGTATCAGTATTCCTAAAAAACAATATAAATAAGGTAATAATCTTTAAGTTCCTCTGTACTAGGTGTAGGGAGACAAAAGACTTGACCATGCACATATTATAGGCTTCATATATTGAATTGCTGGTTTTTTTGCAGTACACCTACTGTCAAGATTACAGATTTGTTCACCTTTGGTATCATACCTTTATCACACATATGTCATCTTCACTAATATCCATTAAAACAGGGACCTTATCAAAGCAGTATTATATCCTGGCCTCCTTTGTACCCAGTTTCTTTCAAACTGAGGAATGAGAGAGATTCCAGTAAAAAGCGTAACCTTTGTAGGCTAAGCTGGAATTTTAGTGATGTCAAGTGTACTAATTGGATAAGCTATGATGCAACAACAACAACTAAGCTATAATGCACCCAAGACAGGTGAAAATATGGTGTTGCACTGGTATGGTAAATTTATGGCTATAACTTATGGTTTAGCTAGAATCTTAGACAAGTTGGGAAGGCTAGGCTAGTACAGTTTCCTCAAAATAATTTTTTTTATATATTTTTCTGTGACTCTCTTATTCTTTAAGCTGTCATACAGTTTACTCTTGGCAATAATTTGGTTTGCCAAATATTCAGTCCTTTTTTATGCAGGTTTTCCTTTGTAATTTCCAAAATATTCTTTTTACTTACAGTTCCCAATATCTCACAGAACCTTTAACCCTGTGACTACTCCCACTGGCCCATACAGGAACTACCAGTTGTTATTTGTATGGGTTTGTTTGAAAATACTGTAATTGATCACTTTACCAAGCGATGTCCTCAACTAATTTACTTTAGTTAATGGTTAACATAAATTCCTCTCCAAAGAGAAATAAAATAGCACCCGTAGATGAATGATAATTGTTACAGTCTTATGGAATGAAAACTATTTTCTGCTCAGCAAACAGAAAGCCTGGGAGTCTGAAATAAATTTTGAGAATTTGCTTCTGTTTTAGCCTTTGTGTTTCAATTAGGTAATGCTGTTAGATTACTATGTTCAATTAGAGATGGAAAATGAGAAACATTTTTTAAAACTGGTTCTCTGAAAGCTGGGACTGATTTTTATGTCACTCCTGGTCAGATAACGAGTGAGGTCAAGGCCCCACACCTAAATATGGTAAGGAACCAGTAGTAGATTAGGTTAAGGAAAGTTAGGTTATGACATATCTCTGTACTGTACTTTAAGACTTTGAGGCATTCTAGGTCAAGTTAGGTGTGGGTCCAGGTTAGGTTAGGTTAATATGCATCCTGGTAAAACTCCTTGCAACATTTTCATGTCTAATATTTTTAATATAGTTATTATTGATATGCATAAGTGTTGAAAAAGCTATGTAATTATAATGTAACATAAAAAGGAAAGGGCTTAAAAATGACTTGAACATTACAAGAGTGGTCAGTCATCAGTGTCCAAGAACTTGGAATGGAATGCATTCAAAACAGTAACACTAAACTTAGAATGTTGCAAGGCTTTACATCTTTCAAACAAATAATTTGTTATTCCCTACCTCCTATATTTCTTGTGGCTAAAACGCCAAAATAACTTTAATTTTACTACTTCTGATAAGAAATTTGGCGTAGGATAGGAGTTAAAATACAAAATGTTGCCAGTAGGAGTTTGCATCAACAATAATGCTTAAGTAACATTATGTAAAACTGTGGAATGTTGCACATACTTGGCATTGTCCAGTTAAACTGTTAAACGTTTTTGTAGACATTCCTTGTCGTTTCAGATGAACTTAGTTAAAATTAGTACTGACTGAATTTTGACTGGCAGCCGTGCTGATGCCTTTTGGAAGAGTTTCACAGGGACCATGAAGATGTGGTGTTATTCAGGAGTGTTCTTTGCAGTTCATTTCAGTTCTATTTATATTTTGGATTAGTTTCATTGACATGCTTCAAAGTTTCAAGCAAAGCAAGGTTTCAATATAATTAAGGAAATTAATACCATATTTTCGTTTTAGGTCTTTCCATTTTGTTTTCTTATTTTTCAAACTTGTCTTTAACAAATGAAAACTTTTTATGAAAACAGATTTCCACGCTTGAACTATTCATTTAAGGAACAATTTCTGAAAGAAAATTTGACTTACGAATACTTTTTGTTTATCATCAACAATATTATGTAGGCTCAGGTTTTGAAAAATTATATCGCTATACCTTAGCAAAATGTGCATCGCTTTGTAGTAACTGGTACTTGGATATTTTGCCAGTTTATAACACGGGAGGTTCTCTGTATTCATTATCATAAGAACCATGTTCTTCAGTCAGGATGATTAAACATATATATTAAATCTTCAAATCATTAGATTACTTATAGCATAACAAGCTCTGAAAGTATCAGATTTTCTATGCTGTAACTTAGCCTCCCGAGTGTAAAATTTAATGCTGCCTGTATGGTACAGTAGCGTAATCCAGATGGTAAGAGGAAAATAATTCCATCACAGAATTGAGATGAACCCAGATAATAGCTTTGCTTTATGGCTTCACCTAGAGTTGAGTTTAATGGAATTTCTCGTCATGAGTTAATCAGTTTTGAATGCTTGCTTTGGAGCATTGAACAATCGTGTTTTTGCTTTCGCTATACCTCATTCTAGTGAGAGAAGTAACAAAAATAAATTGTGACGTTCCTTAAACGATATTGGGTTATAAATGTTACTTCATAGTCATTATAATAATGTTCTTGTTCTTAGAATCGGTCTCACAGCTGTACTAAACGATTCGCTATTCAATAAGAAGTCTCTCCTTGCTTTAATTCACTATCAGTTTTGAATTTTCTCGGAGCTGTCGTTATTTTTTTAGATTCAGTTGGCTTTATACCAGCACGGGCTCTTGCTCATCGAGCAGCCAATAAAACTGAGTTGTCAGTTTTACGTTTTAGACGCCATCTTTCGATATGCAATTCCCCCCCCCCCCCAAGAATCGTTAGCCCCTCTCTATCCTCTTTCTTTCGTAGTGATTTTATCTAATGTATGTAACTTCGCTATGTTAGCGCTTTGAGATCGACTGTCTACTTTTAGCAGATAAATCTGTTTTAATGAAGGATATAATGCAAGCGCTATCAGTCATGATAATGAAAATAATGTTAATTATCTCGTCAACCCCCTCCCCTTCCTCTTCACATAACAGTGGCACAGCAGCAGGAGGAAAAATCACGAGGCATATTAGTATGCTGTAGTTCTGCAGAGGTGATTTGGTATTTTTATGGGGTGCTGATACAAGCAAGACTGAGTCCGTGCTGACCGGCGTAATCTAAAAACAACGATAGCTATTTTCCCACGGAGCTGTTATTCATGGACCAAATCGATCAAGGGCGCTAGAGTGCTGAGGAGCGAACACAGCGGAATAATAACAACAGTTTTTTGAAAAGTTTATGATTTTCATCTTCTTTTATTTTAGCAGTAAGAATCTCAGCCAGTACGCATAAATCCAGATAAGTTGCAACTGAGATTTGAAGCAGTGTGACTGACCAAAGTACATATAAATACCATTCATCCAGCTGAAATAAGAAAACAAAATTTCTCGTTGACTAATTAATACAAATTGAAAAATATGCTGGCCATTTAGCCATTTAATGGCTGGATCCCTTTTAATGGATGGATTCGTCCACCAGCAATCCGTCCCAAGGGTCTAATCACGGAAAGATTGCCATGCCTGTAACAACGCCGTCTTGAGAGAGATGTTAGTCTCTTGGAAAATGCGGTCATTGCAACGGTCGGATTTCTTGAGTAGTCCAGAGGAGAAAGACTGATGTTTTTCTCTGTTCTTGATATATTGTGGAAGATGGACGGGCAAATTTTTATAGAGGGACGATACTGTTTCCATGAAGCTTGAAGTTAGGGCAAGATGATTAGTGGTTTATGCACAAATTGTATGAATACTTGCGAAAGGATAAATAGTGAGGAGACACAAACGCTGACAGACGCCCTTCAATAGACCCTGCTGCTCTTTGCTGACAGGTGACTTAATTCGCTCCTTTCATGTTGTTGTGGTCCCTGCACTGTTCTGCATTTATGGTCTTATTAAGTTAAGTATATCTTAGTTTTACCAGACCACTGAGCTGATTAACAGCTCTCCTAGGGCTGGCCCGAAGGATTAGACTTATTTTACGTGGCTAAGAACCAATTGGTTACTTAGCAACGGGACCTACAGCTTATTGTGGAATCCGAACCACATTATAGCGAGGAATGAATTTCTATCACCAGAAATAAATTCCTCTAACTCTTCATCAGCCGGCCGCGGGAATTGAACTCGGGCCCATCGAGCGACAGTCGAAAGCTCAACCGAGTCGGCCAACAAAGGGCTATATGGTCTTATTAGATTCGTGCGAAACGAATTGTAAATAATTAGCTGGCCTAGCCACGTCCTCGGTACTGGAAACCATTCATTCTTCTATATATTTTTCTTATGTTTTCTCCAGACCCAGAGCTGGTAATTCCCCGATTACCCGTTTCAGTTAATATATATATATATATATATATATATATATATATATATATATATATATATATATATTATATATAATGTTTAATATATACAGTGTATGGCCTTGTGGTTTAAGGCGTCACTGTTCTTCCGTGGTTCGAGCCCACGAGACGACGAACTTATTATCAACTAAAAAATTCCCCTTCGGGTAACATATATGAAAATATTTATTATTTCCGAGGTAGAGCGAGTTGGATATTAAAGGACATTTGTAGCTTAATGCTTGTATATGAATCACGGTGATGTGATAGAATTAATTCATATATATATATATATATATATATATATATATATATATATATATATATATATATATATATATATATATATATATACTATATACAGTATATACAGCATATATATATATATATATATATATATATTATATATATATATATATATATATATATATATATATATATATATATATATATATATATATATATATATAAATCTGTTGAAACAATTAATTAACAACTTCGCTCGTCAGCGTAATTTCATTTGTCAAGTAAAAAAACGTGAGAAGTACAACCGAACCTGAAACTCGGAATTCGTAGCATTTGCATAAAAAGAATAAAGCAGGACCCAACGTCATTATCTAAACAATAGGTTTCCGAACACATTTTTATCCTCAAGTTTTAATGAGTTCTAGAAAACGTCTCTGGCACACGTTACGAACTTCACTCTAGTAATTTAGCGATTCGCCAATACGCGCGAAGAGCATTTTAATGGGGGAAAGCTCATATCTATATACCAAGGGTTTTTTTTTCAATGTCAACATGTTTTGAGTATTTAACTCTGAATGTTACCGTCGTGGGGTGATTATAATCGATGTCAGAACTTTACAGCGGTATTCTACAGAAGTCAGTATTTTTTTGTTTGAATTCTGATTTGTTTTATCTTTTGTAATTTGTGAAATGATGTATGGAATCAAATGACAAATGCCTGAGTTTCATGAAAAAAGTATAGGTTTGAAATTGTTGCATAAATTGAAAAGTACATGAAGTTTTCATATGAATCACTGGACGTATCTACCGTTCTCCTTTATTCCATTTCCAAGAGTATGATTAAAAGATAATGAAAAGTAACAAAATTTTCGATTAAGTTCGTGGCTTTGCTAGTTAACACTGTCTCCAGATTTTCCGCAAAATATATTTTCGAGCAATGAGTGTTATGGAAGTGTATTGAAGTGTTCAATTGACTGAACTTTAATGAATCAAAAAATCAATCGTCTATAGCTTATAATATCTGGGTGTTTTAAGTTTAGAATTCATTCTTCAGTTGTTTCTTTAAAGGTACCGGGAAAACATTTTTATGTCTAGCAGTTCCATTTAATGGAGTGTTTTCAATCATTTCTCTTTCATAATGAAATAATGTCACGTATATCACTGAGAGAGAGAGAGAGAGTGTAAAAATATTCCGTTAGTTGAACAGTCTTTACGGGAAGGATTGATAACACTCATTTGCATGTGAGAAACACAGCTTCGGATATACGCACGTGATATCCCCGATCCCAAATATCTTTTCCGTATATGTCCCAATACAGCCGGTTCCTCCCTGCCGCTGTGTCGGTCGTATATATTCTACGAGAATCGAAATTACGGGAGGACCAGGCTGTGCGTGAACGAATGGCGGGACGTGAGGGGGAGACTCAAATTTCGCAGCCTCTCTCAAGGTCCCGTCTAAAACTGAGATACTTCCCAACTCGGTCACGTGATCTTTTGTTGTTCGTATACGTGGTCGAAATGCTTCATTAAGGCCTAGGTCAGTCAGGGTCAAATGGTATGTTTGTGTTGCTACTAATAATACGGATATCCCTTTAGATAGCCGGGAGGTGTTCAGGCGAATATTACTAAAACACCTTGCAAATGCTCAGGTCTTGGACGATTGTTATTATTTCCATAATTCAAAATGTGGGTGAACTTTATATATGTATATATATATATATATATATATATATATATATATATATATATATATATATATATATATATATATATATATATATATATATATACTGTTATATTGTGGGAGAGGGAGAGAGAGAGAAGTTAAGAGGGCATTGTGGATATATATATATATATATATATATATATATATATATATATATATATATATATATATATATATATATATATATATATTGATGTTTGGAATCAGAGAAGTACTGGTGCTTTATATTGTCACTTGCCATAGACGTTGCCACAGACCTCTCTTGTATGTTGAGCGTCAGACAGAAAATTCAAGGGTATTTCCTCGTGATTACGTTCACTCCTTGACGTAGTTCCCTAGCCAGTTTTGGAAGTTAACGTAGCTCGACAAAGTTCTTGTCTGTTTCGAACGTTTAAAGATAACGTAAATGCTCAAATTCAACGCTGAAAATTTATATTTGATTGTTATTTTGCCGTGTGTGGTCAAGACCTTTGAACATAAATATTATTTTTGTACTAAAGTTTGATATAAGATAGTATAGAATTAGGTTAAATTGAGCTTATAATTGATATAAGATAGTATCGAATCAGGTTAAATTGAGCTTATAAATATTTCGCGACACTGAAGTTAACGTTACATTTTGTTATTCTTAAGATATCAGTTCCAAAGCTCTGCAGTAATTGGGTTTTACTTTTCCATCTGTACTTCTCAAGGTATATATAAGGACGTTAACTTTAAAGAACTTTTTCTAATTAGAAATATTAACATGCATTTCTTTAAACATTAAGATTTAACGTAATCCTTTTGTACTCTGGATAAAACATTTGATTTTGGCATCTTGAAACGTGAACGTAAATTGTATTTTCCATATGTACATAACTGAAACCAACGTAACTCAGTTGTTAATAGTTTAAAGCATATAATATTAAGTGATATTCACGCGAGTAATACAAAGAGCAGACCTCTGTTTTCACTGTAATACAATAGGCAGGCCTACTGTATGTTTAGCTATATTTTAGACAGTGAATACATCTATACCAATAAGGAAGTTGCCACGTCATTCTAGTAATGTTAAAGTTGAGAAACCACAGAATAAATCAGGAAATGATGCGTTTACTTGACAGCCTGACATTTTGTAATTGTGCGCGGCAGCTCTGACCTCTTGACCTTTTTTATACGGTCATTCCTTTGGTCAGTTCACTAGTTGGCAATTTTGTTTACCCTTATTTCCTTGGTTTCCGTAAATTGTTTTGTTCTTTTACTTTTTTGCCGCTCTGGTCCGAGGCTTTTAAGTGTTTGGTTTGTGTTTGAGAAAATTTGATCTATTGTGAAGCCTCCCGTTCGCCTAAAAAAATAGTTCAAGTACAAGTAATTGATGTGAAAGTTCACGTAATAAAGACCGGAGAACGTTTCAATCCCTGTGCCTCAGTTGCCCTAACAAATTAAGGAGAGACCTATACTTGGACGACTATAATAAGTCACAGCTGTGTATATACATGTAGTATATATATGTATATATATATATATATATACATGTATATATTTATATATGTATATATATATATATATATATATATATATATATATATATATATATATATATATATATATATATATATATATATATATATATATATATATATATATATATACACATATACACACACACATACATACGCTCTATGTGGTCTGCAAGTATTTAGTACTTTGGGATAAGTTTGGTAGTCTCATGGTCCAGTATGAATCAATGATTTTCACCTACTTTCATTATTTTACAGCTTCGTTTGTTTTATGTACGGTTGTCATACTGTGTTGTTGAATATGTTCAGCTGTGTTTTATCGAAAGATTTGTGATATTTCCTGCAGGATTTCTTTATACCTATTTTTGTATTTGTGTGAAATAACTGCTCTTTATTTTTGGATTATTATTTATTCGTTATTTTGCAAAGGTTATGATGACTTGTTTGCAGTAATAATCATGCTTTGCAAACGTTAGAGGTGATATTTCTCATGCTTTCATCTAAATCACCTAAACATTATTAAAAAACTAGACTAATCGCACTTTAGGTCATTCATGATCATCATTAGCCCCTGCCAATACTGTCTAATCCCCGGAAGCCTCCTCAAAACTCATCGTCATTCATAATCATACTCCATCAAGTGATGAATGCATCTCAAAATAGCATAAAGGGTCTGATCTCCTCCTTCATATTAATCTAGTTTGTTCACATCTCTATACCTCGATTGCCATCCTATTTCGCTATCCATATTACAGCCTTGTTACAGGCGCTGTTTTACGCAGCAGACGAAGTCGTACAGTGACAGGGGGAAACTGCTCTTATAAATGTTTTCGACTTACCATGGACATTGACATCTTTAGCGAAGAATTGTAGATTGTACTAGCAGCCGATGGGCTCAAGAAAAGGGCGCTAGAATTGCAACCTCATTCATTTTAAAGAATAACCAAGAATCATCCACTCTAAAGAGGAAAAGAAGGAGTAACGTATATATATGTATATATATATATATATATATATATATACTGTATATATATATATATATATATATATATATATATATATATATATATATATATATATATATATATATATATACACACAGTATATATAACACCCTCGAGCCTTCCATCTATTGAACATCAATTAGGTTCTGCCTTACATAATATTATCTCCAAAATCGAATTATTGTCCATTGATTCTCCCCCGAACTTTCAACATTTTCAAATCATCAGCTAAAAGTTTGCTCGCGTTTTCGTTTCAGAAGTGGTGGTCTTTGTTTACTGTGATATAATTTTGTATATATATTTACAGGCATGGATTCTGAATCCCTTAAATGATCTGCGCGAAGACTGGGTTCATCTGATTGAAGAAAACTTTTTCCCACAAAATAAAAAACGAATGATGGTAAGGTCCCATACTCAGGCATCACGGTGGTCATTAACTGAACAGGTTAGTATTATTTAGTTTTTTGCTTTTGTCTATTGATTAGTATGAAACTGAGTTTCTGTATATTTAGTACTATATTAAGGATTGAATCCATTGCTGACAGTGATTGTAAATTCACAACTCTATATAGCTAACAATACACTTTGACATATGTAGCCATTAGTATTTGTTTATATATTCAGTAATGTAAAAACATGTAAGACTGGGCAATGTGCTGCATTAGAAAAAGCTGAAAAAACTACTGGCTGATATATATGATAGAAAAAATCAGAATGATTGTTTACCCTTTTGCTGATGCTAAAAATAGCATCTTATTTATGTGTGCATGAATGTGGCACCAAGAACTACACTTTAAAGACACCAAATAATAATTTCCCCCCAAAATTCGTTTGGCACGTTGGCAAATTTTGTCTAAAAATTTGGTCGATTTGGGTACACTCATTGAAAAAGGTTGCCCACCCCTGGCTTAGTGTGGACTTGAGTACTTTTACTACCAAGAGGAAAAAAAAAAACTGCTTTTTTTTTTTTCTGAATTGAGCTGGATATATGCTAGCACGGGTTTTTGTGATTAGAGCAGCCCGTATTGAGAAAAAAAGTTTTTTTTTGTTAGTTTTAGTTTAAGTTTAAGCCTAAGGCCTTTGCCCCAAGATGGCCTATAGGACGATAGGGTGTGGAAGCCAGGTGTGGACTACCGGGCGCTTCAAACCACACACACACACACAAAAAAAAAAAAAAATCAGTCTTGCCTTTTATGCGTGGTGCTGGAAGTTGGACCGATACTTACAGGTGACTGACCTAGGATCTGAGAGTTGCATGTTTGATCTTGACGGAAGCGCTTGCCTAGAAAATGGAAGGTCAACCCTAGAGCGCCTTGGGTTGCCTGCTGTTGTTTTGGATTTTGGCACCCATTTGCCAAGCTGCATTTGTTCGTTCGTCTACTCTGCAGTGAGCAGTTGGTGACGGGAAGGATGTTAGGGAAAAGCTTCGGGCCTCGGGGAGTACAGAGCCCGAACTCAGTCAGGATTTAACATCTATAAGCGCGAAGAGATAATGATCGTGGCAGAGGCAGATGGGGGATAATCTCGTCAGCATAGCTGGGAGTATTTCCCAGTCTTCATATTATCTGAATTTTCTGAAGTTTGTTTTTATGTAAAATCACAATTAAAATATGATGATATATATGAAAAATAGAAGAACACGAAATAAGATAACAATGATTTAAAAAGTAGGAATAAGGCCTTACAAATATTTGTTTGAATACATTTCGAAAACTTAAAGCAGAACAATGAAGAGTTATTATTTTTACATTATTATTTAGCTAGTTGATCTAGTGACATATATATATATATATATATATATATATATATTATACGGTATATATATTTATATATATGTATATATATACTGTATATATATATATATGTGTGTATGTGTCACAATACCTCACTTAACAAATATACGTGGAAAAACACTGGAAAGAAGTAAATTATAGATAGGTACCATCTTTGCGGTACAAATTAAAAATAAAATTTCTTTTATTTTTACTTTGCTGCTCTGATGTGTGCATAATACAAGGAAATGCTTGGTACACTGTCTTTAACTTTGCCTTCCCAGTGTCCTTTTACGTATATTATGTCTACTGTATATATATATATATATGTGTATATATATATATATATATATATATATATATATATATATATATATATATATATATATATATATATATATATATATATATATTTGCAAATGTTTCAAATCAACCAGATGCTCCTCTGCAATACGCAGTGTTAAGACTCTTCATAGCATTTTCTATAAGAGCGAGCCACAGAGCCAAACATATATCTTACTGCAAGCTAACAGCAGGAGCAAGGCCATCCCTGTAATAAATATTCCCTGCCTTTAATATTCAGAGCTGGAGCCTTACCCAGGTGATTCACGACAATGATTCACGCTTGCTGATTCGATACACATATTCCAAGGTGGAACTGTATTTTCGCTTTCCTTTCTTTACTTTCGTGATAACTTTAATTTTTTTTCAGTTCTCATTCGGTCTTGCTTCAAATCTGTTTAAGGTTTTATGAATTTTCTTTTGTATTAAATTTTCTTTATATCACTTGTTATCATTAGCCTTGACGTCTTAATGTCGTAGTCATCTAATGTTGGCAACTGGAGGTTTTTCTTGTCCTTGCTCGGATAACCGATTAAAATCATCAAGAAACTCACACCCTTTTTATAGTGTCCTAAAAAAAATAAGTACATCACTTTCCCCCCCTCCACCTCACCACCCCCCCTCCTCAAGGAAGATCCGTGGGTGTTGACCTGTAACCTATCCAACATCCTGTTTTGGCGAGTGTCATCTTACACTTCATCTTCAAATCGGCAAGAACTTCGTAGTAATATTTGATACTCCATCTTACCTTTTTAACCTTATGATATTCGTCTTACCTTTTAAACCTTATGATATTTATCTTACCTTTTTAACGTCTTACCTTTTTAACCTTTTGATATTCGTCTTACCTTTTTAACGTTGTGACAGTCGTCTTACCTTTTAAACCTTATGATATTTATCTTACCTTTTTAACATTTGATAACCTTTTTTAACCTTGACATTCATCATTCATCTTGCCTTTGTAACCGTATGATATTCGACTTATCTTCCTAACCTTATGATATTCATCTTGCCTTTTTAACCTTATGATATTCATCTTATCTTTTTAACTTAATGACATTCATCTTGCCTTTTTAACCTTATGATATTCATCTTACCTTTTTAGCATGATATTCATCTTATCTTTTTAACTTTATGACATTCATCTTGCCTTTTTAACCTTATGATATTCATCTTACCTTTTTAGCTTTTTGATATTAGTCTTACCTTTTTAACATTTTGATATTCATCTTGCCTTTTTAACCTGATGATATTCATCTTACCCTTTTAGCCTTATGATATTCATCTTGCCTTTTTAACCTTATGGTTTTCGTTTGTCAGTCTATCCTCTTCGGTCTGATTTAAAATTAAATTCAAATTTACTTATCTAACCTTCATTCATTTTTACATACAGTGTCGATTACTTTCACAGACGTACATATAGTTGATACAAAAGTTTCTTAATTATAATGAGGCTTTTCATCGCCTTCGAGCCAGATGTTTAAGTTGTATTTCTTACGTACGTATAGCCTGGAGTCCAGAAATCCCACATTTCACGGCGATAATCAATGATAATCCATAGCGATCCTATCCGTAACATCACGTACCTCTGAACCAAAATAAGGGACACCCGTATACTTACCTGACATTAACTTCTTTTACAACCTGATATCATTAACTTAACTTTAATTTAGACACAACGTACTTAGATATCATTTAATGATTCTAAAACTTAACACGGATTTGCTGAGAAATATGGAGATATGAACGAACGGCAACTAGATCATCATTGCTAACGTAAAGAATCAGTGTACTGTGGGGGTGGTTTGGTTATGCGGAGAGAATGCAGTTTGATAGTTTTGATGTGCGTTATAAGTCAAAGCATCTGGGGAAGAGAAAGGTCCAAGAAGTGCTTAGTAGAAAAGGTTTAAGAGGTACTGGAAAAAATCTTCCATATCCAGGAAGAGAGAGGGTACGTTCGAGGCAAAGGGGAATACGCTGAATATGGATAGTTTTACTTCATATATATATGTATATATATATATAATATATACAGAGATATATATTTATATATACACATACATACGTACAGTATATATATATGTTTCTCGATAAATGCTAATCTTTATGGAAATACCTAATATGAATTTTTTTGTCTTTCTTTTTCGTCGGATTAGGAATTTTTTTTTTAGAATGCTGTAAAAGAATAAAGATAATTTAGTCCAGGTTTGCCATTACACCTGTTATATACTAGACACACACACACACACACACACACACATATATATATATATATATATATATATATATATATATATATATATATATATATATATAATGTATATATATTGTATAACACATATATGTATATATGTATATATATGTGTGTATATATATATATATATATATATATATATATATATATATATTATATATATATATATATATATATATATATATATATATATATATATATATATATATATATATATATATATATATATATATATATTATGTAAAAGCATGCAACGTGATACAAAGACAACACCTTACAGTAATTGGCAGTGACAATCCACTGATCTGAAGGGTAGGAGAGCAGATACACAGGCATCTCCCCGAACGAGAATTCCCTCCCCTGAGCAGAGGCAGAATCATAGATCACTCATGTAAATGAACTTGCGTGCTATCTCGGCGTAGCACACTCTGCTGCTGCCGCCATGACTGATATACGAAGAGTTTTTTTTTTTTTCTGTATCAGTCTTTTATTGAAAGGTTTTTATTTCGACTGCGCATTCGTAGATGGTCCCCATTCAAAAACAAATAAAATATGCGCCGAAGTTTCTTTGACGCAATCGAGTTTTCTGTACAGCGTATAATCAAGGCCACTGAAAATAGATCTATCTTTCGGTGGTCTCGGTATAATGCTGTATTGAGCCGCGGCCCATGAAACTTTAATCACGGCCCGGTAGTGGCATGTCCTATATCGTTGCCAGAGGCACGATTATGGCTAACTTTAACCGTAGATAAAATAAAAACTACTAAGGCTAGAGGCCTGCAATTTGGTATGTTTGATGATTGGAGGACGGATGATCAACATACCAATTTGCAGCCCTCTTGCCTCAGCAGTTTTTAAGATCTGAGGGCGGACAAAAAAAAGTGCGGACGGACAGACAAAGCCGGCACAATAATTTTCTTTTACAGAAAACTAAAATAGTACCATTTAGAAGAGAGGGTACAGAATCTTTTTGTCAGCTTTTTTCTTTTTTAATAAAAGTTGTTTGAACGTTATGTCATTGTCAGTGTTGCTACAAAGTTTTTTAATTATAGAAAGAGTTGCATAATCGTTTTTATCTCTGTCGCTTTTCGTGTCACGTCCCCTCATTGTTTATTTGGCAAATGCTGCTGTAAACGTGTCTGTAAATTTCTTAATGTGAACACGTGAGTCAAGAAAGCTGCGTGTGTAAATTACTCATTCCACGCTTATTGAAAAGCGTTGAGCGCCCAACGCTGGCGATGAAATTTATATATTTTGCTGATATTTATACTGAATATCTTAACTGCTCGTGTACAATTATGCGTGAAGGTGAAAAGTTGATTAAATGCCAAATATGGACCTAAATTAGGCTTTAATAAAGATATAAGATGCAATGAAGAGTTTGTTAAGGAAGTGTAATAATGATGGCAATTTTGATAAGATTGTTTGTGATAATATTGGAATAATTTTAATTAGAATATATATGATAAAATTTGATTACTTTTGATCACTAAGTTTATGATAAAAAAACTAAATAGAAATGTGGGCAGAAAAGCGGAAGTTTGGTGTAAACTTAGATCTGAAACGAAGATAGGTTATATTTCCATGGTTCTACGACGCCCATTCTACGACGCCCACGTTGGTTGACAGATCAAACACGTATACTCATGGAAAAGGAAAATGCTTTGCAAGTAGTAATTTGTAGACGAAAAGGCAGTTTACACTTCACGAGGTCCTGTTTACGACTACTGATGTTGTAAATTTGTTTAGAGATCTTCAAGAAAACTTACAAGAACGGGAGTTGAACTAAAACCAGCGGAAGCTGTACTGAATCATTTACGAAAATACGATAATTTCGGGCCATGGTGTTTGAAGTCATCCGTGGGGCAATTAATATCATCAGCAGCTAATTGTGAAGGTAAACGACATCTAATTGCTAGTGCTACTGCGTTGCATTGTAAAAAAAAAAATTACAGGCTAATGGAAGTGTGTGACAGTTTTAGTTAGAGAAGACAAAAGAGATTGGATGTTAATAGAGAGGTAATAGAACCTTTGCAAAGGTTTTAAAAACGTAGGAAAAACTTTAAAGCATCTGATGACTCTCGACTCTGTGGAAGTGAAGGGTTATTCTTGAAGCAGATGAAAACCTGTGAAACGGTTAAGGAAAGAAGAGATACAGGTATGATGTGGTAAAATGAATGCCGACACAGGAATGATGGTGAGTGGTGCTTGGAAGCAAAATAGAGAGAGAATGAGAGATTATAGTTTGGGAAAAGATGTACAGTTTAGAGTTTGACGCAATGGTTTCATCTTTGGACTTCTATCGAGAGAAACAGTATTGCAACTCTCTCTCTCTCAAGCCACTTTTCTTTTCCAAAGACAAAACACCATTTTGTCCAAAACAGTTTTTGATTAAATTTGTTGACGGAAAGCTTTCCGCAAATGAATATAAAAGTTTCTGTAGCATAAACGACGAAAGCATTATTGTACTTCCCTTACACAACGATTCCTCGTCCCTTGGGCTTTGACGAGCGGGAATCTGAAGAAGTGTTTGCATTTTAAGATGGCGATTTCACCTACGGTCTTCAGGGAAATCCTTTCGTAAAGTCTTGAAATATAATAATATTCAGGCGATCCGTCCGTTGACCAATATCTTATTCTTATGTCTACGAATCACGGGACAAGTTTTGTTCATGACTGGGGAAGTGGAAATGACTTCACTAATTCATTAGCAGTCTTAAATTTCTAAATATAAGACTGCAGTGGAATTTCACTAGAACACTTTCTAGAGAATTAATCTTCTTCCACCAAAGAGAGCGTAAGAGTAAAGCAGCCTTGAATGAATATTTGAAATAGCCTTTGATCAGGTCCACTAACATTTGATTTAGAATGCATGGAAATTTTGATTGGGCAAACACTCGCTGTGATCGGCAGAAAATTTCAAGATCGATCAATCAATTAATTTTTAATACTAATTGAGTCAGGGAATTAGATCCTTCACTGTTGAAGAATTAAGGACACCCTAAACCACTTATGATGGTGTCTATCTCGGATGTATGACATATTTTCAAGAAAAAGAAAATCTGATAATAGAATTTCTTATATCATGGGGAGAGAGAGAGAGAGAGAGAGAGAGAGAGAGAGAGAGAGAGAGAGAGAGAGAGAGAGAGAGAGAGAGAGAGAGAGAGAGAGAGAGCGAGCGAGCGAGCGAGCGAGCTTTGACCCCGGAAACAATAGTACATAATGGGTTGGGCATATTTTTGAATGTCAGTGGCTTCATAAAAAAAAAGAATGGTGTATGTAAATTTCGTCATAGACTAATGCTCCGGAAATCAGCAATCATGGTAGGTCGAAGGAATTTGAACTACAGTACTTCTCTGACGTTTTCTTTCCTGCCATGAGGTTGATTGACAATCAATTTCCACAAGATTTTAATAATAGCTTTTGCAGCCTCTGAGATTGTTTTTTTTACAGTTTTATTTCAAGTGTACAGTTGCAATTTCAAGAGAAGCACGAACAATTTCTGTAGCTACTGTTTCTTAGTTATCAGCTGAAAGAAATATTGCTATTTCCCCAAATACTCACGAGTGTTTTGAGAAACTGCTAAGACTTCCTTTGAAGACTGGTATGCTCTGGTCTTACAAGTGCACACAATTTTACAGGAGTCAGGCACTAGTTGCTGTATTTTACGCTGCGCATCATCCGCTAAGTTGGAGGATTAGTGTTTTTTTAGTTTATCTTGAATAGGGAAAATGCTCTTCTTGGTATATCTCCCCAGTATCAGTAACGGAGTCATTAGCCTCAGGTTCCTTGTCACCTCCATAAGCGACTTGTCTCGTTCACAGCCCTTTTCTCTATTGAGTCCTGTTCGTTTCGCTTTCCTTTTGAAATGAACTATTTCTTTCTGTGCACTGTGTCTTTATATATGTTTTTTTTCGACATTTAACAAGGACATACAGTCTGAATAAAGGATCTCCTTAGCTCTTTTGGTCTCCTTTACAAGATTATATCCCATTTTTGAAATATCCTGTCACTTTGAAATGAGAAAATCACAACTAGAGAGAAAAGGACGTACAATTTTCAGTACTACAGTCACTGAAATGCAGTATGAGGCCACTGCCCAAATTAGCGAGTATAGTTTTAAAAAATATAAAAAATATTCATTTAAAAAATATTCTTGTTTAATTCATCTATTTCGTTCCATTCACCCTTAGGTGAGTTATTAACTTGAGATCAAAAAAGCACAAAATAGGAAAGAACAGGCATGCAAACACAAACGAGCAAAACGAACACATGAATAAACCAGCCAACAAATGGATCAACCATCGTTCATAACGACTGAGACGGGAATGAAAATTTAAAGAAAAAATACATGCGGAAAAACGCCATGTACAACGATGCCGACGAACGCCTGCTGAAGTAATTACCCGGAAAGCATCGGGTTGTTTCACGTCCTCTCAGATTGAAGCCAGCGTTATGCCAGCACGAGCTCAACTCTACAAAGCAGCCGGTAATGCCGGCACGAAGAATCACAACCTCCCAAAAGAAATAAAATTCTGCTGACTTCTTTAACAAACTTGAGGGCTTTTGGTTGAGTCGCCGTGTATACGAGGAAGACGAAGAAGGGAAAGACGAAGAAGAAGAAGAAGAAGAAGAAGAAGAAGAAGAAGAAGAAGATAAGCGGGCAAACATCGTTTACATTACTTTAGCAACGCTGCCTTCCTCATTCCTCTGGAACTCCGGCAAGAGAGACACCCGACGAAACTTTGTTGTGTCAAAAATCAGCGGATGAAAATAAGATGAAACGTCGCCCTGAACTTCGTTGTTGGGATTTTATGAGAGATTCTTTCCCCTCTTTCAAATATTCATCGAGTTTGCGACGCAAAACTTAAATCCGGGATATTTCTAAAGGCGGCGTGTTTGTGGAGAACTTCCATGAAAAGACGGGCTTGAGCAGGAATGTGTATATGAAGATACGACAAACATGCCCAGTATTTTACGTAAATAATAGAAATGTGCATTTGTGAGTGTGCTTTCATGTGACTGAGAAAGCAGGCGAGAGAGAGAGAGAGAGAGAGAGAGAGAGATTAAAGTAAAATCTTGTAAAATGGACATATTTCCTCCAGTACAAGTATCAGAGGCACGGATTAAAAGAATAAAATTAGTGTTGAAGCAGGAAAGACTGTACACAAGAAAGAAACTCTAACCTAATCGTGAAAACCAAGTAGCTGTTCAGTTGTGAAAACCAAGTAGTTAATTGGGGAAACCAAATAGTTAGTTAATCGTGAAAACTAAGTAGTTAGTTAATCGTGAAATCCAAGTAGTTAATTATTCGGGAAAACCAAGTAGTTTAGTTAATCGTGAAAACCAAGTAGCTGTGTAATCTTGAAAAACCAAGTAGTTGGTCAGTTGTGAAAACCAAGGGGTTCGTTAATCTGGGAAACCAAATGGTTGGTTAATCGTGAAAACCAAGTATTTGTTAATCGGGAAAACCATGTAGTTGGTTAATCGTGGAAACCAATTTAGTTGGTTAATTATGATAACCAAGTATTTGCTGATGGTGAAAACCAAGTGGCTGGTTAATCGTGAAAAACCAAGTAGTTGGTCAGTTGTGAAAACCAAATAGTTAGTTACCAGTACAGAAGTTGGTTAACCGTGAAAACTAAGTAGCTATTGAATCGTTTAAACTAAGTAGTTAATTAATCAGGAAAACCAAGTGGTTTACTTAATTGTGAAAACCAAGTAGTTAATCATGAAAACTAAGTACTAGATGGTGATATTGTGAAAACCAGGTAGATGGTTAATCGTGAAAACCAAGTAGTTGGTTAATCGTGAAAACCAAGTAGATGGTTAATCGTGACCATATCTCTTCTTAGTTTGGAGGAAGTTGAGTTTATAGGAATCAGTCGGCATTAGCAACACAAATTAAATGTCACCTGTAGTATGAACCAAAGCAGAACAGTTATTATTATTATTAAAAATATTAAAGATCGTTCTCAGGGCTGGTCTCTGAACGCTATAAGATGTAAATGAAGACACCGGGTGTCTCGTAAATACGAAACACGCTTTAGCTCCACTGCAACATTACTCTCATATAAACCGTAATAAAGCGTATCATGAATACCTTTTCAAGGCACGGAGGGATTTTATTATTAGATTCTTATTGGAGTCTATTTGGTTCGTGTAATTTTTTCGTCGTAACGTTTCCCGTACGCCTGATTTATTTAATTTTTTTTTATAATTTCTGCCGAATCTGGCTTTCTATTAAAGTGGAAAAGATGAAATATTTTGATAACTGTTGAATGGTTTTATAGGTCACCAGTATATCTCCTTTATTCTTTTATTGGAAAACAGTTTTCAAGCACATTTGTGCGCTCACGCACGCAAACAAACAAACAGACACACGCATATATATATATATATATATATATATATATATATATATATATATATGTGTGTGTGTGTGTGTGTGTGTGTGTGTGTGCGTGTGTGTGTGTGCGCGCGCGCATAGTTATAATCTGAAAATCTGATATTCCGAGTGAGATTGAATTACGAAAATCCAGATTTACAATTCCTGTTTTCGGCCTGACGTGCAAGGAGGTCAAGTTCCGACACTAAACCACTAGGCCACCAAGAGGGGCGAGAAGTAATTTGACTTCGTTGAGATTAGACATTATATCGAAGCCTCTATGGAGATCACCCTTGACCATGGCGATGAAAGAGAATCTGTTCTGCTAAAGTCTGAAAGGAACCAACGCGTACAGTTACCCACGTAGAAGTTAGTGCTGTCAGTGCTCGTCACTTGGTGTACTGTAGGCATTACTCTAACCCTTAGCTTCACCCACCTTCTAGCCTTTTACTTTATCTCTTGGTTTCTTTGTCCAGATATTGCTGTTCATCCCCTCTAACTCTTACTTTTTTTTTGTTCGCCTGTGGGGTTTTCTCCAAGTTCCACATTTAGAAGTTCCTCGTTGGTCGGCTAGCACTCTGCTGGGCCTGCGTTCGACTCTCCGGCCGGCCAATGAAGAATTTGAGGAATTTATTTCTGGTGATAGAGATTCATATCTCGGTATAATGTGGTTCGGATTCCACAATAAGCTGTAGGTCCCGTTGCTAGGTAACCAGTTGGTTCTTAGCCACGCAAAATAAATCTAATCCTTCGGGCCAGCCCTAGGAGAGCTGTTAATCAGCTCAGTGGTCTGGTTAAACTAAGGTATACTTAACTTTTGTCCACATTTAGATCTTTGTACTTCATCACCTTTATTTTCTGAATTTCTCTGTCTTGCTATGCAACCACTCCAACTCCCTCATTCTCTTAAGCAACGAATGGCCGAAAGTGTCCCGCGCTTGGCTTGACAGCCAAAATTTCATCAGATCAAATTAAATCAGGAGTTCTTTTATTCATGCTGAGGCAAGAGAAACACACTTCATTTGACTGGTAGCCTGGAAGATATTATGATAGCTAGTGTCACTTGGGATATCCCAGGTGGCTAATTCGAATATTATCCTATGGTTGATAAGTGAGAACCCAGTTAATAACTCTGGTGAATAAGTTCGTCTTTGAAGGGAATACTGGTTCTTTTCAGCTTCTTGTGTCCATGCTTTTTTTTTTTTTTTGACAGGTCTGAGCTTCGTTCGCCTTCAAGGAGCTCTGTGTCACATATATTGAATATTGGCAATATACGAATGAGTCAGCTATTTATGTCAGTTTTTCGTCCTCTGTATCTTTCAGTTCTTTGGCTTCTACTGCCTCCCGCCGTTTTGGAGCGAGACTGGTTCACAAGGATATAAACTATAGGCCTCGGTTTCGACTGAATTTTTCTTAGAAATGAAGTATTAAGTGTTGTCATTGTATACTAAATTCCTTTCCATAAATAACCCCTGTATGGATTTCGAAGGAAATTTCGTTCAACGAGAAACGCACTCCCGAGTCTAAAGTTAGCGTGATCCTACGAAGGAATGTAGCATTATACCCATTCGAATTCTAATTTGCTGGAAAGACAATAGAGAACGTTATCACAGGAACCCATTCCAACGATCTCAAGAATACTGCGCGAACTCAGGCGCCATTTAGCTCCTGCACTTCCATGGTGCGGCTTCAGCCCGAAAGCTAATCTGAAATTGTGTCGGCAGTATGGAAATTTTCAACACATGGCATTAAATAAGTCTTTGCGAGTCTCTCTCTCTCTCTCTCTCTCTCTCTCTCTCCACATTGCTTTTAGGAGAATTGCCAAAATGAATGGAACGTTAGCATTGGGAAGTTAGCTTTTTTGACGGTCGAATGGCTTTGTTGGTTACGACTCTCTCTCTCTCTCTCTCTCTCTCTCTCTCTCTCTCTCTCTCTCTCTCTCTCTCTCTCTCTCTCGCTGAAATTAAGTTGCTGCTACTTCAGAATACTTCACGAGACTATCAGTTTTACGCATTCTTTTTATGGAAAGTCTGACTGCCAAGAGTCCGTTTGGCAACAGTCAACCTCTCGCAATCCCTTATTCATAACCCTGAATTGCAATCCCATGCAGGAAGGACGTTTCCAGACAGAATATAAACACAAAAAACTTTCTTCCTGTTCCAATACGGACTAAGGACTCTCTCTCTCTCTCTCTCTCTCTCTCTCTCTCTCTCTCTCTCTCTCAACTACGAAACGTGAAGTAGATTTCTCGGAATTCGCCGATATTTGCTCCTTCTCAGCGTTCCTGTGCTAATTTCATCACGCGGACTTTTAGCTTCACCGCGAAAGTGCTCTGCTATAATACTCGAATTTAGAACGTCTCTTTCCATTAGTTTCCTAGGCGAAGCAACGTTTTGCACAACTTTTACACTTATTCCAACAGTGATACAGGATTTATTTTACTATGCTTTATTCCAGCAATGATACAGAATTTATTTTTACCATGTTTCCACCTCAACTAAGAGGTAAACTGATTAGCCGTTCTAAAAGCTAGTACGGCAGTTTCGAAAAGTTGTAAGTGATATTATTGTAAAAAAAAATGCTACATAAATTCCTTATTCGGTTTGGAGATAGTTTTTGATTCTATATCTAATGGAAAGTTTTTGATTTTATAAAAGGGAAACTTGCCTCCAGAAATTGCTTCCTGGCGAAAACATTGAGTTTTCATGTCGCAGCAATTTAGTAGAAATATGAAAGCATCCCTGCTGTTAAATATCAAATTAACCTAGACAATATTTGTTTATGAGTCTAAAGTATTGGCATTTTGGTGCTTAGAATGATATGGAGTCTGAAGTGTGTATGCTTTATTAGATAAAAGAATATTAGATTTTTATGTGAACTCATCATCATCATCATCCAGGTGCCATATCCCCAAGGACGTCTGCAATCATGTCTCGCCACTCCTCTCTATTTCCGGCTCTCTGCAGCAACTGAGCTGCAGACATTCTTCCTCCAGTCATTATCACCAATCCATCCATATATTTTTGTCTAGGTATTCCTCTCGGCCTCCTTCCATTGATTTTACCAGTGAGAGAGAGAACTATATGCATAAACCTAGTTTGTAGAAGAGACGATTCTTAACAACATTCACTTACAGGGCCTACTTAGGCGATACGACTATTTGAAACCTGATCTGTTATAAGGACACTTCAAAGTCCCGCTGTTAACCCTCTCTCTCTCTCATTCATTCTTTAGATGCTCGTAGATGTAAAACAAAACTGAAGTCCCGTCTACATTTATATATTACCAAGAACTTCAGAAGCTCAGAGGAGGTTGATTGCATTACTACCCTAATACAATTCTTGTATTTCTATAATTTACTTACATTTTTATTGATTTATTTATTAATTTGTTAATTTATCTTTTTTTTATTAACAGCTCTCCTTTTTCCGTAGTTCCCTTTACCTTCTGTTGCTTCTTGGGAAGCTTGAATTTCAAGTCAGTGGCCTCACTGGGCTTGTTCCACATGAATAGGGTTCATCTTCTGAATGATAATGATAAGAAGTTTGTTACAAGTCATCGATTTTAAACGTAATCATTTCATTAACTCCTTCTTAAGCTTCCTGCCTCCACGTTAAGAAATATTTCGTTTTGATCTAACAGGAAGGGCAAGGTAAAAAAAAAAAAAAAAAAAAAAAAATTTTAAGAACCTAATATAAATAAAAGTAAAAAAAAAAAATCATGGTATGAAGGAAAATACAACTATACCATCTATCACAAGCATCGTTCATCATGGTATGTTATCGAAGGCCTCCTCTTGATATCGATGACAGGGACAGGGAAACCAAGAAATGGTTTCTTGCAAAGTATCCGGAAAACGAAGAAGAACGCGAATAAAATGTCCCCTGCCCATCGTAAACTTCCTTAGTTAACAATAATTAACTTCTTACCAGTCTGTAATCTAGAGCATTATTATTAGATTATTTCATTTGCCCTCTGTGCCAAATATTTCCACCATATTCTTGAAATTAAAGTCGGCATAAATGCAACTTTAATTACAATCGGAAGTAGCTTTTTACTTAAACGGAGAAATGGAATCTTCATTCATCATAAACGAGAACGAGAGATTACTTTTTAAAGCAAGAAATTCCCTTTTAGCATCAAGTGACACCAGTAAAACATGTAATTAATAATGGCAGAGGAAGCTTGCAAGTTTGCCAAAGTGCTATTTACTTTTGTTATTCCAGTGATCTTCAAATACGTTAACAATGCTCGATAAGCTGTCCCCAATGAAGTTAAGAGAAATTTCTCATTTGCAATACGGGTATCTTCGAGTTTAGTGTCGTATTCATTGATATTCTATAAATTACTTAATAAGACGACTTTTCGTGTTTAATACGCAGCCTACAAGTAAATCTCGTTTCGTTCAGGTGCAACAAATCTCAAACTTCAATCTCCACAATTTTGTTTCCAAACATTTATCTTCTCACAACTCGTTTCGTTCCAGTACAACAAATCTCAAGCTTAATTGCTACCCTTTTTTTCCAACATTTACCCTCTCATGATCTCTGTCATGTACCTGGCTTTCCCTTCATGGCTAACCGGTACTGGAAAGTTTTTTCTGATGGAACATGATACACCTACTTGCATCGATTTCATTATCTTGGTCGTAATCGTCTCCTTACTCCTTCCCTTCTTCTACACGCAAGCGCTGACAGGCACAAACGATGTGCTAACGCCCATGAACGCACACCTTGGTAATAGTGATAATTAATTTTATTGATGAGATAACCTCACGTCGCTCAAAGGCTTCCTAAAACCTGTAGAAAATACATGAGAACTTAGATCCTCACTGATTATTGGAATTGAAATTCAACACCTACATCTTAAAGATCGCCTATCCCATCTAAGTCATCTCTCTCTCTCTCTCTCTCTCTCTCTCTCTCTCTCTCTCTCTCTCTCTCTCTCTCTCTCTCTCTGTAAACAATCATTATTCCCACTCGCTGACTCCCTTCAGGAATATTAATCTAAGGCGTAAACATGCACCTTTCACGTCTCATGCTTCAGCGATTTATTAGGCAGACATAAAATATTTAATAACCGTCGAATAATCGTTTGATGCTGCTACGCATGAGGTATCACGTCTATGAGATATCCTGTCATATCCTAATAACAAGGAAAGGATGCTACTTATTCTTTATATGCAGAGCAAAACTAGCAGAAATGTTCAGAGCGGGTCAGACCTCCAAAGGGGGACACTGACAGTCTCACATTTAGGATTGTATCCCCCTTTTTTTAAGGAGCTTAAGAGTCAAAAAGCTCATAGGAATCAGTGCGGCGGTCATGTTAAGAAGAAAAGTTGTAAAATAAGTTTGATTACAATCTGTTTTTGGTATAGGCATGGTGCAGTGCCATGAATCCACGCCAATTACTATTGGAACCTTTCAGCATGGATGTTCGCAGCATATATATATATATATATATATATATATATATATATATATATATATATATATATATATATATATATATATATATATATATATCTGAAGGATTGTTAGACTTGACATGCCATTTGCAAAGGAACCTTGATAAGGGTTTTGAGTGCAGAGTAATTCAAATACATTTTAGTGCTGCTTTCGATTTAGTAAATCACATGGCACTTATTTATAAACTAAAGAATCTGGGAGTGGGTGGATGTGTTCTAGGATTACCTCAAGGATTAGGATTTTCTTACAAGGCAGCAGCGAGTTGCTGTGGACGGGATCTTTAGTGTACCAAGACCTATTGTGTTTGGAGTTCCACAGGGGAGTGTTCTTGGTTCACTGTTATTTTTAGTGTATACAAGTGGTATGGTTGTTGGCCTGGAAAACAAGATTGTTCAGTATGCAGATGATGGAACACTTGTGGGTGTAGTAAAGTCTCCACCTATGAGAAATGAAGCTGCCCTCTGCCTTAATCGGGACATGGTGTAGTTGGTGGGGCATGAAGTTGAACTCCAGTAAAACAAAAACACTATTGATTATTAGATCTCGTACAGATTTCCCACCCTATCCTCCCCTTCAAGTTGATGGAATTTTGCTGAATGAGTCTGAAGCTTTAACTATTCTAGGTGTAACTTTTGACATGCATCTAACTTTCGAGCAACATCTAATGAAAGTTTCAGCAAATGCCCCACGAAAGTCAGGTACTGTTCGTAAGACCTCGTATATTTATAACAGTAATAAAATCATTGCAACCCGTTTTAGGTATTTTGTACTTCCTATACTAGAATACTGTTCTCCGGTGTGGTTGTCTGCTTCTACCAGAGATTTATCTCTTTTAGGTAGAGTGGTTCGTGGTGGTAGGTTTCTATTTCCTAATAGCAATTATGACTTGGACCATCGACGGATGGTTTCTTGTTTGTCACTTTTTCGTAAGTTGTATTTCAACAGAGATTTTTCATATTCACAATTGATCCCTGATGCACCTTATCTGCCGAGAGCAACCAGATTCGCTGAACAGCAGCATCAGTACGTAGTAAATGTGCCTCGCTGTCGAACTTCTCAGTTCCAGAGGTCCTTTATTCCTCACACCGTTGGACTGTGGAACAGCCTCCTTCAGAGGATGTCTTGCAATTGGAACTTCACAAGTTCAAGCGAAGATGCAATGCATTACTACCCTAATAACATTCTCCTTGCATTTTAATATATTTTTATCTGTTTATCAGTTTATTAATATATTTTTCTTTTTTAATGAGTGGGATCTCTTCTTTCTTTATTTCTCTTTACTTCCTCTTACTTCTTCCTAATGAACACCATATTCTTTGGAAGCTTGAATTTCAAGTCACTGGCTCATGTGGGCTTGTTCCATATGAATAGGTCTCATCTGCTGAATAATAATAATAATAATAATAATAATAATAATAATAATAATAATAATAATAATAATAATAATAATAATATATATATATTTATAAATATATATATACATTTATAATTTATGGATGTATAAATAGACACACACACATATATATACATACATACATACATATAATACATACATACATATATACATTATATATATATATATATATATATATAGACATATATATATATATATATATATATATATATATATATATATATATATATATATATATATATATATATATATATATACAGTATATATTATCTTCTTAATTAAAGAATCGCATCGAGACAACGAAGAGCAATAAAAGAGAATCCTGGTCCAGGTGTTAATAACATCCGGTGGGGGGTTGGGGAAGAGGAAGACAGCTCTTAATTAAGAGAAATAATAAACAACTTAAAAGGAGGAAGGGATTCTCTCACAAAAGGCTGTGGAACAAAGCAAACGCGTATTCGGTATTCTTCCGTCGCTAACGAAGTCAATTAATTTTTCTCAGACGAAGAGTTAATACTCTTTTTTTTTTCAGAGCAGAGGAAATTAGTCTCACGGGTTTTATCTCGGAGGAAGGGCCCCTATGGCACATACAAAAGGAAAGAAGAAGGTGGAGGCCCGAGTGATCTCAGCTGTAAGAGTATGACGTTTTGCAATGTAAACTTTTTCTGTGAAACTATTGTTAATGAAAAGGTACTTTTGTCTGGGAGTGGCAAACATTTATTTTATTTTTCAGGGGGAGGGCGCGTGAATGAGTGTTCGTACTTAAAAACGCAGTATTTACATATGGGTGTCAAAGAAAGTGGTATTGTAATAATGTAGCGATAGCATTAATACCAACTGTTTTGTCTCGCTCAGGATATTTGAAAAAGACACGTCTTCGTATTCCTATTCCAGCTGACACGTCTTTCAAAGACCCCAGTGCTCATGATTTTGCTATTCCGCCGACGTTTAATTGTATGCCCTTATTTTCTGTTCCTAATATCCGCAGTGCTCTGGCATCATTAAAGACTGTCCAGGCATCTATCCAGGAATATATTTATGACCGATTCCTTAAGGATTTTGAAGGTGAACTGGCTCTTGTGCATTGCTCCTTTTGATTACATCCCTTGTATTGAACGCAGGCACTGTTCAAGGCATGCCACGAGAAACATGACTACTTTAAATCTCTCCAAACAGTGTCTTATTGCCTTAACTTCTGTGGTCGCAAAGGTATTTAAAACTTCTTTTGAATCACCGGAATGACATCCATGAGGCAACATCTACTGGTGACCTTTCTTATCTAATTCATGTGTTGTATTCTTTGCAAAACTGGGAAATCATTTTCCATCACTTGTGACATCTCCAAGAATTTGACATAAGGCTGTGTTGACCAAAATTCCTGATTTTGGTTTTTGCTCAACTCTGTATGCTTACTTACAGCTTAGGCATCAGTTCTTCAGTCCCATAAAGCTTTGCTCTTGAAAAATCAACTGCAGCTTCCACCTAACATCTCTGAAGTAACAAATGTCCAGATTTTGTGCAATTTTCCAAGCTCATTGTCTTAAGATGTTTTCCTACGAACCAATAAAGGCAGGGTCGAGAAGAAGAACAGAATCATTCTATTACTTATTTCTGCTTCTACACATGTGATTGCTCAGACTTCAGTCTTTACAGCCTTATTTCTGGAGCTAGCGGTGAATATCCGCAGTAGATATTACTGAAGCTATTCATAGTTGGTACAAATGGTTCTCCCCAACCACCAGAGGTTAAGTTCAAATACATAGACACATCACAAGCAAAATAGGGATCGGAAACAAATAGACATTGAGTCTCTTGCCTGTTCCTGGCAAAACATTATATACATGCAGTTAGACACGATGTGCCACTGTTTGGGAAGGCAGCCTCAAACTACAAAATGCTCAGAAAATATCGTCAATTTCATAAGAACCTTTTTAGTGACTGAGCCGAGAATAGGCTTGAGCGTGGCCTGTCTCATAAAAAGAGAAAATTGTAACTATCCTGCAGATCGCAGTGTGGCCTTAGAGCCCCGAAAGCAAGTTGAGAGTGAAGGAAATAATAAATAATTAAAAATATCAAAGCAGTTGTGATGGAATTTAGAGGATAATATGACCCCAGTCAAAATAAGACTAAATTCCTTTGTTATTTGCTAGTAAGTTGTGAATGAAGAGGTTTGTAATAATGAATTTGTCTCTATTTTCTTGTTATTCGCTGCAGCTAGTTATCAGAATTCAAATTATCACGTTACGCCATCATCACGTTAGCTCTTGGATTTTGCGGCGTTTTCATTAAGCAAACGAAAGTGGTTGGAGTGTTAAGTACTTTTTGGGATGGGTCTTTTATCATGGATCATCAGAAAATAAACTGATACGCACAAGCACTCCATCTCTCTCTCTCTCTCTCTCTCTCTCTCTCTCTCTCTCTCTGTATATATATATATATATATATATATATATATATATATATATATATGTATATATATATTTATACAATATTCTATTCAGTAGTTAAAGATAAATATTAATCTTTCATTCTTTATGTGTATAGAAACTACTGGTCACTTTTGAGAAGTTCAGAGGGCATTGTGGTAATTATATATATATATATATATATATATATATATATATATATATATATATATATATATAGTATATACATATATATATATATATATATATATATATATATATATATATATATATATATATATATATATATATATATATATATATATATATATATATATATATATATATATATATATATATATATATATATATATATATATTTTAACTGTACAGTTAAATGACCATATACCCGCTTAATAGAGAATGGAATTACGAGGATGGTCAATTTTTATCCAGTTGAAAATAAGTTTTATATATATATATTATATATATATATATATATATATATATATATAAATATATATATATATATATATATATATATATATATATATATATATATATATATATATATATATATATAATATATATATATATATATATATATATATATATATATATATATATATATATATATATATATATATATATATATATATATATATATATATATATATATATATATATGGGGAACTCATTCACGCTAAGTCAACCGAAAGAAGCGGGTTTGAGGTCAAAGTAAAGTCCCACAAATGATGAAAAATTAAATTAATACTTATTTTTATTTTTAAATTAATACTTATTTTTATTTTTAACTACTTGAGTCTGTACTTAATTTCAGTTATTTGACTATTTTCGAATGGATAAAAATTGATCATCCTCTTAATTCCATTTTCTATTTGTATAAGTAATTTTGAGTGAATAAAATGATTTAGTGAGTACAGTTTTAGTTTGGGTAGATTAAAATGTGACCGTTTCGACGAGTACATCACTCGAAGTGCAGGATTAAGGATTAGTAGTTTTTCTGCCAAGAATTTTGTATGTCCTGTTTGAGAGAGAGAGAGAGAGAGAGAGAGAGAGAGAGAGAGAGAGAGAGAGAGAGAGAGAGAGAGAAAATCATAAGTTTTATCCTACAAACAGCAAAACTCGGCGGGATTTGAATTAAATTAGAAAATTATTATAAGTTTCTGTGTGATTGACATTGACGCCATTTCACACTGTTCCATTGTTTTTACATGTTTTATATTCAAACAAAATATTTGTCAGATGGCAATTGAATAATTCTTACAGGTCTGGGGAAATAAAACAGATAGACATTTTCACAATTTGCTGATGTCTTTTCCTTCTGTTACAGACAACAGCGTCAGTGAGTATTAATTTCATAAAACTTGCTTGTAATTGTTACTACAATACATTTTGAAACGACTAAAGCAAGAGGTAAGCTTGACAAGAAAACAATGAGAAGGTAAACTATAATTTGGTGGATGACTCGAGTACCTCAACCTCGCAGTAAGGGGGACATGACCCTGAACTGTCATTTCGCTGAATTCCGTTGACCTCAGCTGCCTTGACTTCGGCTTCCGTTTCCTTGAGTTCCATCGTCGTCTCAAAAGCTTTGTTGTTAATGCCCTCGAGATGACTCGGCTCCTTTGGCCTTCGTTCCCCTCTGCCTGCTTGAAACGTTAGTTAATTTCCTTTCGGTTAATTTCAGCATATTGAATTCTTATTTATTTAAAGTAACAAGAACCAGTTACTGTATCATCAGTTGACATATTGAATAACAAGAGCCAGTTGCTGTATTATCCGCACGATGAATTTTACCAAAACGGAATAATAATAATTCAGTAACATGTTTGGTTCTGTTCTGGTCATTCGTACATTAAAATTTGCTCAGTTGGCATTTTACTTTTGACTGATTGAGAGAGACACGAAGAAAGGTCGAAAAGATTCATAATTCGAGATCCTTGAAAAGGAAATAAAACCTTGAAACATTAAATAAGTTAGGCAAAACTAATCGCACCTCTCCCCTTTTGTAGACCTTCCGGATAAAACAGTAACTTATGCTTGTTACACATTCTGATCACTATTATACTGATCACTATTATACTAAGAAACTTTTATTGGTAGGGACCTCTATATCCGAATATAATGTATAAAAGTAAGGAATACAGAGTTTTATCCAACAACATCGGGGTTTTACTCTTGCAATTACTAGTTGCTTCTCTATAGGATATCTGGCACAGTTATCTCTTTCAGTATTTTAGGTTTGTTACGCTTAGATATAGCCTCCTGTCCTACAAAATCGGTAAAGCTGCTGCTTCCCGTTTTATTAAAAAAAATACATCGTGACTGACCTCAACAAACTTTTAAGTCTCTTGTTACTTCTTCTTGCGATTGCAATTCTGAGATCTGTTCTTCCATTCTTTATCATCCCACTGCAATAGTAGCGCCTTTTCCACTCAGTAGCTGACTTGTACAAACGTTCACGGTCATTTTTCCTCTTAAATCTTCAGATTTAAACTATTTTATAAAAATCTGTTACCTCTTTGTCATATAAAACTGCAGTGTTGCCTTTATTCGTACTGATCTCATCCTCCATCTCTGAATTTTCCACTTACGTCTGAAGAAGTCCCGCAGCTTCATTCATCGATCTATGTGTTAAAAGTTTAATGAGACGTACAGACACATTCCCCTCGCTCCGACTCTCTCTTAATGCATTATTCCAGCAATCAGTCGTTTCTGCTCGGGGTTACAAGTTGGAAAACCGCGAATCCATTCTGATATTGAGTAAGCAATTAAATTGATGAGCCTGAAGCAATTTATTTTTTTCTTAATTTTGGAATGATCTCGTTTTAGCATGTTGCTTATCTCTGCTTGAGGACAGCTTATGTTAAATTCGAGACTTAATTATTCATGCCTTGTCGCTCGTTCAAAATGAAATTTTGATTTGAAGCCAGTATGAGCGAAAAGCCTTAAAAATGAAGGAAATCACCAGTAAAAACCTAAATTCCTAAGCCAACCTTCAGGCAAGACTGAAATTTTCCTCGCTGTTCCATCCCAGGAACAAGGAATCACTGTCATGCTCTTTCACAAAGGATAATACCCGTGGGTCAGAGTTTTACGTCTAAGAAGAGGTACCAAGGCGTGCCCCTTGATTTGTTTTCAGAGCATAGACTTACTCGGAAAACACAGATTATACCATTGAATTGTGCTGGTATTTTACTGCATTATTTCCCATTTTGCTGTGCGTAAGTCTTTTGTTGAAAAGAGACTCACTAAGCTTTTTTTTTAAAAGTACGTTGCAGTCAGCCTTTCTCTCTCTGTGGCTTTATCCAGATGCGGTTCTCTCGCTTCTGGTTCACACAGTTTAATGTAAACATGAAACACAAACTCAAAGAAAGGCTGTGAACTCACCAGGGCGACTGAAGATGAGCTTCTCGATTCCGATGATAGGAGATTCGGCAGTGATCGAAACAAGTATAGCTGGTATTACTGATATGACTAATGCCCCTACAGTCTCCAAAACCTAGAGAGAGAGAGAGAGAGAGAGAGAGAGAGAGAGAGAGAGAGAGAGAGAGAGAGAGAGAGAGAGAATTATTATTTAATTTAACAAAACGTTCCATTCCTGGTTTTATAACAACAAATGGTAAATATGAGTATTTACTGATCAAAAGCTGATTTCTCAAGAAGCTTGATTTCAGACAAACTTTGCCATTACCTCAAGAGTCATTTAATTTTTTCTCATTAAAGCATTTTCATTTGAATATAAACGACCATGTATGTATTCTGAAGGATGTTCTATTCTTGAATTAGTTATTTCCAGAGTCAGGAGAAAACGTAAATTCTGATGTCGGTGTACCTTAGGGTAATGGTCGAAGTAAAATTGTATTCTAGTGTTGTAAGTAATTGCCCCCTGCAGAGATAATGCCACCAGGTAGATGGAATACGTAAGGCGACTTATCGGTTGCCATACAGGGTGTGACAGAAAGTCATCGACGAAGCCTGAAACAGGGTTAGATGAAATTATCCAGGTAATGTGTGAAGCAGATAAATGAAATGCTTTTCGTTTCAGTAAAATCGATTATATATGAAATGAATGTTTAATTTTATAAATAATCTTAGAGCAGTACTTGTGGTGGTTAACCTACCCTTTCAGGGAATGGAATTTACTGTCGTGTTCTTTCTCTTTTTTTTCTATTTTATATCTCACCGCAAGCAATATTATAAAAAAGAGAGTAAATTTTCATAACAGATGAAAATAATTTTGCTTGCAACCCAAAATTAAGGATAACAGAAATTAGAGACCTACATTAGCTAATTTTTATACTTTATGTTTCAAGAAGAGAGAGAGAGAGAGAGAGAGAGAGAGAGAGAGAGAGAGAGTGTGCATCATTACTTACCTCCATAGCCATTATAACAAGCAAAGACCACCCACGCAAGCGCTGCACCCCAAGCAGGGCGATGTAGCCCACCGTATATCAGTTGAGTCATGACGTCGTACGGTACTTTACGTGGGAAGACGTTGTATGACCAAACGCCGAACACCACCATGAGACCAGTTAAGACTGCCACGGTCCATCCAGCCAGGACCTCCCACTGTTAACCAAAGCAAATATCAGTAGAATCAGAGAATCTCGGGGCAATGTATGGCCTTAGAATCTCATTGATGGTTAACTGCAACAACTGTTGTTGATGTAGAAAATTCAGATATTGCTGTATTGCTTACAGAAGATAACAAATTTGACATTCATGTGGATTTTGAGGTCGTCAACAGAATAATGCTCTACTGAAAGATAGACAAAGCAAAACAAAATGCCGAGAGACAACCTTGCAACTGAAGTCTGGTAGAAAGGGGTTTCATACACATCTTACCGGTTTCAGCTTAATCTTCTGTGTTCCATTATTTGCCATAAAGACGCCGAGCCAGATACCGATATAAATAGGACCTGCGCGACACCATGGCGCAGTGTAGTTTAAGTTGAAAAAGTTCGTGCCATTCCTGTGAGGAAAATTAAACTATAAAGTCACGGTGTTGCTCGATATTTACAGCTGCAATTACCATAACACAGCGAATTATTAAACTGCTGCCTGAGAATATCTAAGTGGAATGGCAAAGACATTGCTGTTAACATGTTCTCTTTGTTCTTATTGTTCTCGTGTTCACTGCCTTTTCATATATATATATATATATATATATATATATATATATATATATATATATATATATATATATATATATATATATATATATATATATATTTATATATTTTTTTATTGAGTAATGTGCCCCCTTCTGCCAATTTGTGCCTGTATTTTTAGGATATCTGTATATCATTTTGTGACTCTTGTGGAGAAAGGTAAGCAATATTTTTTGTTTTGAGAAAACTGAGTCACTTCTGACAGTTGACTATATTAGTCCCTAGTATACACTGTTGTATTTAATTTCTTTTGGATGACAATAGCCTGGTTTCTCTTCGAAGAGGAATGTTTGTGTGAGCAACATTCTTAGGTTTGAGGAGTTCACTACTTCATCTATGGAGAGTTTAGGTTTGAGGAGTTCATTACTTCATCTATGGAAAGTATTGTAGTAATCCCCTCTACCACAGGTGGCATAAGTCTAGCGCAGCTGAAGATTCTGATAGAAACTTTTACTGCTGGATCGTAAAGAACAACTCTTCTTATAATTATTATAAAAACATTCTGAGGTAGATTTCAACTGTTTCTTACTTGTGCCCATTATTAAACGTCTCCATTCTGCTACACTGACCTGATAAACATTGCTCATTAAAAGTTGTGCGATCTGGCCTAGTTCCTGGTTAACAGACGATGTAGCACGTGAATGTCCTGTTTACATAGGCGATATGACTGAGTGTTTATGGGGCTCACTTCCTTTTCTGTATTGATACTGATATTTCTCCTTCCTGTCTCTTCATATGTATACATATCTCCTGTCTGCTTATAAGTGAATCGTGCATGCTGTTTAGTATGTTAGACTATTTCCTAGTACACAGGCAAGGGAGCTCAGTATATTCCTGAGTACTATTTTCTACACTGGCAAGCTTAAAAATTTCACTTTTAAATTAAGTTCGCAATCCTCATGGGACATCATTATGTTTAAGACCTCCTTGTAGCCTCTTCTATGGATTGAATGAAAGTTGTTTAAATGCTTTCTGACTGCTTCCTGGGCGTGAGTATAGCACCCCCAAAGCTTTCACTTGGGGTCCAGGTTTACAAATTAACTTGATTAATAACCCAGGAAAAAGTGGATGTTTTCCTCATTTAGGAGTCAGGGCAGATAATCAAGGAATTTGACCTTGATTTTCGTGGGTGTTGGGTGACAGTATTTTATGCAGAGGCAATACAAACTTATTTTGAGCAACTTTTTGTTGTACCTTAGTCAGTTGAATGCCAGTCTACTAATGTAACCTCCAGTTGGTGCTCATTCATGACAGTCCCTTTTGTTTTGGCAGACGGATGATGTATAATGTAGACCAACTGGAATGTTGGGATCATGATGATCACACAAAATCCACTTTGCGTGCAGACTTGATCCCGGTGTCCACAAAGTGCAGACCATGCAGACCACATACAGTCTGATTCTTTTGCATCTGCTGTCTCAGCTGAAGTAAATCAGATATACGAGGTGATGAAACGAAGAGTCTTGGTGAAAGTATTGTGACGATATGGAACAAAATGAGAACAAAAGGGGCCAAATGCGTAGCACAAAAAATTATGCAGGCCAAGTTTTATTCTAGAGTGCAGCCTCGGGGAAACTTTAAGACAGCGTGCTACAAAAATGAAGTATTATATAACATGGAAATCATGTGAATAGTCTTGAATATTTTTGGCATGTATGGAGTAGTTGAATAGTAAAACACCCTCTGAATTAAACTGTAAATTTCATTCATCTTCAAAACGTCATGAGCGATACTGTTAGACATCGGGGGTATTTTAATATAAGAAAGTAGAATATGCTGTCATATCTCTGGTAGAGATCGTGAAACAGTCACTTTGTAACACTGGGGACCTTGCCATAGTCTTCCTTCTAATCTGATTAAGACTTCAGTGCAGAGAACTTTGAGATATGATAAAACAGATAGATTGAAAATATGTTAAGTGTTGGTCTGCAAACAGCGTTTCGTTATTGCTTTGAAATGCGTATATTTTTTGCATTTTTAGGATCTCTTTCTTACTAAGACCTGTATCGGATCTTTGACTTAGGTTGCATTTCAAGAGAATCTGTTCACCTATGCATGTTGATAAATGTAATCTATAAAAACTTTACAAATAATTTCTCAGCTTACATCCACAGAACTATAGATAGAAAGTTGTTAAAGGTTATAAAATATGACAATAAATTAAAAGAAGAAATCGCGCTTTTTCCACAAGCTTATACAACTTGTATCTGATACGATATTCTCTTGCAGAACCACCGCGAGAGTTAATTACCCTCCTTACCAAGGTACTCTGTTATTAGTCCCCGTGGCTGAAATACTCAACCAGCAAATGCTGCACAGTAAGAAGAACCAAGTACGTGTACAGAAATGGCTGGGGCTACCCAGACATCAAAAGTCCAGAGGCCAAAACCCAAAATTGTAGCCAATCGGCAAACATCAAAGGGTAGCCCCTCGCTTTCTTGATTTATTACTGTACGTCTACCCATGGGAAGGCTGATCTGGTTATTTCCAGAATTTTCTGGTAACTAACAACCAGTCTAAGAGATGAGCTTAGCGTCCTTTATTTTCAAACTTATGTTTGGGAAGGGGGATCCCTCTCAGTTTGTGCGTAGCTATGGCCTTTGTGGAATGATTTGCGCTTTCAGTTCTATGCACACTGGTGTGTGCTGGTACCCAGCAAAAATTCACTTCCCTAAAATGACTGCTTGGTGAAAATAACCATTCCAAGAGTTCTATTACCAAAGGATGCTGGTATCAAAATTCCCAAACAGCAGTAATGTTCTCTGGGAACCACTAATGTTTACCGTCTCACTGACGTGAGTTAACTTTTCTTTCAGCCATTAACATTGCATATAGTTCAGCAGTGAATCTAAAGGACTTGCATTTTGAAGAGCTGCTGCACTCAGCGTCAGAAAGCATTCGATTGGCAGACATCAGGGTGTGCACAACAGCATTAGTTCGAGTCTGCCGGCTGATGAAGAGTTAGAGAATTTATTTCTGGTGATAGAAATTCATTTCTTGCTATAATGTGGTTCGGCACAACAGCAGGTCTTGCTAAGTAACCAGTTGGTTCTAGCCACGTTAAATCTAATCCTTCAGGCCAGCCCTAGGAGAGCTGTTCATCAGCTCAGTGGTCTGGTAAAACTAAGGTATACGTCAACTTGCTGCTGGTTAATGCCAAGGAAATCTTCAATGCATCACACATGCTTTTAAAATTAGCAGTAAATCTCCTAATACCTCACAGTAATGGAGGTATTTTCAAATGCAATATCTCTTCGTAGTATCATACGCCTTTTCTGGGTTCAGAAAGACCCTGGAATTAGGTAACTTTCATGCAAAGGCCTCTCGTATGGATGATTTCATATGAACTAACACTAACACATCTGAAGCAGAACTCAAGTTCCCGAATCCACGTTGTACTGGAGAAATATAGTTGTAATGCTTCAGATACAACATAAATCTTACAGTGACCATCTTTTTCACAGTTATATTTTAAACATTATTAATGCGATAACAAAAGCCACGAACAAAACACTTTGCTCTCGAAATAGAAGAAAATAAAGGGAAAAAATACCTGTAAACTAGATGATTTATTACAAGAAAACGTATACTTACGCATCAAGTAACAAGCTTGTAGGTGGCAGATCATAGGCATAGTTCACTGCAGCGGGTATAATGAATGAAGCCATTGTCACAAAATAGAGCCATACCATCCCTAGAAAGTGAACGACGAAATGGATAAAACAATTATTCAAAAAGCATTCATTTCGATTTTTTATCCCTTACATGGTTCTTATAAATGACAGAAACTTCAGGACTAATGCAGCACTGTTTTCATATTAAAGTTGCTCATAATTGTTCAAGCGTCCTTTTTCAAAAGTGAGAACGTTAACTATGTCATTCTGATTTTTACCACAATTTTTATAGTTTTCTAGGAGTTCGACCTTTAGATGATCACCCGTCATCAAAAGGATGAGGATGGGTAATTCATAGTGATTTGAATAACAGAACATCCATTCAAGAGGTTCTTTACAAATTAGTACATGTAATCAGTATTTCTTGATGACCTATGCAATGTATTTAGACAAAAACCATTCTTCGAAGGAATAAAAAATACGTCAGAATGAAGCAAATAGAAAAATACACTTGATAACAACTGAGCAATGCTGAAAAAAAAAAGCTGAGAACGGGTCCCAGTACCTTGGAAAAATTTACTGATCCAATATATATATATATATATATATATATATATATATATATATATATATATATATATATATATATATATATATATATATATATATATATAGTGTGTATATGTATATATAATTAATATATATATATGAAATCTTCAAATATAATATGTATAATTGACCCATTGAACTGATGGAAATCTTGTGACCCAAGAGCCTAAAACTCAATCCGAAGCATTTATGAAAAAGGAAAGCAGCTCGTTTGTTGGCTTCGTTGTAATTTTTGAAGAGCTGTCTTGAAAGTGTGACTCTGGAGGAAATATGGATAAATACAAACTGAATGGGAAATTATAAACATGATGTGCTAAAACTTTCGCAGAGTTGTATTTCTCTGCATTTATTACATTGTTCTGTTTTCATTCCAAGGAATAAAATTTGTGCAAATTAAAGAACGGCTGCTGTACATGACATGTGATAACTTCAATTAATGTTATTGAAAACAAACTATATTGGCGTAGGATATAAATCTAAGTAATTTAGGAGTTAATTACGATAATTACCAAGTCTCTCATTATACAAGATCGGCAGCAGTATTAATGGTGCTACGAGATACAGCTGAGAATCCACAGCCAAGTACCAGCACTGCCCAAGACACTGAAAAAAAAGGCACAATTATTGCAGGACTTGACGACTCTCTCTCTCTCTCTCTCTCTCTCTCTCTCTCTCTCTCTCTCTCTCTCTCTCTCTCTCTCTCTCTCTCTCTCTCTCATACATCACACACACACATATATGTATATATAAATTTGCCTTTCGTCCTAGAAGGAATTGACTCCACTACGTTTTGATCATCCATTTCTTGGCAATTAGTCTGGGGTTAGGTTGCTGGCTCACGTCCTTAGTCACAAGAAAAAACAACACAGAGTAATGTTACATGTGTGTTGAATGAATTAAAGAAGGATGTGAATCCCAGTGTTTTAGCAAGAACTAAGGGACATTCCATTCCCTTAATATGAGTGTATCAGTGATATGCAACAGCCTGTTTCCTTTCACAGAGAAATTTCATGAAATTTTTTTGTTGCACACCATCGCGATATTCATTAGATTTGTCGAGGTAGTAGGTAGTTCAAGCGGTGTGTTGAACATAGTAGCTGTTCTTGACATATAAATCTGATGGTTTGATGTTGCCTATCTGTCAGTCAGATCACCATAGAAGCACCAAAGTATCTTAGGTGTTCATTGTTGACCCTTTTCTTCAGGTTATTCTTAAGTCATTTAGAGGTCCTATGGAATGGCTTTTGTTACATCACTCTTATTCATTCGGAAGAAGGTCATTAAGACCATCATTTTAAGTAATTTGAAAAGAATCATTAAGGCCATCAGGTCATTTGGTAGGTTCACTTCACCTGGCAATAAAGTCTTAACGTACAAGCATATTGTTGGAACGCCTCATAGAGGATAGAGGTCCACATAAAATCACTAATTTCCAGTGCTATTTACACCACAGAAACATCTGAATGAAAGAAATCTTCACAACTGCCTTAAGTGAATCATTTTAAGCTATGTTTTCTGCCAAAATAAGTGTGGTGGCTCCATGACCTCAGAAGGTCTTGCTGTTAAGCTATCGAACTGCATAAATCATAATTCCTCTGTAGATGAGAGAGGAGTCTTGTTTCATAAATCCTTACTAACTTGGGTTCACCTTAACAATTCTGAATTAAGTATTTACTATCCAGCATTTGGATTATCGCTACAAAGATCAATAAAAGATGGATAATATTATTAATTCTATTTTGATATGTATTCTGATAAGACAGGAAGCTTTATCGTCGCCGAGAATGATATTACTTTAGAACTGAATTCTCAGCCCGTCAGACAACCCTTCTATAGGATATTCCCACACTTTTTACCAATTTAAGGTCAGATGTTGGAAATTTTTTAGTGGAATGCAAGGACAGGTTTACAATGAGATGCCCAGAAAACAGTGATTTTCGGAATATGACCTGCTTTTGATGCAGGGATCAGTATGTCACCCAGACCGGGTGACCAGGTAATTAGAAAGACTTATTTACACGTACTCTGTAATTGGCTGCCGAACTTGGCTGTGAAACCCAGGTCCGACAGCGAAGCTCAGAGCTTACAGAATAACTTGTCTAAACTAGATGTACCGACAAGAAGTGCTACAGCAGAGTAACAACTTTTATATCTGATATCTTCTGCGCAGTATACCACTTCAGACCTTACAAGGAAGGACAGGAAAAACTCATTGTCTAATCTGACCATCTTACAGTGACTTCTTGAATAAGCTTAAGAATAACAGTTAGAAGCTACTGTGACGGTCGCATATTTTGACAAAATTCACATTTGAAGTCCAGAAAATTCACAGTCCTCAGAAAATCGATCGCAGATACATTCGTAATACAATTAGCTCATTCGGAATATCATATAACATTTTGTTGATACCCGTAATGATAGTTAATATATTTAAGATAATCTTTCCAGGGAGGAATGTTTTGCAGCGCTTCTCTGTCTGCAAATCCTTTGTAAATAGTTTGTGAATCAGTGATATATACTTTGATGTTCCACTTTCCTAGGAATTCCCGTCTCTTGAGGCGGTACCAGTTTTGCGAGTTTATATTTTCATTTTTCCGTTAACTTTCTTCTCCTGAACATCGAAGTTTTGGTTTCTTCAAAGGCAGGTGGCAGCCGCAACAATTCTTGTTTACTTTTGTTCACTTCACTCATGACAGCATATCTAACGTATTTTTTAATATATATATATATATATATATATATATATATATATATATATATATATATATATATATATATATATATATATATATATATATATATATATATATATATAATATATATATATATATATATATTATATACACTATATATATATAAATATATAATTATATATATACATATATTATATATATGTATATATGTATACACACACTAGCTGACCAAACCCGGCAATGCCTGGGTAAACTCTCAAGAACTTAAACAACTTTTCGCGATTGTCCCTTTTATCCAAATAATACAGTGCTGACTTTCCCAGTTATCCAGGTATTACTGGGGTGACTGACCCTTTTATCCAGAAATTACTGTACTAACTGTCCCTTTTATCCAAAAATTACTTGGCTGACTTTCCCATTTATCCAAATATTACTGATGTGACAGTCCCAGTTATTCAGGTATTACTGAGGTGACTGTCCCTTTTATCTTGGTATGATTGTACTAACTGTCCGATTTATCTAGGTATTACTGTGGTGACTGTCCTATTTATCCAGATGTTTCTATGGTGTTTGTCCCCTCTTCCAAGGTATTACTCTACTGATTTTCCCATTTATCCAAATATTACTGTGCTGACTGTCCCTTTTATCTAGGTATTACTGTGTTGACTGTTCCATTTACCCATGTAATACTCTGTTGACTGTCCCATTTATCCAGGTATTACTCTGCTGACTGTCCCTTTTACCCAGGTATTACTGTACTGACTGTACATTTTATCCAGACATTACTGTGGTGACTGTCCCTTTTATCCAGGTATTACTGAAATCAAAGTCCCTTTTATTCAGGTATTACTATGGTGACCGTCCAATTTATCCAGGTATTACTGTGGTGACTGTCTATTTTTTCCAGGCATTACTGTGGTGACTGTCCCACTTGTATTACTGTGCTGACTGTCCCTTTTATCCAAATATTACTGTGGTGACTGTCCCATTTACCCCCCCCCCACCTAAATGCACCCCCTAACTGAAACACCCCACTAAACCTAAGCACACCCCCACTAAACCTAAACACACATCCCACTAAACGTAAACACGCCCTGTTCTAAACCTAAACACGCACCTCCTCTACACCTATACAAACCCCCTACTTAACCTAAACACAAACCTTAATAAAGAATTATTAATCACATGAAATAAAAGCATTTTCAATATTTCTATGGTATCAAGTACATGAAATGGGGTATGATAAACCTGTAGAATTTATTTACTGCACAAGTTACAAAGGGAAGGGGGATGGGGGAAGGGGAATGGGAAATATTACAGATTTAAAACCTATCCTATTATCTACGTTGGGTCAAATGATGGCCACTTGCCAAATTTTGTCCTGATCGGTTAAGCAATTACCAAGTAAGTTACGAAGGGAAGGGGATGGGGGAAGGGGAAGGGGTACGGGTTTGAAACATACCCTATTATCTAAGTTAGGTCAAAATGATGGCCATGCATCAAATTTTGTTTAGATTGGTCAAGAGGTTACCACACAAGTTACAAAAGGAAGAGGGAAGGGGGTTGGGGAAGGGGAAGGGGAATAGGGTACAGGTTTGAAACCTACCCTGTTATCTAAGCTGGGTCAAGTAATGGCCACATGCTAAATTTTGTCTAGATCAGGGGATGGGTGAAGGGGAACGAGAAGCGGGTACGTATATCTAAGTTGGGTCGAATGATGGTCATATGCTAAATTTTGTCTAGATAGGTCAAGTGGTTACCACGTAAGTCACAAAGGGATGGGGGAAGGAGAAGGGGAAGGGGGTATGGGTTTGAAACACCATTTTATCTAAGTTGAGTCAAATGATGGCCACGTGCAAAATTTTATCTAGGTCGGTCAAATGGTTACCACATAAGTTACAAAGGGAAAGGGGAAGGGGGTACGGGTTTGAAACCTACCATGTTATATAAGTTGGGTCAATTGATGGGCACGTGCCAAATTTTGTCCAGATCGGTCAAGCGGTTACCACATAAGTTACAAAGAGAAGGGGGAGGGGAAGGGGAAAGGTGTATGGGTTTGAAACCTACGCTCTTATCCAAGTTGGGTCAAATGATGGCCACTTGCCAAATTTTGTCTAGATCGGTCAAGCTGTTCGGATTTCTATAGTGCACAAACATATGGACACATACAAACGTTCATTTTTATATATATATATATATATATATATATATACTATATATATATATATATATATATATATATATATATATATATATATATATATATATATATATATATATATATATATATATATATATATATATATATATATATATATATATATATATATATATATATATATATATATATATGTATATATATTATATATATGTGTGTGTCTGTGTTTATATATAATTATGCGATTATATATAGAGTCCATGCAAAACTCCCTCTCGTAAATAGTCATATCCATATCAGTAACACTGTACTGCATAATTACATATATATGATATGAATTGACCGATAAATTCATACTTTATTCTTAAGTAAACTTACCGATTGTTCGTCAAACTTCCATCCAAAATTACTGACAAAGGTGACATCTATCCACCAGTTTCGCTGGCATATGTCTCTGGTGTAATTCCATACCGGCGCCAGAGGGCCATCCAAGAAATATTTGGCAACAGTGGCATACAATCCGGCAGTAAGTAGAATTGGCGGCACTAACCTGGTTGAATAAAAGGAGACGAATGACCTGGTTAAATTTTCAGTACCTGAACAGAATTCATTGTACATATATATTTGTTACCTGTATAAAGTTTTCTGTGGGTAAACACGGAAATGATTTTTACTTTAGGTCATTTCTGGATGACAGGTTTTTCGTACAATATCAGAATTCAATTTAACGATTTTTTTCTTTTTAATTTGTTTTGCATAGTAAGACTTGGTGGGATAGATAGTGAACTCACAGCAAAAATGAAGTCAGTATTTTTCCCTGCGCAGTTAAGGTTTGGAATTGCTCACACCTATACATATTCATATATTCTGAACAGTGCCATGTACAGAATCCATTTGGAAAGAGCTCTTTTGAGATTTTTTAACATGAGAGTTATCCATCCTCTTCTTGGATTTTATCTGTTGGTCACCTCTACATTAAGACTTTTTATGTACTTTAATCCATATTTTGACATTGTTCTATTGTCTTGTGTTTTTTCTGACACCCTTCCATGTAAACTCCATTATCATTTTACTAGTAATTGCAAATGTCTTCTTTATCACGGGGACAAGGGAAAGAAACCCATACAAATGACAGTCGTATGTATAGGATATTAAATTTCGTTGTCCTGTTACTCATTTTTCCAAAATTGGCAGCCGTAATCTTAATTATTAGACATAGTATACCATACATATAATTATAGCCTCTGTTCTGTGGACTTCCATGGTCTTGGAAAGAGTTCCAAGGATATATCTGGGAAACATGTTTTCTTTCTTTACCGATTTTTTTCGTTACCTTTTATTTATTTTTTTGCTTAGTAATTTATTGTACCTGTAGACCACCAGCCAAATCATCATTTGTGAAATTTTCAGATCGGATTGTAATTTTAGTTCTGAACATCTCATAGAAGCCATAGAGAGCAAACTGGAACTATGCACTTTCGTCTCCCCAATGTTTACATGAGAACGCATCCGGTCTTCCACCTACAGCAGGTATGTAACAATTAATTATACAGGTAGAGTTGTAGATCTTTATTATATAAACGAAGTATCATAAATAAGCCAAGATATTTTGTTGAGTTACGTGTGACTTGAATGGAAATTAAGAAGACGAAGGTACAGGCTAAAAGTAGTAGAGGAATGGTATAGACCATATTTATGAATCACAGGCCCTCTACAATACAGCATGTGAAGAATGTTTTTTGTATATTTTACAGTACCATCGACAGGGTTCTATTTTCTGCTGTTTTTTTTTATATAAAATGACTGGTAGGTCGTGAAACCTGATTTACAGGGACCAGGGGAAAGGGCTGAGTTTGCAGGAATGTTGCTTATAATTAAGTCATGCATGGAAACCAGAGACATTACTTACGGGGAGTAAGGAATTAATCTGATTAAGAAAAGAAAAAAGTGTAAAGTAAAAAAATATATATATAATAAAAAGGACAACAAAATATCAGTGGACTGGAGGGAGTGGAAATGTTAATGAGTAAGGAGAGACTTTATTTAATGTTGATTCAAGACAATCAAGATGCAGTGTAAGAATTACTACGGCACAAGATTTAATGAAACAGTGATTTATGTGTGAATGTTTCAATGCATTTTTAGAAACGCAGTGTAAAGTTGATAAGGCCATTGAACTGAATGATTTCGAGATATGTCTTAATCAGAACAGGACCATTAAAGTGTTGAGAATAGGAAGTACAGAGATGAAATACTAGACCAGAGAAGGGCTTAGGTATACAAGAGAGTGGAGGACATATCACAAGAAAGTTAAATTTAGAAACAAGACGGAGAGTGGGCAGACATTCGTTTCATGTCCACAGACTTCAAACTCACTACTATATAAATAATGAAGAAACTTGTGTAAGGAAAAGGCTTTTCTATAAATTCACCAGGTTATGAACATACAGACTAGTAGTTTTTCAGTTCGAGGTAGGTGCCAAGTTTTGAATAAAGAGCAAACATTAGTTAGACATGATTGAAATTCTTATTAGAAAGTCAAATATGGCTGAAGTTACGTTCGGGGAAGGAATAATGTTAGCATTTGTGCATTTGTATAGCCCTTATTTCAGAAACTATTTTTTTGCACGCTGTTATACTCGCACTGATGGCTGTGGCTGGTTCTGTAGGAATGTTTTAGAAGAATTGAGGAGACAGAGCGTTATTGTTATTTTTCCTCGGTGCATTTTTTTTTAGTAAGTATGCAACCTAATTCGAAGGGAGACCTTGAGAAAGCTTCGACGAAAATAAACACAATTAGACAATATGCAAAAGAAATATTAACAGCAATATTAACAGCATTACAACAAATGGAAGATGAAGAATTTTTATCATTACTGAAAAGAGTAGAAAAAAAGCACAGGACTCAAGACTGTACAAATATAATCCATATAAGCCATAAAATTTAAATACTAAAAATTAAGCGTGAATTATAACACACAGAAGGCCTTTTTAATTGTTTAGAAAATGTTAAAAGCAAATTTATTCTATATGACAAGCATTTCATAGAGAATAGCGGATGCGAATGCAATTCAAAAAGATCACATAAGGTAGAGATTGCTTCCTCGTATAACTCTGATTATAATGATTTAAGATGAACATTTTGCAGAAGCATTTTCAGGTAGAAAAACAAGGTAAAACAATTAGTTAGTTTCAGTTCTAATATGAAAGGAATTTTCTGCCTTGAGAAAGAGGTCTGATAGTAATGGTAATGGTTTTTTTCATACGTAAATTCAGCAAAGACTTCTAAACTACCCAGTTAACTCATGCTTTTGGAAGCATTTAGTTCTGTAAACGTTAAATCCGAGCATACGAACGTATGGACGAATGTATAAATAGACTATAAACTTTCCAGGTAGGATTTGAACTAAAGCATTTTTGGTTCAGTGAGACCTGATACTTAAAATATTCATATATCACATGAATGTTATTGATAGAATTGGTGGTGATGATGATGATGATATTTAAAATGCCTCTTATATCTCGTTAATGTGATCAGTAGACCTAGTGATGATGATGATGATGATGGTGGTGGTGGTGGTGGTGAAAAACCAGCGCTGTACCTGAGTATTCTATGGAAGTAGAATAGGAAGATGTTGAATCTTTTGCTCCTCTTGTATTCTCTCACAACACTGTAGGCCATCAGGAATCCTCCCATGAAGAAAAAAGAGTCGACACTGGGAAAGCCATTGAGCGCTGTCTGATAGAGAAGGCCTCTCATTTTCTGGAAGAAAATAAATAGTTATAAGAGACATGAAATAATAACAGCTGTCTAGGCACGTATATGGACATATCTGTCTTTCTCGTGGTCAGGTCGGCCATGTGACCTCGCCCTGATACTCTGGATGCTGTCTGGTATCCTGCTACGGACATTAGAATTAATTCATATTCTTTCGCTTGGATCTCAGGCTTTGTAGTGACAAGCGCATCCAGAAAGTGTGAGGAATTCGACAAATTAAGAGGGCATTGTAATTATTACAATTACATATGTATCTGGTAAAAGGGGATTCTATATACATACATATATATATATATATATATATATATATATATATATATATATATATATATATATATATATATATATATATATATAATGTGTGTGTGTATGTATGTGTGCATATCTGACTTGTGTAGTTCCAAGTGCTAAGAAATATAAACGGTTACTAGTATGGGTGCTATCCATAATCCACAAACCAATACACTGTTTTTTTGTCCTGTCTCTTGAGAGAATTCAGTAATATAAAGGGCAAACTTAAGAAAACAAATGAAATAAAATTATACAGACAACCTGTTATATTAATATTTCCGGGAAAAGTAAAACATTAGACGTCGTCTGTGACATCATGAAAAGCACACGGAAGCCAACGTCATAATTTTGCCTCTATATTACAACCTTTGTAAAACCAGATCTGCTAAGGACGTTTTTTTTTTCAACTTAATAATATGTAGTCATATTCGCTGTGAGAATTGAGAGAAGTCTGTAATATTACTCTTGATAACTCTGACGCAGTATGCAATTTAAGCGCCTGCTTTTGAGCCTCTGTACCTAAACTTCTGCTTATTTTTTTTTATTTATGTATTTTCTAAGTTCTTCCCTTCTCTAATCTCGTTTCTTTTCATCCGTCCAACTACCCTCAGTTTGTTGTTGCTGATGGTACATTATCTGCTCCATTTCTTATTTCCAGTAGTTTTACTCAGTGTTATACTCTTTCTGTCTCACTAATTTTATATATTGTTGTGAATATTTCCGAAGCTTTTGTCACTGTTCTCAGTTAATAAGCTCTTGATTCCATTTGCCAGCCAAAAATGATTTCAGTTTTTTTAACATTAATATTCTAATGTCTCATACACTTGAGAAAGTTATGAAGGAGCAACGAAATTCGTCGCAAATAAATTGTCATGTTTGTTAACCTACGCTATTCTTTTCCTGATAAGAATTAGATTTCCAAAATATCTGTCTACTCTATCCCTTTGTTATTAAATATTTTTCTCGAGCCTGCGTTCTCCTTATGAGTGGTTTTCCTTGTGATTCAGCCCACCTCAATTATTTTACTTTTACCTCTAAATCTTCCTTAAGTCTCGGACCACTGTACCTGTCTGCTCCTATTTACAGATTAAATCTAAAAGATGATGATGTGATTGAAAATCCTCCACTTGACCCAGTATCTTGGGTGTTGAAATTTCTGCAGTTTGTGTTTTGAATCTCGCTCAATTAAGATTACCAAAAGCGAGTCGAAAAACTTCACTTCTATCTTTCGATGTTTTAGACAGATTTCTCCGTTCCAGTTACTTAAGCTTCCCATTGCCCATAAATTTCTCCGTTTGAAAAATTTTTTCTTATGTTTGTTTTTAGTTTTCTGTAAAAGAAAACTATTCTGCCGGCTTTCTCTGTCAGTCGGTACTTTTTCTGTCCGCCCTCAAATCTTAAAAACTACTAAGGCAAGAGGGCTACAAATTGGTATGTTGATCATCCACCCTCCAATCATCAAACGTACCAAATTGCAGTCCTCTAGCCTCAGTAGTTTTTATTTTATTTAAGGTCAAAGTTAGGCATAATGGTGCGTCTGGCAACGATATAGGACATGCCACGACCGGGCGGTGGTTAAAGTTTCATGGGCCGCGGCTCATACAGCATTATACCGAGACCATCGAAAGATAGATCTATTTTTGGCGGCCTTGATTATACGCTGTAGCGGCTGTACAGAAAATTCGACAGCGCATTTTTTACTTGTTTTTTCGTTTTTCCCTTCTTTTTGACTGAATAAATGGTAATCGTTAACAATGTAGTAGCTTAACATTTCAAGTTGTCCTTATAAAATAGAAATACCTGTTTGGAAATTTCCAGTGTTTCCTTGTCAAGTACTGTTGATATTAAGCCTAACTGTTTATGAATTTGGCACTACAACTTTTTTCTTTTTAATAAATGTTCTGGCATTCTAGACCTGGATGTTTGTACTACTTACGTCAAACATACTGAAGAGGTTGGTTGTGTAAACAAAGGTTTCCATTTGTTGATGAGCCCATACCACCCAGGTCATGGACAAGACCCTAAGGAATAAGAAGGACTGATATAAGCCGTTAATGAAAATAAAACTTCCTAGAAAAGTATCTCGCTCATCCAGGAAATCATTTGTGACATCTAGTAACTTAACATGACTTTTAGGAAAATGTCCTTTCAGAAAAATTGCTGGTATTCCTTATAATTTTACCTTATCCCGTGAAGACAGGTGACGGTCTCAGGTGTGCTTTCCGTATTCATGTGAAATACCTTCTGGATGTTCGTGTACGCAGAGAATGGAAGAAGGTAGCGAAGACCACCTGTGAAATAGTGCTTAAAGTCAGTATTCGGTTTTTCGTTGGAAAGGCATGAAAGAATGGTTTCTTGCTTATTTATTCTCTCTCTCTCTCTCTCTCTCTCTCTCTCTCTCTCTCTCTCTCTCTCTCTCTCATATTGGGCGGGTGGGTTCCGTTCTCAGCCAGCACTCTGCTAACCGCGAGCTCGAATCTCCGACCGGCCAATGAAGAATAAAGAGGAATTTATTTCTGGCGATAGAAATTCATTTCTCGCTATTATGTGGTTCGGATTCCACAATAAGCTGTAGGTCCCGTTGCTAGGTAACCAATTGGTTCTTAGCCACGTAAAATAAGTCTAATCCTTCGGGCCAGCCCTAGGAGAGCTGTTAGTCAGCTCAGTGGTCTGGTTAAACTAAGGTACACTTAACCTCTCTCTCTCTCTCTCTCTCTCTCTCTCTCTCTCTCTCTCTCTCTCTCTCTCTCTGTATTTTCCAAATGCCAAACAACCACTCAAAATCGCTAACTTTTCAAAAAGTCAAAAGTTAAAGAAAACGACCACTGGGTAGGAATGGGTAACAGTTCCACGACGTGATCAGATAGTTTTTGAGGTAGAAACTGCACAAGAAACTGCCATGAAATCCGCGATATGTTGTAGACCTTACCTTTGGACAAGCTCTTCGTTGCCTGTTTTCTGAATATATATATCCACCACGGAAGCCAAAGCAGTCAAGCAGGCCAGAACGCTGAGCACGACTCTGTTTGGGTGAAGGAAGTGAATTATTCAGGACGAAAACCTCGGTAGCAAAAACGCTTGGTAGAAAGCTTCAGTTGTAACTGATGTAGTTGATTTAATTGATTTTTTTTTGTCGTATCGGATTAACAGATGGCCTAAGAGACGATATGAAGAAGCAGGTCATTTAGCTTCCCGAGGTCGCTAAAGGTAAATGTTAATTTAATGTAATTAGTTTACCTCACTGCTTCAGTAATAATAATAATAATAATAATAATAATAATAATAATAATAATAATAATAATAATAATAATGTGAAGGGAGCAGACCCTCTTTCAAGCAAGTCTTGTTAAAGAGAATGGCAGCATCAGTGGAATTGATTTTATATATGGTTTTTTCAATTCTTATTTTCTTCTCATCAGGGCTGATATTTGCTAATAATAATAATAATAATAATAATAATAATAATAATAATAATAATAATAATAATAATGAATAGACAGATAGCACTGAAATATGACTGTTGCCATCCTTTCTATTTTTTTTTATGTAAAATGCATCTGATTTTATAGAAGTAACAACAAAGGATGTGTTTTCCCAAGGAGTGCATATAATTTTTTGAAAAAGTAAGTTTGAATTAAGCGCTGAACCTGAATCCTACAGGAATACGTATAACAGAGTCAGTGTCAATTATTATGGTAGATTATGGGTTACTCGAAGAGCAAGAGCCCGTGCTAGAACAAGGCTGGCTTAATCTAAAACTACATCATGGCTACGTGCATAAGTCACTGACACCTGTGTGTCAGCCCAAAAGGATACATGCTCGAATTCTGGTCAAGGGCGCGTACTTCTAAAATATAATGCCCGTAGGTTGTAAGTTATAACCGATGTAGTAAATTCGGTGTCAGTTTACTATCCGTTTCGGTAAAACTTTGCTTTAGTTGCACGGCCTGATTCCCGTCAGTCGCCGACCAGGACAGGTTACTGCCTTTTTGGGGGGTCCATGGGGGCCAGACACCCGCCCCCCCCCTCGGGCCAGGTCAGGGCACGTCGCCGTAAGCTAGGTCAGTTAGGTAAGATCTGATTATAGGAAAGGTTATGTTTATGTATGAGGAACCTGTCCCGGTTGACGACTTGCTGGAATCGGGCCGCGCAACTAAAGTAAAATGTTACCCTTGTTTCTTGATATTTGAAAGTATCCATATGCGATAAGATAAGATCAATGTATATATATATATATATATATATATATATATATATATATATATATATATATATATCAATCTTCTCTCTCTCTCTCTCTCTCTCTCTCTCTCTCTCTCTCTCTCTCTCTCTCTCTCTCTCTCTCTCTCTCTCTCTCTCTCTCTCTCTCTCTATATATATATATATATATATATATATATATATATATATATATATATATATGTGTGTGTGTGTGTGTGTGTATATCAGTATATATATATGTATATATATCAATACATACATATATATATTCTTTGTGAGAATACTCACAAAGAATACTTGCAAGTAAAATAACATTTTCAGTTATTCGAATGTGCAGAGGTGACAAAGATGAAACAAACTTTAAATTGTCAACTTTATATCTGTAGCGTATTCAACGGATATATCGGTCTAAACGCGTACGCAAAATAACTTGCATCATAAATTTTTGGCCTCCTGAATATCTTCAGTTTCGATATATTTGTTCTCTTGATTAAAGTCTGAAAGAACATCACAAATGTACACTAGTCATATGTTAAACTCGGAAACCACTTTGTTTAGGAATACCGTTACCCGAGAAAGCTTTTAAGCCAGAGAATAGACGAAATAATGTTTAAAAAAAAATATAACATAAATTGCCGTTATCTGAGTAAAATTTAAAGTTAGAAAATGGAGAAAATCTCTAAAAATAATGAAAACAAAACTTGTCCTATCAACACGAAGTTGTCGTCGGTAAAAGATTATGACAGCTAACACTTAGAATCCTACTATCAAAAACAATGACAATAATTGTGCAGATGATAATTATGAAAAAATGATGATGACGATCAAATCCTTACATAAAGACAATATCCTCAGTGGAGAAAGGGTCAGACGTGAGGTCCGTGTGACAGTTGATTCCTTGAACGATAAAATCCGTGCCCTTAACGACTTCTTCCATCGATTCCTGAAAAAGGAGGGATCCTAAGGGTGCGTCCACACTACATCACAAATGTCATAAACACGTGGTGGAAATTTACAGCTTCCGTATCACAAAAGGTTGAAAACAAATCAGTGACATCTAGTGGAGAACGAATCTTTGGTAAGTGCTGGATAATCGTATAAAGCACTCAAGGTTAGGGCCACGAATGAGTCGCCTGACTTGTGTTGAACCTGTTTGTGACGTGTTTGCGATGGGTTGCCTATCTATGTGTGCTGATGACAAGTTCACCTGCAGTATGGACGCACCGCAAGTTGTGTCTGATTGCGGATGCTGAAGCTCCTCATACTGGGTAATCTCGTGTATTATTTCTGATGGCTTTCGGCCCTCTTTGTAACTCAGTACCACTTGAGTCAGACTACTAAGGTTTGTATTAGGGAGAGTAACGGTTGGTTACAATTTCGTTAGTTAAGTGCATTAACCATGCACCTCAGCCGTCTTTTATAATGTCGTTTAGCCATCGACTTCCATTCCTGCTTCCTTTCTTCAGTCTTGCTCGCCAACATTTATAACTATTACTTTTAGTGTAACTGCGGGGGTTTCTCAAATTTCCACCTGTAGATCTCTGTGCATAATCTCCTTTATATTGTCTGTGCATAATCTCCTTTATTTTCTCTGTTCATAATCGCCTTTATTTTTTCTATTTACAATCTCCTTTATTTTCTCGGTCGCTTTACCTTGCTCCATCTTTTAGCCATCTCAAGCTTTGAGTAGCCGAAAGTGCCCCAGTGCTTGGCTTGACTGCCTAAATTTCATAAACCATATATCAAATCTTTTATCCTGACTAAGACCTGGCATGAAAGGATGAGCTTTCATACCCCAGCTATCAGGGGAGATTTTCTACATTTGGATCCGCAACTAAGTTCCTTCTTGATTTTCGACCATTTACAATGGCGACAATACTGGTTTACATAAGTATCCTATGCGACCCGCCCGTCTAATAACATTGGCTCTTATTAATAAAAAATCATAGTTATTTACTTGATAATTGTGGGAAATAAGGAGTTCTATTAATTCTTACTTTTATAGTCTTTATTTACATCTAATATTCAGATAATGAGAATTCTTTGAGGTTATAGAAACCTAACATCTACTGGTTAGAGTGAGAGGGACCTCATGTCTGTCAGAATTCTAAGTTATCTATTGAAAGGCTTATCATCAGGGACGTAGACAACAATGTGCATTTAAATGCATAATTGGTTTTACTGAGGTAACATTCTTTTCAGGAAACTACAAAGAAACAGACATGTTCCTAAAAATAGAGAGATTTATGGGCAGACATGAACTGGGCCGCATACACTAGGTGTGAAGTGCTCAGAGAGACATTGCACTTAAACTCGCATGAAGAACTTACCTGAAGGTCATATCCGGTACACACGTCCGGTATGCAAGTGGAATAGCCGACTTGAGTTCCATTTACCGTACCTGGGCTGAGTAGTACATCTATAATGGTTGACCCAACCTCTGCTGGGTGCACCCATGGTAGTGAAAATACAGGATTTGCCGCACTCTCTTGATATGCTAGCTTTTTCCTCTGGAATTTCCTGAAAGAGAAAGACTGCAATAGTGAAAATCTCAGCTCTAATTTTCTGGTAATTTAATGAAAATGAAAATGGTAGGGACAGTGCTCAACTTCAATGACCTTCACGAGCATCTCAGTGATTACACTTTTTCCTGTTACTTTCATACGTCTCACATAACTTCATAGGAAACGCCTATCCATACACCTTTTTAAAACTGATGTTATCATATTTTACTTATATACGAGTAAATTTAATCGAAATAATAAGAGGGTGTATAACAGCAGATATCATTACTTCCCCATTTGTTGTAACCTGCAGTCCTGCATGAACAACTGGAAATATTTTTGAGTAACTTTAAAGTAGGGAAACAGCATCATCAGCGAAGAAATCGCTCACTTGGAACTTTTGAAGAAATTTCAACCTTAAATAAATAAATATATCTTAGTTGTTAACTCAAGAGACCATAGATTAATTAGCTATTCACTCAAGAGGCCACAAATTAAATAGTTTTCCACTCAAGAGGGCACAGATTGAATAGGTGTTCAGTCAAGAGACCACAGATTAAATTCTGTAGTTACCGTAACTTAAACCGAGAGACTCTTCGGATAGGCAAAAGAATTCCAGATCTGTGGCACTCACTTGAGATTTATATTGCAGTATCTGCCTTCATAGGAACCTTCTTCTGTTGCGTTGGGAGATGAGACGAAGTTTTTGCATTCATCGTAAACGCCGTGAAAAGACATGAGTCCTATCATGTATCCGGAGGACGTTTTCCCCCAGGAGTCGACCACTGTGAAACAGGAGAGATGGCTGTCTTAGCAGACTAAGAAGGATAATTTAAGATCTTTTTGCAAAAAATATTAGAAGGCCAGCAGTGACTGAAAAAATCTTTTGTTTAATCTAATATGAAATCAAGCCTGATGGAACACAAACACAATGGAAACGAAGGAAAGAGGATTTTAAGTACAGTACTCATTTGTACATCCTTCTATGATACAATCCTTTTCTGGAAGTAAATTAAAAGCGTCTTCGTAAGAGGTTGTAGGCATAACAAGTAGATTGATTATAACCATTAGCCTATAGTTAAGCCGAAAATAACTGGGAAGCTACTGACTCTTAGTTACATATGGAATTATAATTATGTAGGATAAGAAACATAGACATTAGTGTCAGTTTAGGCTTTTGGCTTCGCATAGATTTCTGGTTGCATGGAAAATATTAGTTGGCTGAAAATCTTCTGGCATTCCGTACATTATGCTTTCGTCGATATAGTGATCAAATACTCATCCTAAATAAAAAAAAAAAAGTATTCACTTTTATGGTGTTTGAAGACGAAGCATCAAGATCTACTTCGGTTGCGAAATGAAAGGGGTGAAACTTGTTTCTTTTAAAACAATGATAAATTTTCGTCGCCGTCTTTAGAAAATTATTCACCACTGAGCGGGTTCAAGACTTGCTGCTATTCCTTGATTGTGCCTTCAATACAGGAAAGATAACGAGACATGGTTATTTGAATACTTTTTATCGTTGATCTAAGTTTTACTGCTTTCCTTCTCTTCTTGTTATCGTCAATATTATCATTATACTTAAACTTTCACCAAATTTATCATCCGCAACATCCGATACCGGAACGTTTACTTCACGAGCTATGAGGAAATTTTTACAAAACATTACAAATTTACAAAATATTTACAAAACACAGCGCTCGCATCTAAATGTATCGTGCATGGCAAGTATTAATATCTACTTGTATCACTTAATTCTAAGTGTTATGCTTACAACAAATACTTTATTACTAGCGTTGAGTACCATTGCTACTCTAGGTTCTCTTTTTTTTAGCTGTATATATATAAGCAATTGTTTCGACAAAGCTTTCCTCAAGGTAGGGCTTTGAAATAGATTCAATACCTCTGTGTCCGTATTTGACATAAATTGCAAAAATTTGTCTTTCCTAATATTTCAATACTTATGGATTTCCTGGAAAGGAAAATTCTTGTCTATGAAGCGAGAGAGAGAGAGAGAGAGAGAGAGAGAGAGAGAGAGAGAGAGAGAGAGAGAGAGAGAGAGAGAGAGAGAGAGAGATTTGTAAGTAGTTAAACACCCAAAAATTGAATGCATAATTCAAAAGATGAATTGCATTCTTAAAAGTTTTACCACGAAATCTTGTACTTACGTTTATGAGATGGCGTTATTTCCACACCACTCAATTCTTTCATCATCGCGTCTAGGGCACTACGACACAGCGTGTTGTTTTTGACCTCAGTTGGTAGATAAAGTGACCATTTGTCCTTCGGAAAGTTGCCTCTCAGTGGCAATGGAACTGGAAGATAAATATATGTTATAATCTTTAACCATCTCAAGTTTGCTGAGTGCCAAGAAGATTATCTATTCACTGAAAAAAGTTAGGCCAAGGGAGTTGGGATAGTTATGGGGTATGTAGTTTGAAGAACAAGATTAGATTTGAGGCAGTTTAACTGTTGAACTTCAGATTTTTATAAGTCCGATGGTATAAAGATAACAAAGAATACAATTGCGAGAGAGAGAGAGAGAGAGAGAGAGAGAGAGAGAGAGAGAGAGAGAGAGAGAGAGAGAGAGAGAGAGAGATGGTCTAAAGATAATAAAGAGTACAATTGCGAGAGAGAGAGAGAGAGAGAGAGAGAGAGAGAGATGGTTTAAAGGTTTAAAGATAATAAGAATATAATTGAGAGAGAGAGATGGTTTAAAGATAATAAAGAATATAAGAGAGAGAGAGAGAGAGAGAGAGAGAGAGAGAGAGAGAGAGAGCGGGCGTGTGAACAAGCGTGCTTGAGTGGCAGACAGTTATACCAAAAGCGGAGCACGTCTGCAACAGTCGCATTGACTTTAATCGTCGTGACAAGGGTGTTACAAAAGCATCACATAATTTTTAAAAATAAGCACCTTCTAGCATGTGTACACTTCCACCCACCTGGCACTCGTTCCCGAGTAATGAAAAATAACATACAGTAAAAAAATAATAGAACTGGTTTGCAAAGCTCATGTTCCTTCCCAGGCCTGAATTGAGAGTGCTAGTACTTTCATTAGTTGACATCCCACGTGATTAGTTGCTACTAGTCTCATACATGGACATTTCCTCCCACCAAGGGATCGCCAGGCATTGCGAATTTAGTATAACTATCAAAAGTAAGCCTTATTTTAAAACTTAGGCATCAGTAAATACGTTCGGTTTTTACCAAAAGTACATATTTTCCGATGAGGAAATTAATGCATTTTTCTCTGTTGAATTCTGAAATTCGGGATTCTCTTTCACTTTCCTCGAGACTTCAAAATTTCCCATCGTTCACTTAGTAGAGACGCCTAATAATTCTGTATTCTTATTTTCTCTCATTCTTATTTTCTTTACGTTATATGTTGTTTTGCCATTAACATATACGCCTACTGAACTGTGCAGTTAGTTGTCTGATCAGTGTCCCGTAATACAAATGGTGTAAGACACGTCAAGCACGTATTTTAAGATAGATATTGTGGTTAAAAGAGAAACTCTTTTATTCAAAAGCGGTCGTTTCTGTATTCGGTTTAACTTTTTTTTTTTTAGCATATTTTCCTGTCTTTCACATCACCAGTCTCGTATACACCCCCGCTTTATCACAACATTTAGAGTTTGTATGTAACACAAAAATAAAGAACAGCTTTGGTTCCGACAAATTTTGACAGATAGACAGAATATTATAGACCTTTGAGATCGAAATCCTCAAAAGAGCTCCTTCTTGCAGCTGATCCAAAACTTCCCAAGAGGAGGAAGAGGGTCACTTTGCAAACAAGGCCCTCCATTGTGGGGACTCAACTGAGCCGTTGTGTCACAGTAGACCTACACTTCCTCCCCTTATCTCTTTGTATCAAGAGATGAAAGTTCAGTCTAGGACTTATCGACGTTAATGAGTGAGTGTGATAAGATATTGCACATTTACGGTATCGCATATTGGTCAGCAACCTGTAGTCAATTTTTTTTCTGTACTAATCTAATATCAATGACGATGGAAGTTTACTGTTATCAAATGATAATAATTTATCTTCCTTTGACAGATTTCTGTTCAAGACCAACGATTAGAATGACGTCATGTTTTAAAATATAACTAGAAAAAAATAAGAGGAACATTCATAGATAATGGTTCAAAAGACTTGAGTTAACTACTTTAAATGGATTCCACTGAAGTTTGTTCTGTGCAGCTATAAAATAGGATTTGTCCCGGCTGTCGTTAATAAGAGAATACTTGAATTCAGTAATTTGCTAAGTAGTTACTTCGTTTGTTTTTTTCAGTTCGATAGGTCTTATTTGTAATGTCATTCTTGTACACTTTTGCAACTTAATAGTCGAATTAAAATTGCCGTTTCCTTTGTAATTTTATGTAATACTATACTTTGACTCTAATTACTTAGAAGGAAGCGATAAACCCCAGAAGAAGAATGCAGAGACCAAGGAATTTTTATAACCCTTCGTGACTGTTGGTATTGACAACGTTCGTTCTACTTGAAAAAGACACCTTAAAATGCAAAACAATATCAGTTACTTATCGCTGTTTTCAGAGCAAAGATTTATTTATTTGGAGATGAGCCGGTGTATATTTACTTGAAATACTTGAAGTCTATTTAAAATCAAAGATGCCACTTCAGAAAAGAAGAGGAACAATAGCCAGGGGAGTCACAAGATACTTGCTTGATCTGACTGAGAGGTCACTCCAATAACTGTCACTCTTTATTATGCATTCTGTATTTGCATGTTGTTCCTAACTTGGAAAGCCGCTCTTTGCATAACAGTTTGGCTTTCAGATGAGTGACGTGTGGCTCTCTGCAGTCTGAATACCTAGGCAGGAATGTTTTCTCTTTTTCTAGGCCGAAATTGGATTGAAAATAACTTTTTATGGAGAAGTCACTTATTATTCATTGATGTTCCTTAGTGCATTTAAATCGCCTGTCTTAAAGACCCATCCTTGGTGACTAAATCGAGCTTACTCGCTGCTGTCTGTTTGATTAGTAAGACAAAACCCGAGAATGTTGCAGTGATTGTGTTAGTTTTAATTTTTATGCATAATTATGTGTTCTTCATTTTATGGCTTTATGAATCCTTTTTAACTCATTTGAAAAGGAACCCATGTGTGGAAAACTGTCAATTCAGTGTTCTGCTGAAAATGTTTTTCTACGAAATATAGGAGCTGGCTCAGCTTCTGTCGTTTCAGAAGGAGATCTCTTAAGTCCCGGTCCTCTTCCATGTGAAATAAGTTGACTTGAGGTGTGGTAACTTTAACATATTAAGTGAATGGAGCTAATATCAGATGTGAAATACTAAACGTCATTTTTCCTAGAAACAACTGTCAAGTCACACGAGAGGTATTATGTTCAGTGCTGAGGGTATTCCATGAAATGCATTTTCCTCTTCATAAAACGTGAAATTCTTCGATTCACCTACAAAAATTTAGCGAATAAGAATTATAATAGTCCTGTCCCCTGTAGTAGGGGGCTAGTGCCGTCAGTGCACCTTATGCGGCGCACTGAAGGTTCTTTGCAGCGTCCCTTCGGCCCCTAGCTGCAACCCCTTTCATTCCTTTTGCTGTACCTCCGTTCTTATTCTCTTTCTTCCATCTTACTTTCCACCCTCTCCCAACAATTGATTCATAGTGCAACTGCGAGGTTTTCCTCCTGTTACATCTTTAGAACCCTTTTTTTACTGTCAGTTTCCATTTCGGCGCTGAATGACCTCATAGGTCCCAGCGCTTGGCCATTGGCCTAAATTCTATATTCTGATCTATAATAGTCGTGCCATTGGATGTATATAATAATAAAAAAATGATGGCGTTGCAAGTCTTATAAAGCACAAATTTGTCTTTAATCCTTAAACGGGAATGCAAAGCCGCCCTAGTGATCCTCTGCCTGCAGTCATTTGCGTCCCTTCGTCTTTTATCAATTTCATCCTCCGCAGCGTTCACTTGCCATTAAGGATATTCGCCATAATCGTTTTGTAAAAATGAGGCCGCCTGGATTATCTTTTTATTCCATCGCCAAAGCTTGTTACGAAAGAAGAAAAATCAAGCCATCCAATTAACGTGATTCCTCTTAATGGCCGGATTCTCATGCGTGCTCTCGGAAGAAAAATGAATTGTGGTTCCATGTTTTTCTGCAGTGTCTCTCTAATCACAAGGATTGAGAAGATCTCCGGAAATACCGTACATACCATGTCAAGAAAGTCTTGTTTTCTGTTCGTTAGAGCGTTATTTCAGAACTTCATAAATGGATTGCCATCCAGTATTTTGCAATGGCTAATCCTCGCCTACGAATGAACCCAAGACCTGGGATAGATTTTTGTTTTTTGTTTTGTATATATATCAGTCTGTATAAATGTTTGCTTGTGAGACTGATAATTTCATTGGATATGATGAAATTACCTGAGGAAGGCTGAGTGACAATTTCTAGTTAAAAAGATGGACGGTGAAGGCGAGCTGAATTAAGGTCTGGCGCTGTCATAGAAGGTCACCACTATAATTTCTCTGTTTTAAAACTAACGAATGAGTTGGTGTCTAAGTTTGGCCTGTGTCATTCCTATGAAGAAATGTAGCACGTGGTCCTCGTGAAGGCAGAAGAGAATATATGAAAGGCTATTTTTTCCACAGGCTTCCCCATCCTCACAGGAACAATTACTAAACAATCTCTGAGATGCGTTTCGTACGTTAGTCTCATTAGATGTTGGTTTGGCATGTCAGATGATACTTTATGATATTTCCTCAACTTTGAAGTAATTTTTGACTGGCCTCTGTTGTACGGTTCTGTATAAACATGTCCTGCAGGTTGTTACTGTAAGTGCACAGTTGGTTAAGAAATCTTGCCTGTTCATATCTAGCTGGTGAAGAAAGTGTCCAGAGGTCTTGATGGTTTGGGTGAAATCCCTTCTTTGCTCGACTTACAAGGACTTGCATTACGGGGAGTAGGGTTTACTAGACATTACGTTAGTTAACTGTGGGACATCCATTCATTTCTCGCTATAATGTGGTTCGGATTCCACAATAAGCTGTAGGTCCCATTGCTAAGTAACCAGTTGGTTCTTAGCCACGTTAAATAAGTCTAATCCTTCGGGCCAGCCCTAGGAGAGCTGTTAATTAGCTCAGTGGTCTGGTAAAACTAAGGTATACTTACTTACTTTTTACTATTTAAGGGTAAGCACAGGCTGCTGTTACTAAGTTTTGCATCCCCTGAATGACTCTACCATCAACCTTCAGTAAAGTACTCTTAAGTACAGGTCTAGCGAGGGTGTTTGTCCCTTGAGGTAAAACGCAATTAGGAGAAGTTGAATATCTGTTTCCCCTCAGTGGATCCTTGTAGTACTTTAATTTGTCTGGCCTGGGATACTTTTATCTCCTTGTACAAATTATCTTCTGATTTATGAAATTTAGGCTTTCAAGCTCAGCCCTGTGGCACTTACGGCATTCAGCGCTTAAGACAGTGAGAAGAGGGAATTGTTGTGGTCGGACAGAAGATAGAGATCCAGAGAATAAGAAGCTGATGCACAAGGGTTTAAGGTGGTACTGCGAGAAAAGCCCGCGGTTGCACTGTGGTGTATATAACAGTTACAGGTGCTGGACAGCAAGATCGAAGAAAGGAAGAGGGAATGGAGGTAAAGTAAAGGGCTAAAAGTGGGTGCAGCTAGTGGCCGAAGGGCTGCAAACACCGTTTAGTAATGCCTCCTTGTCCAGACTGATAGGTAATCATGATTGTAGTCCTTCTTATTCTAGCTGCTCTTTACTTTTACTGGGTGCTCTTGTCAGAACTGCCGTGCGTTCCAGATAGGTTCAAGGTACACAAACTATAGAATAATTCAGCTAGATAGCAGAGTCACTTTCCTGGACTCTGCTAAGGCTGGCCTGAAGGATTAATTGTTAATAGGAAAATGAAAACTGGAATTACGTAGGATTAAAGAAGTTGAAGAGCTGAATGGGAAGAGACGTAGGGATTTACAAAGAACATTCAATGGGGCATATTTATTCTGCAAAAATGTTAGACGCTTTCATTTCTGTCTATGGTTACTTTTCAGTATCAGAACAAATAAGGAAATAAATATTTCAATCCATGTTTGCACGGCTTAATGGTTATAAGTAGCTGCTTTCCTTACATTTATCGTCTAATTTTGTGGAAAAGTTTTATTTTTCGAAATTTCACTGTTAACAAAATTGGAAAAGTAGTTTGAATATATGCGCAGCAACTGTAAAGTCTTTCAGATAGTGGAAAATCATATTTGTTTTTTTATTTCAACAAATGAATAAAAAGTAATATTGCTATAGTACAGATTTAGGGAGGGCGCAATAAAAGTAAACACTTAAGGCAAAACATAAAAATTAAACTCAGTAGTCTATTCTTGGGCCTTCCGGTTCCGCGAATCAGTAAACTCACTTGGTTTTCACGTCAGAATTTATGACATCTGATCTGTTTGAGAGAGAGAGAGAGAGAGAGAGAGAGAGAGAGAGAGAGAGAGAGAAACTGAATTATACCAAGTGGAAAGTGAAATTTTAATATGATAGGGAACTAAATATAGCAAGGAATTGGGATTATATGGGATTAGTCCAGTAGGGATCTGCTGCCAGTGGACGTACATCAACATCGTTTCATCTTTTAAATATCTGGTATATCAAAAACTAAAAAATATGACATAAGCCTCTGACTGCTAATCTCTTACTCTACTGACTATAATTTCCTTTTTTTTATGAGCACGTGTGCGTTACAAGAAAAAATGATAAAAAAATGCGTAGATATAAATTACATACTCGGAAATCAAACAAAAATTTTCAGATTTTGTTTCCGGGTACTGTAGATCATATCGTAATATATATTTATCTATAATAATTATTCTTTATATAAATATTCTCAGTCTACTTTTACAACAACATTTCATAGCAACTATATAAGTAAGAAATATAAGTTTGATAAGAAAATGTTGCAAAGATAAACTATAATTTGGAGGATGCCTCAACCACCGCAACCTCGCAGTAAGGGGGAGGTGATCCCGGATTGCCATTTTGCGGATTTTCATTGACATCCTCAGCTTTTACTGCTTCCGCTTCCATTTCATTGAGTTCCGTTGCCTCCTCAAAAGCCTTGTTGTTAATACCCTCGAGATGACTCGACTCCTTTGGCTGTCTTTCCGCTCGACCTGCTTGAAATGTAAGAGTTGATCGTTAACTTGTATTTCTTAGGAATCTATCTCACTTTCTCAGTCAGAATCCCACTGTACATTCTTCTGAGTGTATTCAGCAATTCATGTCCCTATGGCTTTAACAATCTCCTCTTGCACTTTTATCCTTATAAAAAAAAAAAATTATTTCCCTCCCTTTCTGAACATTTTCCATTTTCCTTACCTATAGCCAAGCCAGCCCTTCACGCTATCGGCAATATAAAGCAGTATCTCACTTGGAACCTCATTAAATTATGGTGAATTTCCATCCTACAGTGCTTAACTTCTCTCCTTACGCCTTTTACAGTTAGCCCAATGAGCTTTCTCAAAGTTACACTCACCCCTTCCACTCTTGCATCATTCAACGCTGTCGCTCTTTTGTTTTCCACAGTCAGCAGACCAAAATAATACAACCACCCCAGACTGACATCTCTTCAGATAGCATCTTTCCATTCACGTGTTTTGTTCGGAGATCCATTTGCTCATTTAGATTTCGCTTTACATTCAGTTCCCTGTAGAACAACTTATTATCCCTAAAATTCTTGCTTACTCTCTGCATCTACTTTTTTTTTTCACGGGTTCAAAATTTTTTTTTCATATTCCTCTTGAACACACAATACAACCTCCAGTATTCCTGCTCAGCACCTGATTTTCCCCTTTTGTCTTGCAATTTCAAGGTTTAAAAGTTAAAAGGTCGCTGATGTGAAATAGAGGCGCGAGGGAGAACCAATTGAGCTTGTGCCCAAACAGTAATATTTGTTTTTCCTTCATAAAACTTCTCATTTTCTTATCTCACTACTCTGTTTATTTATTACCTTTCCAAAAAATCTTAGAACCACAAAAGCTCCCTGTTGACTCTGTGACCAAAGCCTGCATTTTCCTATTTTGCTTGAAGTGAGCATATGGTAAAGAGACTGCCTTGGTGTTATTGCCAGGTACATCAGAATCGCCTTTTCTGTCCCAGTTTTATTTACCCTGTAGCGGGTTAGTTCTTCCTTTTACTGTACCTCCGTTCATATTCTCTTTCTTCCATCCCACTTTCCTTCCTCTCCGAACAATTGATTCATAGTGCGACGGTGAGGTTTTCTCCCACTTGCACTTTTAAAATCTTTGTACTCTCAATTCCCTTTTCAGCACTAAATGACCTCATGGGCCCCAGAGCTTGGCCTTTGGCCTGAATTTCATATTCCATTTCCATTGTCAGTTTTATTGATATAAAATGTCTCACTTTAAGTTCATATAGTCTGAATGCAAATGTAAAACATACACTAAAAAAATAAAACTAAACTCACCAGGCCGGCTGAAGATGAGCTTTTCTATTCCGATGATAGGGGATTCGGCAATAATTGAGACGAGTATGGCTGGTATCACAGACATAACTATTGCCCCTACAGTCTCCAGTATCTGCAGGGAGAGAAAGTCAGTTGTTCACTTGAGGAAAATTTAGAATTCTCGAATTTACCTTCTAGCGTTGCTCGTCTTTCCAGTACATTATGAGCTTAAATAAATAATGCCTTTACGCCAAAGATCAGTTCCATCTTTTGTTAAGCAGTTGCAGTTATCCTATTATCTTGCAGTATTTTCTAGCTATGTTTCTTCGTTCTTTTATAGCAAAGGTTAAAAATTTGAATTACCAACTAAATAAGGTATTACTGATATCATTTTGGACTCAAATAATTACGCTTAGGTTGCTGAATGATTTTCAGTGCATTGTAACTGCTTTGCGTATGCATATATATATATATATATATATATATATATATATATATATATATATATATATATATATATATATATATATATATATATATATATATATATATATATATATATATATATATATATATATATATATTATATGTGTGTGTGTGTTATATTATATTATATATATATATAGTTTGTAAAAGAGAAAATAAACTTAATATCTAATTACTTTAGGGTAATGGTCGAAGTAAAATTCTACTCTGGCGTTGTAAGTAATGGCTGCTTGTAGAGACAATGCCACAAGGTAGATGGAATATGTAAGACGACTCATCGGTTGCCATACAGGGTGTGACAAAAAGTCATCGATGAAACCTGAAATAGGAATAGATGTTCCTATTTATATAAAATGCCAGGTGGGGAATTAGAAGTTTTCTCTGATCTATGTAATAATAATGTTTGGTAAAATTAATTACATATAGAACAAACATTTAATTTTGGACATGCGTGTCTGTTAATTCCATACACTCTAAATGAGTGTAGTACTTATGGTACCGGCTTATGCTTTTTAATTTAGCTAATTAGCATAACAAAATTTGACTGAAATTTTATATATTTAAAAAAATTATACGGCATTCAAAACAGAAGAGGTGCTGTATTTCCTAATAGTACTTTTCCAAGGGATAAAGATAGTTTCGTTGTCTGCCCAAAATACATAATAACATAAGTTAAAGGCATGTGTTTACTATTTTGATACGTTGTGTATGTGTGTGGGTGAGAGAGAGAGAGAGAGAGAGAGAGAGAGAGACTTAGTGATTATGTCAATACTTACCTCCGTAACCATTATAGCAAGCGAAGACCACCCACGCAAGCGCAGCGGCCCACGCCGGGCGATGTAGTCCACCATATATCCATTGAGTCATGACGTCATACGGTACTTTACGTGGGAAGACGTTGTATGACCAAACACCGAATACTACCATGAGACCTGTTAAAATTGCCACGGTCCATCCAGCTAGAACTTCCCACTGTTCAATAAAGCGAATATCAATGGATTGAGAGAATGTCATTAAATTTATGCTAGCAGAATATCTACAATAACTATATTGATGTTGGTTTTCCTATATAAGATAGCAAACTGAATGTTTCTTTGTAATTCAAGGTCATTCTAACAAAATAATACCCCCACTGAAAGAATGTCAAGGTAAAACATTAACCCCAAAAGAGAGAACCTACTGTGCATTTCAGGGCCGTGTCTAATAGATTTTTGTCGATAAAATCTTACCAAAGAATCGGAAATGGACCGTATTTTGGAAATAGCTATTTGAGGCCACAGCCTAATTGGCAAAAATATGCAGTGATGTCCAGTGTGGATAATTAAGGCACTCATCAGAGTAAATCAAAGAAATTTAAAGGGAAACTTAGCTAAATGTAGTAAGCACCCAGAGAGAGGCTAGTTGTGACGTAAACTATGACATCAGAAGTAATAGCAGGGTTCCCAGTAGTATGTTAATGATTGTAGAAACACAAATATTTGACCATCTTGTACAGTAAGTAATACCTTGAGTAGGATATGCGATAATTATCGAAATTCTTTTAAATCTATTTCCATCGAAACTTCTTCACTTATGGTCTGCTCAGAGCGCAAGGCCCTGATTCACACAAGGCTGGCTTAATCTTAAAGAAACAACAGCATATCCTTTTACATAATTTTATTTTACAATAATTGTTTTTTTTATTTCATATTTCCTTCAATTTCAATAAAGTTCAGTATAATCAATGGATTACTGGATTATAAAATTTAGGGAATAGCCCAAGCATTTGGACTATGAGTTAAGAATTTCATTCAGCAATACAATGTAGTTATGATTAAATGAAATATATAATAAAAATAACTGAAAATTGAAAGAATCAGTAACTTAAAAAACCGGGAATATAGAGACTCACTGATAACCACTCAACAACCCTGCATCAAACATTAGTGTCAGTTCCAAGTAAATGAATCAAGCGCATAGAAACAACAAAACTGACACTGAGGCCACACAAATAAAATCATGAAGAGCGGGTAGCGTGCTATACCAATCACTGTGGATTTATTAAGGAAGTTAAGGTTAGAACACTTGCGATGTGTTACGTACATTTAGCAGGACTAAGCAGGTACACGTGAACCGGAATTTTTGAGGAGACGATATGAAGCAACAGAAACTTCAGGGTAACGATGGTTGTTTTTACAGAGTGTTGCTGTAAGACTTGGTGCATATTTCAAGTTAAAGGAAAGGTGAATTGCGCCATGGAACTGTATTATACAATTAATATTCTCATTTGATGCACATTCCCTTATTGTACTCTACTTAGAGACATGACTCATCAAAAGAGAGAGAGAGAGAGAGAGAGAGAGAGAGAGTATGCAGGGTAGGTGTTTGAGTGTGTGAAACAATGCAAGAATTCCATATACTATACTATTACCACTACTACCAACGTGAGTCGTCATTCATAAAGTATACGGGCGAGGTGTCTAGTAAAGTACGTCATACTACAGTATCAGTGAGTGGGAGGGCCTTCAGTAATGACGTTTAACTAGCCTCTATCTACGAGCCTGCTAGATTTAGCTAAGTTTCCCTTTAAATTTCTTTGATTTACTGTGATAAGTGCCTTAATTATCAACATTAGACATCTCTGCACATTTTTGCCAATTAGGCTGTGGCTTCAAATAGCTATTTCCAAAATACGATCCATATCCGATGCTTTGGTAAGATTTTATCGACGAAAATCAATTAGACACGGCTCTGAAATGCACAATAGGTCATAGTCATTAGGTTTAAATAAAAAGCTTTCCTTCATAAGTATCTCACCGGCTTTAGCTTTATCTTCTGCGTTTTCTGTTTTGCCATGAAGATGCCAAGCCAGATGCCGATGTAAACAGGACCCGCGCGACACCACGGCATGCAGTAATTTATGGTGAAAAAGGTTCCACCTTTCCTGCGAGAGTATAGGAACCGGAAAATGTAATGCCACTGTTCCATATTTTTTATATGAAAAATTTCACGCATGTTCAAGTAGTAAACTCACGTGTGTATATATATATATATATATATATATATATATATATATATATATATATATATATATATATATATATATATATATATTATTATATATATATTTATATATATATTATATCTATTTATCTATCTATCTATCTATCTATCTATCTATCTATCTATCTATCTATCTATCTATCTATCTATCTATCTATCTATATATATATATATATATATATATATATATATATATATATATATATATATATATATATATATATATATATATATATATATATATATATATATACTGTACATGCACACGTAAAAGAAAAAACTGAGACCGAAATGAAATACATTTGCTGTCCCCTCCATCCAGTAATGGAGTTCCTCTTTATATGACGAAAAGGCTGTTTCCGTCGCAAAATCTCATTTTCAAGAACATTAGAAATTTTGACTGGGAAAGTTAAGTTCTGAGGGTATATATTGTTTTAAGGAAGCAAGTGAACTCGGAGCTCACGATGTCCTCTGGGATGTACAGTGACTCCAGGTTAGTTCCCAAACAATATTTAGGTTCAAAATTCCCTACCACACGAGCAGTTGGGCTTATCCAAGTTCCTGGGCATCATTTGGAGCACCAACAGTCTTGTTAATTTTCATTTTATTGTGTGGAGATTTTTACGTTACCAAGCATGCGATGTTTATTCTCTTCATGCTCTTAATGGGACATGACTAGAAATATGGTCCCCTGACTGGCATTTCAGCTGGTTATGTAAGGGTGGATTTTGAGTTGTCTCGCTGTGTTATAAATGTCCTTGGTGATAAGGCCCTCCTAAAATTCTCCAACTTCTTCACATCTCTCCCATCAGTTCCTATTTTCAAATTGGAGGGAAATTGGACTTACTCTCCATCTTAGAAACAAGACAGATGGTCACTAAAGCCCTTAATCTCCATTCTCGTAGATTCTGGGTGTGATTTTTTTTTGGGGGGAAGGAGACAGTTTCAACCCAGGTTGAGGAAATCTCGCTGCCCTTTAAGCTGATACATCATATGTAATTGTTCAGTTCTGACAGGCTACATTGTTGTCTCTTTAAGGTAAAGTCAAAAGAATTTGTAACTTTTTTTTGTTGGTACTGATATTTTGTCTAATGTTCTTGTGTATAAGGCTTTGATATATGAGTGAAATTAGTATCACTGACCATATGGTGCCAAAACGTCAAAAATCGCACATTGCACCCCTTTCATTTTGAACCATATGTTATTAGTCTTGCAACCAAGAAGTGGCTTTGTGTCTTAGAGTGCAAGTTTTCGTGATTCTGAGGAACTGATTACCCCTCATGGCAATTCTCATTCAGAACAACTTGTAAGCCGCTATCTTCTATTAATTGTATTGTAGATCATAGAAAAAATGAGACTGTATTTATGAAATGAATCATGGTTAAATGAAGATTTTTGCGTAAAGTATAAAGTTTATAGTAACCATACACATATTTCATCTGTTGCTGCTATTTTTGTGACAAGCCATTTTTCAGAAGAATGTTTTTCATTAACATACTCTCAATAGTGACTGGAAAGAAATATTTATATGTTGTATCAGCCGAGGAAAAACACTAGTAACTAAACATGAAATCAGTTCGGAAAAAGTAGAGGGACAAGAGCAAAAAGAGCGACTGATGGATCGAAGTTGAGAAATAAAAGGGAAATTATTATTAAAAACCTTTGAGCGCCTATGAAGAGGAAAAATAAAAAGGACGGTTGTGAATTTAAAGTAATACTTACGGATCAAGTAACAAGCTTGTAGGTGGCAGATCATTGGCATAGTTCACAGCGCCAGGTATGATGAAAGAAGCCATTGTCACAACATAAAGCCAAACCAACCCTGAAAAGTAGATGACGAATAAAATGCAAGAAGTTGATTTTAAACTTAATTTCAAAGCGTTTGGAAGTATACTTCAGTAATAAAATGACATTAACTTTGATGTTTTCAACTCTTAGATTGTCCGTAAGGCTTTACAAAGCTTGTAATAAAATGTACCAGAAAACAGCTTGAAATATCTGGATATCTATATTGAGAGATTTTCCCATTAGATCCACTTGATTTATTGTAATGTAATGTGTTATATCATCGTAAAATTAACTCTCGCTCTTCTTTTGCAGTTAATTATTCAAAGTTTTCGAATATCTGTTGTCTTTTCATCATAATGCGTTGATTTACTCTACAAACTTGTGCACCGTTAAAATACGCATCCATTTCATTTGAAATTTCCTCTAAGCTTTCGATCAACTTCTTACCATAGTTTACGGATCTGAGCTCAAGCTTTGGGGAAGCGTTCATCCTGGTTCCTGTATTAAGCTGGAAGTCTATGAGTATAAGGATCAGGTAGAATTACTGTCTTTGCAATGTTCAAAGGGTTAATAAAACTTTCTTTTACTTACCATGAAACATTGTAACATTACGTCTGGATGACTTGTGTACTTATGCACAAAAACCTTGTTTTGCAGGGATTGAGAAAATAACCTTAAATTAAACGGATTGTAATAAGCCCCTAAGAACATTTTAGAATTAGAAACAATGGTGATAAAGCGATCTTACGGATATTAAGGCTTTGGAAAAACCCAGCAAAGGGTTTCGGCATTACTTCATGTTCTTGGTAAATTAAATCAGAGGATTTACCTGGACTGAAATGTACTGTGTCCATTTTTGCTACGTGGCGGAGAGACTACAGTGATTATGGCTCTGTTGAGCTGTTACTTTAGAAGCTGCTCTGTCTTCGTTGTCAGAGCCCATAGATGCATAAGAATAACTACGCTAAGTGTGGAGTTATGAAACCAAAAATGCAATTGCACATAGAAGGTGTGCTTATCAAAATAACAAGTGTCAGTAGTGCTCTATCCCTTTTGATTTCAAAACCATCAGTTTATTAGTTTTCATCTGATCATGTATTCGTGTCAGTGAATCTCGTTTAGGTCAATTAAGGGCGAGGAGCTAAATCTTCTAACCACGGCTATAACAGTTATTTATAAACATCTCGTAATCACACAAGTCCATGAAATGGTGAAACAATCCACACTGATGTAACTGCGAATGTATTTTTTTTAAATATATACATTTATGGTTACATCCGTGTGGGTTTTTTTTTCACCAAAACGGTTATTCTGAAAAGTTTCAAATAAATTCGGCACAGGCTTTCAAATCAGCAAAGTTGGAATTTAAAAATGATTTTGAATGAATTGAGTGCGCAGATGGGATCTTTTGAAATGCTTTACATCAGCGCCGAGTACATTATTAAACTAAACTGTAAGCCTTATATGATATTTACCAAGATTCTCATTGTACAAGATTGGCAGTAGTATTAGTGGAGCCACGAGATACAGCTGGGAGTCAACTGCTAGATACCAACATTGACCAAGACACTGTAAAAAAAAAAGAGAAAAATGTTACAGGATTTTAGGAATTAAGTACGTATATATATATATATATATATATATATATATATATATATATATATATATATTATATATATATACATATAGATTTATATATAACTTATATATATATATATATATATATATATATATATATATATATATATATTTATATATGTACACTTGGCAAGAAAAGTGAAGATACAGTTTTTTTTAAATCCTCGGACATATATTGCTCAATAATGCGACATCTGGCAACTTTAGAAAGGAGGAGTTTCAGTCTTAATGTGTTTGTTTTTGCTTGACCACCTCCTATAACTTTCAATCATATTCTACGATTCTGACATCATTGATACTTAAATGCAGTAGTAATCTTTACAGTATTCGTTCAAGTTGTAATTTGCAGCGACAGTTCTGAGCAAAATAAACATTTTCGACATAACCTCAAGTAACCTTACACAAATGAATTTATGACACCACAATGAACAGAATGCTCTGCATAATCGGAAACGCGATCTTCCATAGTGAAATCAGAGTTAAATATGAGCAATGTCAGGAAAAACGTGGGGAACAATAAAGGAACGAATGCAGTGTTACAATGAGAGAGAGAGAGAGAGAGAGAGAGAGAGAGAGAGAGAGAGAGAGAGATTGCTGTCGTTAAGCCTAGGCCTATATGTAGAGCTACTCATTTCATTTTTTCCTTTTAAAGATTGAGCGATACTATATTTGTATAGTATGTTTTAGCAATGGAGAGAGAGAGAAACTATGGCAACGTCAAGAAACATCCAGTTACTTGTGTTTTCCCTCCGAAGTGCTCCATACATCATAGAGAACGCCCTTGCGGATTTAAATAGATTTGGTCAAGTTACCGTAGCTGTCACAACATTTACTGACATTAATTCCAGTTGACTTTTAACACCGTGAAATACAAAGATGAATGTGTAAAAATTAAAAGAAATTATCATTACCTCGTATGATGATGCAATAATAAGCCTGTCCATAACGGAAAACGAGTAAATATTGCCGTTCTGATAAACAGTACTACACCGAGATATCCACACACTATCTTTTAGATCTCTATGAACGAAGTCATCTGAGAAATTCTGATTACTTCGGACATGCATCGTGTTTTTAAGTATCTAAACGTTTTTGTTTTGCAGATTTAACATATATGATATAATTTGCATTGTATTTTCATATTCTAGAGTAAATTTACCGAGATTATGTGTTTTCTGTAAGAAAAAAAATTAAAATTCGATGATGAAATCTAATGAAAACTGTATCTTCACTTTTGAAGTGTACATATATATATGTATATATATATATAGCCTATATATATAAAGCCACAAATATGATGAGGTTCGAATCCTGAAGGACCATAACAGATTCAGTAATCAGTTATGATTCCCCTGAGTTGCAAACTATTCCCAGGGTATAGTGAATTCGCTATTGGATTATTTGTATATATACTTATATATATACACTATATGTATGTATATACAGTATACTGTATATATACACACGTATGTATATATATACATTCACACACAATGTATATACACACACACACACACACACACAATATATATATATATATATATATATATATATCTATATATCTGTACACATATTTTCCATACAGTGCAGTGTAATAAATTTGTAGTGCATGTATAAATGACAAACAAAAAAATTTTCAAATGAATTAAAATTTTTATAATTTTATGAAATAACTTACTGAGTATTCTTCCATCTTGGGAGCGAAGTTATCAATGAAAGCGACATCCATCCACCAGTTTTTCTGGCATGTGTCTCTGACGTAATGCCACATCGGTGCCAAGGGGCCATCTAAGAAATACTTGGCAACGGTGGCATACAGTCCGGCAACGAGCAGGATTGGTGGCACTAACCTGGTCGAAAAGGCGGAAGGAAAATGCGGTCAAACAATTCACATCTTGAATAGGATCCTTTTCTGTATATATGGTATATATACACATACATATCTATATACTATAAATATATACATGTATGTATATATATATATATATATATATATATATATATATATATATATATATATATATATATATATATATATATATATATATATATATATATGTGTATATGTGTGTGTGTGTGTGTGCGCACGCGCGTGTGTGTGTGATATTTAGAATTACTAATTACTTTTTAACAGCTACGTATGTAATTTTAATAAGTAATGCTCTCTTAACTTCTCGATTTGTTCACACTTTGAGCTCTTCGTTGGACGAGTCGGTAGAGCTGTGGACTAGCACTCGCTAGGCCCGAGTTCGAGTCTCCGGCCGATTGATGAAGAGTTAGAGGAATTTATTTCTGGTGATAGAAATTCATTTCTCGCTATAATGTGGTTCGGATTCCACAATAAGCTGTAGACCCCGTTGCTAAGTAACCAATTGGTTCCTAGCCACGTAAAATAAGTCTAATCCTTCGGGCCAGCCCTAGGAGAGCTGTTAATCAGCTCAGTGGTCTGGTAAAACTAAGGTATACTTAACTTATTTGTTCACACTTTGGAAACGCTTGTCACTACTAAGCCTGGATCCAAATGAAGATATTCGGATGCCCGGTCGGGAATCGAACTCGCGTCCAAGGTATCAGAACTAGGTAGCAGTAATTACCTGGTCAAGAAGAAAATTATGTCTGTTCCTGCTCATGCGCACTTACATCTGTTGAATATAGGTACTGTACCAGTCCTGGAATAGGCCCACCTTCACCATCATAGCCAAAGATTTAATATACATATGTATGATTATTATATATATATATATATATATATATATATATATATATATATATATATATATATATATATATATATATATATATATATATATATATATATATATATATATATATATATATAGTAGTTGTCTCCATAAAAATTCTCAGTGGGTAAATGTGATGCTGATTTGTATCTTTTGCTTATTTTCTATTTAGACGTTTCTCCTAATGTTTTTGTTTTCTCTTTATTTTTCCTAATTTTTTCCTAATTCCTTAGTTATTTCTTTTTGTATTTCACTCAGAGAGTGGCAAGAGAGTAGTCAGTCTGGTAGCCACGTAAAAAAAATGACCAAGAACAATACAGCCCTGGCGAGGATGTAGAAAGAAAGGCTGATGAACAAAGCAGTATAATGATTCTTTAGACAATAAAAAAAATATATGAGAAATACCAAGTGTTCCAAAGAGAAATTGAGATGGAAATTCGATACAAAAAGAAAAATCAAGTAAAGATTACGTTCTTCGTATCACTGAATCCCGTAGGGGTGTTAGTGGCGTCGGTGCACCTCATGCAGTGTACTGTAGGCATTACTTGAGGTTCTTTGCAGCGTGCCTTCGGCCCCTAGCTGCAACCCCTTTCGTTCCTCTTACTGTACCTTCTTTCATATTCTCTTTCTTCGATCTTACACTCCACCCTCTCTTAATAGTTGATTCATTGTGCAACAGCGAGATTTTCCTCCTGTTACACTTTTCAAACCTTTTACAGTCAATATCCGTTTCAGCACTGAATGACCTCGCAGGTCCCAGTGCTTGGCCCTTGGCATAAATTCTATATTCAATTCAGTTCGTGTCACTGAAGTACTTGATTAATAAGAAAATAATAATTCGATGTAAGCACCAATAGATAATGGTGCCAGCAACATAACCATCGTCATAAATTATCCGATTTTCAGCTCATAATTGCGCAAGAAAGCAATCCCTCGGTGAAAAACATCTTCAGTACTGAAAATGTTAAAAAAACATGATACTGATGATGATTCTGTTTTATCATGTTAGTATAAAATCAGTTTTGTACCTGAGAACTCTATGGAAGTAGAAGAGGACGATGTTGAATCTTTTGCTCCTCATGTATTCTCTCATTACACTGTAAGCCATAAGGAAGCCGCTCATAAAGAAGAATGTGTCGACACTGGGAAAGCCATTGAGCGCCGTCTGATAGAGAAGGCCTCTCATTTTCTGAAAGAAAATCGGTTAATGATTATGTGTGGTACGAAAAAGGCAGCAGCACGAGGTGCATGAATACTTACATATACATTGCAGGAAGTTTTAAAGACGAGAAAATATTAGTTTACATGTAAAGGTGGTACCCTTATTCCAGAAGGCATTATCTCAGTATTTTACTGTCCTTGCACGTTAGGAAAATTCTAGATTGATAAAGAATAATGTATAAAACAGATTAGTTGACAAATCTGATGCTAAATAACCCATAATGTTAGCTGTAATTCATAAAGTTCCTTATCAGACACTATTTGTGACAACACAAGTAGGAAAATGTAAAACGCTGGCATAATGTCAAGCCAGTTTTATGGCTTTTATGAACAAAAGCTTCAGAGAATATTCCTTTCCATCCCACTAACATCAAATCCTACAAAATAGGATACAGAAAATTTTGTGCAGATTTTATGCTATAACTTCATACCTCGAAAGCTGTGCACAGCCTTTGGTGATTGAGTTCAAATAAATTATATAGTGGTGACAAAACAGTCATGATAAGACTATATTAGAGAGTAGAAAAAAACTTAGCAACAGTACTGTATCAAAAGAATGATAGTTTTAACTTCCTGAACTTGAGTTAAACCGTATGTGAAGTTTATGCAAGGTTAATGGGACACCCCTCCGCTTAAGTATGTTGCACCCTAGGAGAAGTTAGGTTAGGTTAAGGTAAGGTTAAGGGGAAGGTTGGTGTCCAAAAAGATGAAGCGCCAACGTCACCCATAGGTTAGATTAGGTCAGTGTTGGTTAGGTAAAGGTATTTCAGTATATACCCCAGGTCAGGTAGGACTCTGTACCGTACTCGGATTAGGTTAGGATAGGTTAGATTTGGTACTGTTGTCAAAATTATTAGGTAAGGTATTAGGTAAAGTTATGGGGAGAATCTGAGGGAGTGACTTTACCTTTTCCCTCTTCAATGAGGTATGATGCAGTACTTCAGATTGCTTAAGGTTAGGGTAGATTACGTTAGGTTTTAGTGACTCTCTTTCAGAGGTTGAATTCCTGAACTTTCTTTTCAGTGATGAATTACTCATCATTTCTAATATCTGTGCTACTTACATCGAACATAGTATAGAAGTTGGATGTGTAAATAAATGTTCCTGTTTGCTGATGAGCCCATACAACCCAAGTCATAGACAAAACCCTGTAAAATAGAAATGAATGAAAACCTTGTTATTACCCAATAATATGACAATCTTCTAAACATATTCAGAATATTATTTGTGTTATCTGGTTGCTTAACACATCTAAGGAAAATGTATTCAGGAAAATATTACGCGTACTTCTTGTGATTTACCTTATCCCATGAAGACAGGTAATGGTTTCGGGAGAGTTTTCGGTATTTAAGTGGAACAACTTTTGGATGTTTGTGTACGCAGAGAATGGCAGAAGAAAACGAAGACTCCCTGTAAAGAAAAGCTCAATTTCAGGCTAAGATTTTGAGTTATTATTGAATAATTTTATATCTTTACATTCTCTCTCTTGAAAGCCCACACCATAGATAACCTTGGTTACTTAAAAACCAGGGACCGAGTGAATGAATGCATGAAATTTGGCTCGCCCTTGAACTGGAGAAACAGTGTTTCTCTATTAGCTAAGTGTGGGCGTGGTAGTTCAATGCCCGTCACTTATTGCCCAATTTCTAGAACTCCCTTATTACCAACTGCTTTTGCATGTCGGATGGCCAACCTTCTAAAAATGCATGCTGAAAGTTATAATTCATTCCATATTATGCAATTTTGACTTTTCAAGGGCTTCAGTCCTTGTGGTAAAATTCTTTCCATTCCCAGTGTTGTACAGATATCCTTAGATTCTAGTCTTTTTAGTCCAGATGAGTAGTCTGACTTGAGTGCTGCTCTTGGCTCTGTTAATCATGAGGCCCTTTTTTCCAAACTAAGATTACTGGGAAATAGGTAAGCATATCTTACTAAAGTCATTGAATTTTTAACTACCTGTTAAAAAGGGTAATTGTTTAAGGATACCATAGTGGCTACGGGGATGTAACCTCCGAGGTTCGCCAGGGTAATGGTCTTGACCCACCAATATTTTTATCATATTTATGGATGATATAAAGCTTGACCAAGAAAACAATCTTGTTAATGTCACTTTATTTGCATCAATCCAACCCGCTGATTATACTACTGAGGTTGCGGAGTTTCTTAAAAGAAAAATTTTGCTAGAATTAGTGCAGTCATTTCATCAAAGACTATAATTATAATCCATTGCTTAATACTAGATATGCTGTTGATTCTTATAGTCTTACCTTTTCATTTGTGAATTTGAAAAAATATAGATGAGGAAACAGAATCCAGGACACAAACAGTGATCTGAATAGATATTTTACTTCAGCTAGAACTATAAAAGACAAAAAAAGGGGGTGGGGGTGTCTAACCGCGTCGTCGGCTGAAAGTTTTTCTTATGACATGGCTAGGAATTGGTGATGTCACTTTGTGGTGATGAAGGCAGGCAAAGCATGAAAACTCTACTGGGTTTTGGAATCAACTGCTTAATTCCAACGTTGGAGTTCATTTGGCGTCAGATAAATAGCTCTTTGAGGTACACCTACCACATGGTGCTACCCATACACCAACTCCTTATGTTGAGACCCATGTAGAACATAATAGTCCTCAAGGCAGCTGGTTAACTTCCCAGCCTGGGCTTCAGTCTAAGGGTAAAAAAAAAAAAAAAAAGAAAATTCTGCAGGGATGAATGACAAATGAGTGGCTTGATGCAAGCACTAATGCAGTAAAGAAGCGGCCGGAAAGTCTGTAATGCATTGTTTCAAGTCTTACCTTTGGACAAATGCTTGCTGTTTGTTTTCTGGATATAGATATCCACAATGGAAGCTGCAGCAATGACGCAGGCAATCACGCTAAGCACGACACTGTTCGGATGAAAAGAAATCTAATTACTGGAGATTCAAAGTACATCTGGCGAGTGGTGGTTTTAAACCGCCAGATTAACTCCATCTCATACATCTGTTTTTCTCCTAATTGATTAGAAATAATGAGCTGAAGCATTTAATTAATCTCACTGGGAGGATTAGTATCGTCGTGTTTTAAATATGTTATTAATTTCAAAATATTTATGAAACGTTGTACAACAAGAAAAATAATAATACGGAAGTCCATCGAAAATTCGGAGAGCAGTGAAGCCTTTCCTGTGTAGTTTTTTTTAGTATATCTGCAGAGATATGCAATAATAATAATAATAATAATAATAATAATAATAATAATAATAATAATAATAATTTGAAAACAATTTTTATTCATGCTATTAAATGTGCTTAGATAACGAATAGTTCACAGATTATAAGTCGTTTTGTTAAACGTAGGGTAAAACCATTTGTATGTATGTATATACATATATTATATAATTGTAACTAGACAGTGTGTTGAAAATGTTTACCACAATAGTGGTTGTGCCATCTTTCAATATGCTGTTATATAACCTCGACTGTGGCTAGCTATACTGATAAGTGGTGTAAGTACAATCGCTGTTATATAAAAGATAATGCTTGGCGTACTTCGCTGGAGATAGAGAGAAAGAGAGAGGGTTTGAAATAAAGGTAGAGAGAGAAAGAGACAGAGAGAGTTGAATGCTACATGAAATTGATTATATACTAGAATGAATGATATATTTACACACTCAACTTCACTAATAGGTTATCGAAATTCTCGTACGAGAGAGAGAGAGAGAGAGAGAGAGAGAGAGAGAGAGAGAGAGAGAGAGAGAGAGAGAATCTGTGTTAATCTGTTATGCAAGAGCTAGAAGAGCAAATGGCCTAAGCTAGTAAAATTTATCATTAAATAACTGAAAATCCAACTTGAGAGAAAGAGAGAGAGAGAGAGAGAGAGAGAGAGAAGAATAAATTAATTTTCCTCCAGTCATTAATATATTTTGTTCTGTATCTGATCCTCTTCAGAGGTCATTATTATATGTAAATGGAAACAATTTACCAGTCTTAATCAGTAGAAAAGTAAGGGCTGCAACGGTTGTGTCAGTACTATACGCGTACACATTTTTCTGTTTTCCATTAGGCATAACAGAGCAACCGTGTAACAGCAATTATATTCTCTTAGTATTCACAGTGTTTTAACCATTGAAGCATAAATAATTTAGATATGATTTATGGTACGTACTGTGTACTTGAGTATGTGTGTAGGTTACTTATATAAACGTTATAATACAGAGCACTGCACCATCTTATATAAGGAATTTGAACCTGCATGATTTTTGACTTAGGCAGAAAATACTAAAATGAATCATCCTAACGTACGTGGAAGTATCTATGTTATCCTACTTATAAATGCATGTAGCATTATTTTTAGGGTTTTGTAAGGCATGAAACACACGTAATGGCAAGATATTTATTGTAGAATTAGTTTATGTGCCCATCAAACCAACTGTACCATAAATTTCTTATATCATTGTGACGACTACTACCACTTGTAATATTAAGTTACTGTTGAAAGTAACCTACCTGTAATATTAAGTTATTTGTTTGATATTCGAAAGTAGCCCATCCTTGCAAGCTTCACCTTTTCTAAATGTTACAGGTAGGAAATTGCATTGTTTGCGAATATGGTTAGGTCAAGTTAATTTAGAAAAAAGAAAGAACCCCCTTTTTTTTGTTGCCCTTGACGGTACAATACACCCTAATAAATGCGAATATTGCTAGTAATATCAGTGACAACGAAAAGACTTACATGAACACAATATCTTCGGCTGAGAAGGGATCAGAAGTGAGATCCATGTGGCAGTTGATGGAATTAACGATGAAGTCAGTGTCCTGAACGACGTCCTCCAGCGATACCTGTAAATATTGATTGGTTTGTGAGATTTAGGATGTCCAGACAAGCACTCGGCACTTTCGACCATTCAGCACTCAAGACAGTGAAAAGAAGGTGATGGAGTGGCTGGATAGCAAGATACAGGGATCCGAAAATTAAGGAGTTAAAGTAGAAGAACTTAGAGGGAGAACACATCACAGCTGAACTAAGAAGTAATAGAGAAGTTGAACTGCAAGATTGAAGAAAGGAAGCGGGAGTGGAGGTTAAGTGAGAGGCTAAAAAGTGGATGTAGGTAGGAGCCGAAAGGGACGCTGCAAATACCCTTGACTAATGCCTACAGTGCACCACTTGAGATGCACTGATGGCACTTCGGGGACCTGAAAAAGGGGAGATCATAATCTGCCCGATGGGGAATGAGAAGCTCCTTGTATTGGTTTTCGAGCTTTTTATGGCTCATTCCTGCTTGCATCAGACTGCCAAGGCGTATTGCAAGTTATAGTAATGATTTGCTTTAATTTTACAATCAGTTAACCACATGCTCAGCTACCTTCTTATGGGCTGCGGATCAGCATGGGAGGACCGATCTTCATAACAGAGACAGTCAATTATGTTTTCTACTGTTGGATCCACAGCAAAATTTCAGTGATTTTCAACGTTTTGTACTGGATCTCTTACCAGTTCAGGGCAAGAGACCCCCCTGCAATGTCTCTCATAAAGAAACAACTCCAGATAAAAGAAACTTAATCATATTCTTAGGAGTTATGAGAATGAAGATTTTGACTATTTCATACTAACAGCTATTACGCTTGACTCAGTCTACAACTCAAGTAGGAAAGTTTCGTGAGGTTAAAGTAAGAAAGACTTAACACTTAATGAGGCTACAAAATGAATTTAAACTTATTTGAATAAATAATCATCATTTATACTGAGGGAACATGCAAAGCTCAAGAACCTATAAAGAAATGCAGACATGCTAATTTTTTTCAAGTGAAATTCACGAATAAAAAATATTCCTCAGGAAACAGACGAATCTATGAGCAAATTATCAGTTCAGAAATACGAGGGAATCCCTCGAAATTATTCCATAATCTTGAATTCAGGACTCACCTGAAGATCTTCTCCAGTACAAACGTCTGGTAAACAAGTGGAGTAACCGATTACAGTTCCATTTATGACATCGTCATTAAGTAACACATCAATTACGGTTGCTTTTATCTGTTGGTTCATCCAGGGTAAGAAAAATGCGGGAGTTTCCTCACTTCTCTCGTATGTCGAGGATTTCCTCTTAAATTTTCTGAAAAAAAGTTAAGCACTTGTACTCTATTCTTCTTATGAAATGATTTTCTTAGATGTACGTATGCCTAGGGATTCTAGGTATAGACGATACCGAACTTCACTCGATTATTATACTTTTTTTGACACTAGTAGCATTCAGTTCCCTTTAAATCCAGGAGACCACAGGAACCAGGAAGTCCTTTTTCTTTTGCAGGGCGAGTTCGTTTTTACTAGGGGAGAAGTTCTTAGGTACAGTACTGATACCATTTTCATAATTCATGATTGTCGTTTGTTAAATACTTTCCTATGTGTCAGAGAGCAATTATAAGTATGTACTGCATTTAAAATGTTTACTTTTGCTTCATCAAGATGAATTTCCAATTTTCCGGGAATACACCTCGCAACTTCCTCAAGATGAATAAACTGCCTCAACTTATATATCCAAATTTTACTGTGGATAAAACTTATTATAGTATGAAAATACACCCCCCCCCGCGTTTTCTCGGTAAGAATACCTTGCAAAAGCATGGACCACATATCATTATCTTCCTTCCAGCTTATTTTCTAACGCATTCGAAAGCACCTAAAATCTCTTCTTCTTGAAATTTGGTTACCAACCAAAAACGACTGGTCAAACCAGAACGTACGTTCACACTAGTCGTATATTGAATTTACAGATTCCTTCAGCTGAAGCTTACGAGCTTTCTGAACAGTAGAACTAGAGAGAGAAATACCATATGATTACTTATGTAAGCTTACCAGGCAAGTTATACTCAAATGAACCAAAAAAATGTTTTCATACAAAATTTACCGATGTGCACTGTATTATTAGTGACAGTCTGTTAAGGAAAATTATAATTATTAAATCTTACCGAACAATAGTGACAGGTAGAGAGGCACTCAGTGCTATTCCCTATGACCCGTAAAGTAAAGCACGTAGTGAGGATGCTTTAAATTTTGTAATAAAGTTGTGTCAGACAGACAGACAGACAGATTGATTTTACGATTGCTTCTGCAAACTTCACTGGACATCAACTGGACGGCTAAATTTGCAGACATTGTCGCGTATATTAACTGATTCATACTACATAGTAATGGTAGTTTGTTAAGGGACATTACCTTTATTAAAATGAACCATAAAAAGTTTTGCTGATCAGCATAAGGACTACTGAGTTCGCTCGCCTGGGTAAGCAAAAGTTATTGGAAAAGTAGCCCCATCCCATTTCTCCTCCTCTCTCTCTCTCTCTCTCTCTCTCTCTCTCTCTCTCTCTCTCTCATGTTTTTACATTCATTACAACTAAAACTCATGCCGTTGAGACACATAAGCTTGAGACATACGGAAGTAAACACTGTTAGCAATGCAGCCTGTCTTCTTTGATGTGGGTGGTGTTAAATAACCATATTTAGCTCTTTGAGGACTGCATGTTGAAGGTCACATAATGAGTGCGAATGTTTGCGAGGTGAGAAGATAACGGGGAATTACTGTATTTTACCGGAGGTGCACTCTTTTTCAGGTTTCCTCTCATGTGACATTATAAGCACAGATAATGCTAGTGTTCAGTAATATGTTCTTCCGTTCTTGCTCCCCTTCTGTAGTGTGATAGATCACTTTCATTATCATTACTGTCCCCAACGTGGTGCGAGGCAGTGCGTCAGTGTCTCCTTTGCAGATACTATTTTAGCTTTTGCTCGGTTAAGCCTTTATAATTGGTCGGGTCGGTGATTGCTTTTCCGCTCGAACATCTCTCTTTACTTTTGCAAATCATCAGTAATGGAACTTGTTCCTCTAAAAGAGTTTTCGATCGATTTCATTGAGTTTTGATCCGTTTTCTTCATCAGTAATCCTTTGCCTGTTTTTGTTTATGGCTTTAAACATAAGCCATTTATATTCAGACCTACTTCATAAAATAAGAGTAACAATAATGATAAGGAAGAGTAACATTTTGTTTCGTTCTATCATAAAAATTCTCGGTCTTTTAATAACTTCATCATCGTGGGTATATTTTAGCCACAACGAAGTTTCTTAAGAAAATGATCAGACCAATTTTCTTTCTTGGGTTTCATATTTTAATGTCATGGAAATATATCAAAATTATTTGAACGAAAAATGAAACTATTTTTGAATAACCTTACAGAGGCATTATTTACCAATTACCCAAATGAAATCACAAAGAAATACGCCATAGTCATTCACTCAGAGAGAAATTTTGGAGAGGTGAAAAGAACATCAAATCTTCAATACTCACTTAAGATGTATCTTACAGTATCTTCCTTTATATGAGCCTTCTTCTGTTGCGTTGGGAGACGAGACAAAGTTTTTGCACTCATCGTAAACGCCGTTGAAATACTGAAATCCAGACAAGTATCCTGTGAACGTTTTCCCCCAGGAGTCAACCACTGTAAAATATGGGTACTTAATTATTTGAGAAGACAGCCCACAGAAATTATGGACTGATGAAATATCGCTTTTGCAGAATAGCTGTTAATCACCAACAATTTCTGACGAAGTTCCCTGATTTCATTTATAAAGTAAATTAAACTGGAAGGAACAAAAGACAGTAGATATTAAGGAAAGCAAACTTGATTTTAAAATCACTTGCAGGTGTTTTGAAAGGTATTTTATCATCTTCTGCAAGTGATTCAATGAATGGCGTCTTCGTCAGCGGCTTTAAGGAACAGCATCCAGAATATACACCCAACAGCCTTATGGCTCAGCCGAAAACAAGGAAAGCTGCCGACCCTTCGTTACGTAGGGACCTGTATTAGCATAGGAAAACAAACATTACCATAGCGCCAGTACAAGGCCTTGCTTAGGTTTAGCTTTGTATTTTCACGGTAAGCGCTGGTTAGCTTTTGAAGACTGATATTCAGTATATTATGCTTCGTCATTATACGGGTGATATTTCATTTCTAGAAGGAGAAGAACGTTTACAACATTTATGAAAGTTTATGAACACCGAATATCAAGACCGCAGTTAACTGAGAAACTATTGAATAACACTTCCATTTTAACTTCTTATTTTTTACAAGAAGAAAACCTTTAGTCTTAGTCCGCTGAAATCTAACGAGATTAGGTTTAGCTTCATCTGACATCATGATACTGTAGAATCAGGAATGAGATAAAGGAGTTAAATACTTTATTCTCATCTTATACATATGTTAGGAAAATACGAAAACAAATATTTCTCAGTGAATTCAATTCCTGACTCTTACTTCATAACAAGCTCACGAAGTATTCAAGCTACAACCAAACTTGCTAAATTAAGGAAAGCTGATTGGTGTACGTCAAGTTCTTCTTGGTAGGGGGCTTCAGTTTTACATCTTCGTTAAATGCATTTACTTTTTAAAATTTGTTTTTCTTGAAGAAGCTTTCACGCTAACATTTTTACATACTATTTCCATACATATTTGTTTATAAACTAGAAAAACGGAAATCCTTTTATCGGGGAGATATAGTCAAAGTTCATTTATTATATACTTCAGATGATATCATACTTTCAGGGTGTCTGAAGGGAATTTCAAACAGAGAACTTTTCGACAAAAGATGAACAAAAGAAATATAGCTTTTTTGTCAGAAAATTACCTGGGGTAAGAAGACCAGTTTTGTTTACCAGTATTTGAGTGTCCTGTGGTTGTCTTCAAATTGGGTTCAGTGTTCGCGAAGCATCTAGTAAATGAACCTTCTAAGATTCTTTCATTCAGATATTTTGTTACCTATGGAATTTTTTCAGGAAATTTTATCTAGGAACTCATGCAACTATTGATTTTGTAGAGAATTATAAGACACCTAATGTCTTTGCATAAACTGAAACAAAGCCCCTTCACGCGAAATACTCTGAGATTACCTTTTAAGGAAGTCGAATTATAGGACCTAGAATGTTGGTAACGACGATGCGTGTTTTTACTTGTTAAAATCCCCATCAAGAGAAGAAAACACATTGTCAGCATATGAAGTTATTCTAATACGCAACAACCCGGTTGTTTGAAACATTTATGTTATTTACTGTTATTTTCATGTTATGCCTTCCTCAGTTGAAAAAACATACCAAACCATAAATATTTTTTTTTATCATTTTACTCTTAATCTTTTGCCGCTGTTGTCATCCTTCTGCTCCTGCTCAAAATCAGTATTATTGTAGTCGTGATTATTACTATAAACTGTAATTTCCCTATGTTCTACTTTACTGTGATCGCTTGCTTCGTGGTTTGGAACTTCATAAAGACGTCTGATTAAATGCATGCTAAATTTTTCTGTTTGCTCATAGATATAGTTTGTACTCTTTCTCATAGTGCTATGAAGAGTATGTATGATTTTGCTCATAGATATAGTTTGTACTCTTTCTCATAGTGCTATGAAGAGTATGTATGATTTGACTAAGTGAATTGCTTAGCTGTAAGTGTTGTCCTGTATTCATATAATTTCACATTAATGTAAAGTAGATTTACTCTTTTAGAGTCTCTCTTTTTCCCAATACAAATGAGGAAACGTCCCTCGAAAAATTTTTCAAAAGAAAAATGAAGGATATACATTATATATATTCGATTTCTGTCCAGTTTTCAAAATCCACTGAACATATGAAATATAATATGCTTTTATATGCAAGCACACGCGCATAAAAGATAACCATTAAAAGATTAAGTTGCCCTGCTGAAAATGCACTTCCAAACCTGACACTTACACTTATGGGATGGGGTTATTTCGAAATCACTCAATTCTGTCATCATCCCTTCCAAGGCACTGCGACACAACGAGTTGTTTTTAACCTCCGTTGGTAGATAAAGAGACCATACTTTGTCCTTTGGGAAACTGTCTCTCAGTGGTGTTGGAACTGAAAGAAAAAAAATTTATTTGGAGAGTAATCAGTTTTTTTGTAAAAATATGAGGGATTAAAAAAATTGATACAAAACTGTACCTCTCACCCACCCTTTCGGAACATATTTTACAACCCTGGCCAGTCAAACAGGTTATCACCACTGTAACTCAGTATCTCTATTTGGGAAAATGATAAAATTCTCTAGTTGCCGTTGTTTTTATAAAATTTTCTTCGAATTCAGTTATATAAAAAAATTGCCATTTACTAGCATATTGGTGTTCAAAACAGATTAATGGATATATGTTAGAGTTCGTCACATTATAAAATATTCTACTTTTGATTGTACGAATCAAGGATGCATACTCATGAGCAACTATGGTTTTCGCTCATATGACTATTGCAGGCTCGCTTACTGATGGAACAGGTAAAATTAAATCATAATTTTTCTTGCACGAAATGGAAGGTTTTCAGATCAGGGAGGGTTTCCTTGAATAAAAATAATATATATACTGCATAAATTAGTTTCGACAATTCTTATTTGTAATAATTTTTGCCGGTTTTAAATGCTTAAGTAATCGATTACATAATTATTTTGTAGATAGGATTGTCAGTCAGTCTATATTCCCACTTGATCTCTTTTACACTGCTTTTCAACCCGTCACTATTCTTTTGAACGTCATGCATGATAGGTCTATAGGCTACTAAAATCAGAATCAACAGCAATTTTTTGCTGCTAGGATCTCAATAAAGCATCGAGATAACGTTCAGTTCGTAATGTTACAAAGCAATGTATTGTTAACTAAATGAATTCACACTTATATCAGTGTGAATTATACCGGACTCATACAGTTCTAATGTTGTCTTCTATATAGCTAGTTGCGTACAAGAGAGCGCCACAAGTTTTGAAGAAGTCTTAAAAGCGTACAAGCCATGAGGATGCAGGTTATTTCGACCATTGCTTAAATTTCAACATTTCAGGTGCATAGGAACAGGATCAATATTATAACATTTATGACCGCTGGGCACGACAGGAGAAACCCATCGTGAACTTTGCGTTCAATATCTAGTTTGTTTAGATAAAGTTTAGTGTGCTTGAAACAAAAGGCTTGCTTGTTGAGATGTGGTTTCAACTAGTATTTGATGGGGACAAGACCTTGAACAAAAGACTGTTTAGCCTTAAAGTTCTACGATGCAGCTCTGGTTTGTCTTAAGGCTTTTTAACTGAAACCCATCAATGACTAATAAGGAAGGGGTAGTAGGAATTTTAGCTCTAAAGGCGCGTATGATTTCAACCTTGCCAAGAAAAGACGAGACGGAAGTAATCATTGTAATTTTTTTATATTTTACTGCAGTTCCACACGCCTGGTTTGCAAACTACATTAATTAGGTTAAGGATTGATTGACTAATTAATTTTATAACCTGACTTCAACACAATGCACAATCTGGTCTGGAAGACAAAACAGTGTTCATAGGAAATTTTCGTGAAATATGTACTCGATCGTGTATGCTTTATAAATACTTTCGTAACTAACATTTGAACATGACATGAAAACGCTAATTAAATTGGTTGTTCAAAAGGTGATAATCTGCATAGTGTTCATTATGGGAATTCTCTGGTACATCAGTAATGTTGTTGGTTAAAGTATCAGTCAGTATCTATAACAGTAACGTTTTTGCCATGTCTTTGGTGCCAGTGATTTACTAAGAACAAATTAATCTACTATTTTTGACATTTACTGATAAGTAAGGGGGGTTTTTGCATTTATAGACAACAGGGGTACAGAGAAACATCGTTAACACAAGTTACTGATTTTCAGCATGAACCGTCACTTAGCCTTGTAGTATTTCGCCCAGTAAATAATGACACTTGTGCTTCTCGTAGCACATCATAATGGCCTCTCATTGTTCTTTGAGTCATACGATATTTACATACCTCTCTTTTAGTGGCCGGTGAAATACCACTCAATTCTGAAGTCCATTAACCCTCCCTTTATTTTCATACGTTGCGGAAACGTGAATGCTTTCAGATTACGTCTCGCATTTAAAAGTATAGCTAACAGGAAAAACCCCTTATTTCAGATGGCATGTTTCAATTTCCGATCTGATTTTGATTCCCCGCTCAGTTTTCCGGATATTTTACTGTTATTTGCAACACTATTCTCTTGTATTCCACAAAATTTTTCCACACCATATATAAAGCCTTTCTCCATCTGTAATTTTGTTATTTTGTCACAACAAAAGTTAAAGAAGCGCTGTTGTGCCAGTATTTTTTAATTAGCAGAGTCTCATACGTCTCGCCTGTTATGTCGCTATTTATGTTATTTCCTCTAGTAGGTGGACAGGACGATAGACAAACAGCCAGACGTGTTTCTACCTGCGAGTTCAAAATCCTCAAAAGATCTCCTTCGGGCTGCTGAGCCATAATTTCCTAAGAGGAGGAAGAGCGTCACTATGCAAACAGTTCCTTCCATTTTCTTAACCAAACTGAATCGGTCTGTCACCTAGGAACTATTTAAGCTTCCTGTCTTACAGCTTATCGTCCTTATTGATTGGGAGATGATAAGGTATTACGCAATTACCACGTCATTTAAAGGTCAACTGCTAGCAGTGAGATCCAGCATATGTTTGCAACGATTGCAAACGGATGTTGTTTGAAGGTGCAAGAGAATCTGTTGAATTCTCGTTCTACAAATATTTCCGAGAAATTGTAAAGACGATGCTGTCTTCTTTACATTAAAATATGCCCTCGCAAACGTACGAGAATATATCTGTGCATGTTAGTAAACTTTAAACAAGTATAACGAATCTAAAACAATATAAATGGTATAATAAAGTAAGGGATATTATTGGCGCGATCTACGTGACCACTGAAGAACATAAATAACAGCGCATACTATGTATTATTAGCTTGATTCTTAATTCTAGAAAGGAAACTGATAATTAAAACGTCCCTTGTTTAATAAGGTTTTAAGTAACTGGTTCAAATTCTAGCAAAAAAATATTGGCACTCCTAGAACCAAATTTGATCAAGTTACCGATCATCAAGAAGACACTGTTGCCTTAATGAAACATTTTCTGATTCACAGATTGGTATGAGATGATCGAAAACACGAGGATTATCATTTAAGGAAGATGAAGGCTATCTAAAGGAAAGGTTTCAACTCATCAGTGAAATTAAGAAGCAGCAAGTAACTAAGATTCTGAACAAGACTGGAGTAGATCACAAAAAGAAAAAAGTTATTTAAAGGTAAGCCAGAAGCATCTCACGATAAGGATTTATAATAGGTTGAGAACTGATAACAGAAACTACTCGTAATTAGCATTATAAATGTGTGAAATAATGAAAATGGAGTTTAAGATACATATTCAAGTAACTTGAGATCAGATGGGTAACAGAAAAAAGATTACCCCAGATTAGTACCTATTTCTCAAATATTATCAGCCTTATCAGTCAGTTGAAGGCTGCCACTTTGTACCCACATCTCTTACTCTTGTTTAGCTAAAATGCTGATTTTGTTCTGCTTCATGCTTTCAACACTTTCTTTTCCTTGATTGTATTAATTGATTTTCATTTTCCTTTATGCGCAATAGCAAATCTAAGTCCTTTCCACAGCTTGTTTTCAGTCTTTGAAAATTCTTGGTTAGTCAGGGTTTTAAGGGACTCTGTGATCACTGTGACGATCCTGAAAGACACTCGATAATGACCCGCTGTTATCAGATGCCAAAATAGCGACTTAAAGTCTCAAAGTATTACTGTGGAAATGGAGCTTAATTAGAAGATTATGTCTGATGCAAGAAATTAAAAACTAAATGGGTTGGAAGATCATTACTGTACTGTATAACGCAGTGGTTCTCAATCGTCCCAAGTCGTGGACCACAAGCATATAAGAAAATATCTTGGACCATTTCTGTTTTGAGTAACGATAAATAAAGCAGAGACAATAAACAACGTTTTGGATTGAAATACATTTTGTACACGTGAATTGCAACCTGAAGATCATCATTATATTTTCTGAATAGGAATAATGCAATAAAATGAATGGTCAGTTAATTATCTGGATAAAATTGTTTTTACTGCATATCCAGTAAATTTGAAAATATACGTATCAGCAGTCAGTTTATTACCAAATATAGTGAACGTCCTGTGGACCAACCAAAAAGCCACCATTGACTACTAGTGCTCCATGGACCACCAGCTGAGTACCATTAATAGCTCTAAAAACCTCTTATCTTCTCGTCTTATTCCATATAGGTACAAATTGTAAAAAATCGTGGATAAAAAACCAAAAGTTAATTTTTTTTAGTATATCACATGGAAGCAATAATACCATTAACCTCTTTAGTTTATTAGGATACTCTAAAATGCACAGTATCTGGTTTGGAGATATGTATTATCTGAAAAGGTGAAGCCCCTATCATTAGGCGGTTGCCAAGCTGTTGAAAGATCCGGGTGACGAGGTGAGTAATGGTGTCGAATCGTATTTCGTCATTTTAAAAAGCGTCCTGATTTTGTTTTCATTACATTCCATCCCAATTCCATGCTCATTTGGACAATAAGAAGTGAATAAATGAAGCAGCAGGCCCAACAAAATGATATGAAAAACTGGGGAACATTAATTTACGCTGTGCCTCAATTGCTTATCTTGCGTTAAGGGAGGTCGTAATATATCTGTCAGTACGGTCACATTTGACACCAAAATAACATTTTCTAAAGGTTATCATTTCCATGAAAGATGAGATTAAAATGACAGGGTACATCGATAGTGATAAGAAGCCAGTCGAGGGCACATGAGTTAGATACGTTGATAATAGTCACTGCAATACAATTCCCTTGCCCTTGGCCCTTTTGACTGGTTATCGTGCCGACTGTCAAGATCTTCTCCATATAACCTATCAGGTATTTTTACAAGTAGTGTAATGTTCTGTGAAATCAGCCAACTTACGGCAAAGAAGTATGAAACAGTGGAAAACTTTTGAAAAATGTGTTTACACTTTAATAAGTTAACGTGAGCAGAATCAGTACAATATGTGAGATAATATGGCAGCACTTGACATGATTTGATTTGTCGTATAAGGAATATAAATGAAGCTTCAAATGCATGCTTGAAAAATGATTATATGTATGTAAAAGAGGAATACAATAATTCACCAAAGAGTCAAGGTTTTCCTTGTTATAGAGAAAGGTGTCAGAGGGATAGCAGTAAGAAAGAAATTATGTTCTGACTGGATGAAGAGATGAGATGGAAGAAATGCTGATCTGTAATGGTATGCAGCGCCTACAAAAGACTAACTGATTATTCCCGTGTATTACACACAAAGGACTTTAGATATTTTATAATCCCAATACAAGTCACAATTTAGTGACATATAAGAAAATCCAAATAAAAGTCAAAGAGCAGTTGCAGTTAATTACAATAATTAGAGGTAATGGGTATTTGGTCAGGAAAGATTATCCCACTTAGCACTAATATTCGTTCAGATAGAAGTACATACGAGGGCAAAGAATGAGGGATTAATCAATCATAGAGCTTAGAAAGGCTCAAATGAGCAAAGAAACGTTGTCTAGGGAAAGATAAAACGGCGAGGAACGTTTATGAACTGTTATCAGTACATGTAAAATAATAGATAATAAAAAAAGGTTATCAAAACTTCGACTACAATTAGATCCTTTACGAATGGTTGTTCAATCCTTCAGTTCGAGTAACAACCTCCTCCTTGAATTTCACAAGTCATTCTCACATGCTTTTTGAACAACGTAGATTTTGAATATCTGATTACTTTTATCTTCATTCTTGACCGATAAATGGTAGTACGTATGAGAGGCTAGTGACAAGTTTTGCTGTGCAGACATTAATTCATCTGAAAAATTATCATGAAACTAAAAAGTAAGAAATATTACATTACAGTTCCAGTCAATTATTTATGTAGTATGGATATTTCATAGTCTTCAATATTTGTAAATTCAAAAGTTATCACGAAGCAGTAGTGATTGTAGTAAGAAAACGGCTCAATATTATGCTGAATTTGTTTAAAAAAAAAAAAAAAAAAATTTGCTATTAGTGTGGTTGTGGATCATATCTCTTAAGATGATACACATAACTTCGAGGACTATAAGTATTTTGGTCATAAAATGAAATATTATCGTGCCATAGAAGATTTACATGATTTCTTAAGACTCTACAACAAACAAGTTATATTGCGCTTCTTGCAACAAATACGCACAAATATTTGTGAAATGGCAGCCAAAAAAAAAAATTAGAAATTAAACTTCTAAATATTAGAAGTACTGTATGTTTCTGAAGTATTCATTAACCCTGTTTAATCGAAGATGAATATAACAGAAAATTTATGTTCAGGAGGTGAGGGGGTTAGCCAACAACCTGTGCCAAGTTCTTTCTTTATAATTGCGTTGATTTCCATGTTAGAAAGCAACAAGTAGAGCTCTGTGACGGCCATTTAGTAACTTATTGGCCACGCAATGTTGCCGCTGTGCTGCCTGTAAATTCACTTGTAAGTCTCTCACTCTAATTAATCGGTGAAGAACCACAATTATTTTATTTGAAGGCGAGAAATACCTTTCAGATCACCTTTATGCTGTTACTTTACCTCATGCTCGCCCATCCATTTTTTTTTTAAAGAGAATCAACTAAAGTCGGTTTACTCGGTAGCATCCATCATAAAATTAGAATATAGAAACCCTTAAAAATTATAATATTGATATTTTGAGTTCATTTATATGTCTGTTTTCAGGCATAACTTTTTATTTTTTGGGGACGTTATCAATTTTTGCTCATCTTTTATTAGTAAAAGAAAGTAAGGTGTGTAAAACAAGTCGGCTTCGATTTCAGGTGGAACTGTTTTATCACAAAAGGTTTTAAAGCTAGAGTTCTTTTTAACGTAGTTTGCTTTTATGTGAAATAAATAGACGCCACTTGCGTTCCTGCATGGGCTAATCAGTTGAGGCATGGTTACAACAACATTTTTCGTGAGTTGAGACAGTATCTGTGGTTAAACACTAAATAAATTCTTTCGAAAATAACCATCTAGTCACGCCAAAGTTACCATAAAATACTGGATGGAATTCTTCACATGCATTATTTTTCCCATTTCAAAAAATTAATTTTTTTTCTTTAGTCATCGAAATTTGCCTAATAAGAATTGAAATATTTCTCTCATTTAATGACTTTCATTATAAGAGATATCGATACAGGGAACCGGCACATGAAAGTGATTTAATCAGTAAGCGTTTATTTAAAACCGTCCTAAATGAAGTGGTCAAATTCCGGAAGTCAACTGTGTCCTCTCATCCTTGATCAGTTTCATCTTCAGCAGCATTCGCTTTCTGCTAAGGATATTCGCCATTACCGCTTTGCAAAAGTAAGGCCGCTTTTTTATTCCATCGCTAAAGCTTGTTAGCAAAATAGAAAAAAAATGACGCCTTCCAATTAACGTGATTGCTCTTAAAGGCTGGATCCTGAGAGTGCTTACGGGGGGAAAAAAATTTATCGCGGTACTATACGTTTTCTTTCGAAATCTCTTGCCACGAAGCCTGAGAAGATGCACGTAAATATTGACTTTATCTAGAAAGTAATCGTTTGTTTGTTCTTCTGTCTGATTGTTGGAGCTGTATTAAGGAAGTTTATGGATGGATTGTCATGAAATATTCTGCAAGGAACCAGTTCATGATCTGGTACAAACTTACTCTTTCTCTCTGGCATTTTAGTTAATCTTTCTATCTAAAAAAAGAGAACAAAACATTACGGATTTTATGAAATTATTTGGAGACGAACATATGGCAAATTCGGTCCGCTTGTATTCTGCATAATTTTTTTTATGACAGCTAAGCTATGTGGTGATTCATCTTGACGACTGAGTCTTTCCTGGGCTCTCCTTAGACTGACTTGAATGTTTTGTTCTTACAGGAGATTGAAAACTGGCGATGCTAACGGATCTACAAAGTACATTGAATTTAGAAACTTTTACCCCACAAAAATGTTTACATATTTTCAGCTCTAAGTTTTGTCATTTTTTCATGCCAGAAAAGATTAAGTCGAAGGAAATAAATCATGCGGTTAACGTTTGAGTTACGGAGGAATTTATTTCACAGCTTTGAAGTTCTGGCATTCGTCGTCCTATTTCCTGCAAAAAAGTCGTAAACTTATATATTTCATTTTTACATAATCCGGAAAACGTGCTCTGATATATACACAGGGATTGTAAAATTCCTCGAACAATGAAAAATACAAAGAGATTTTTTCCTTTTTTCTTTTTCAGCAAGTGACTTAACAGTACATTTTGAGTCAAGAAAGTGAGGCAAAGATTACAGCTCGATTCATGGACCGAAAACCTCTAGACTGTCAGAAGGTAAGGATCAAAGGATTTCTTCTTGGATTTTAAGATATTTATATCTGGTAGAGAGAGAGAGAGAGAGAGAGAGAGAGAGAGAGAGAGAGAGAGAGAGAGAGAGAGAACCGAAGCACCCCTAGGCAGTAAAAAGTACACTTTTAATTCTACAAACAGAAATTAAGCAAAATGATTCTTTTACAAGATTTTGGTTCTCTCAGCGTCAAACGCAGCAAAACTTGTTATAAGTTTGTAAGCTCTGGTAATTTCCCCTGCGACAATAGAGACTATTTCTTCGGTTTTGTTTTGCTGAAAGAAAAATTATGATCGAGTGTGACTGCATAAACCTCACAGATCTCGGGAAACAAACAAAAGGAAAATTTAGATTAATTGCTGACTAATTTTTCGAATATTACGCATTATCGTAAATAACCGGTTATTCACAAAGCTAATTTTTTTATTTAGCTCTACAAAAATTTTCTTCAAAAAGATTAAAGTAAGGAGATCTCTTCTTTATTTCGTTGGGAGAGGTATAAAAGTCCATGTTTTTATCAAAAATAAGTGTAAATCCAATAAAGAATGGCTGAGGGAAAAATTTCGGTATACATGGACCTATACTCTCTCTCTCTCTCTCTCTCTCTCTCTCTCTCTCTCTCTCTCTCTCTCTCTCTCTCTCTCTCTCTCCTCTCTATCCCTTGCTAGAGACCAGTAAGAATTTGTAGACATCAAACACAGATGGCACGAACCGATAGATCTGAAGTTTGGGTATATGTTAGGAAAAATCAACCTTACTTAGTAAATTCGATGACGTTGTTGGTAGAGAATCGTGGAGATTGGCCGTTGTTAACTCGTGTCACCCGTCAGTGTTTACTCAGCTGCTTATGCAGAGGGATTTCTTAAACAGACAAATATATGGAAAATCTTGTTGTTGGGTCTACCTTCTGTTAAAGCTACAAGTCTGAATGTTTAACTTCCAGAATTTAGCAAAAGATTTGTTTATTATTTCATCTCTTTCTTGTCGTTCCTAAATCAGATATGAAGAGGAGGCGAGAAAGTGTAGTTCTTTTGTTTTTTTTTGGTCTTGTGAATATCTGGCAACTCTGCTGAAATGTCGATCTGTCTTGCTCAATACTAATCGTAAGTTTAATGAGTACTCGAAAATCTTGGAAACTGGAGTACTGTGCTATAGTTTCCCCACTCAAATGGCCGGGTCTAGTGACTTGCCTGCGAAATTCTCTCATGGCTAGTTGCGCCTGAAAGATTTTCTATGCGTTATGTGGGTCTATAATAGTTTATGTGCTTATAATTTGCTATTTATGAGGTGACATAAGTTGTTTAAACTGTTCAGGCTGCTACACCAAGCAGGGTATTGCGGAATGAAATGGAATATAAAATTTAGGCCAATGGCCAATTGATGGGACCCGTGAGGTCAGTCAGCGCTGAAAGAGAAATTGAGAATAAAAAGGTTTTAAAGGTGTAACGAGGAAAACCTCGCAATTGTATTATGAAACACTTGTTAGGAGGGGATGGAAAATAAGATGGAAGAAAGAAAATATGAATGGAGGCACAGTAAAAGGAATGAAAGGGGTTCCAGGTAGGGGGCCGAAGGGGCACTGCAAAGAACCTTAAGTAATGCCTACAGTGCACCGCTTGAGGTGAACTAACGGTGCCACTCTCCTATAGGGAGTAGGGTGTTGTGTTACTTACTTGATTTAATTGTTGTGGAAGCATTACCAGTTAAAGTAAAAAATTGTTTGTTGTGTTTCTGAAAAGTGGCACCCTCGTAAAAATCCACATGAAAGAGGCCTGGGGAGGGAATAACTTGTAAAGCACATATATATATATATATATATATATATATATATATATATATATATATATATATATATATATATATATATATATATATATATATATATATATGTTTGTTGCATTCTAAAGACTTTCTACCTTGTTTGAACTTACTTTCTATATTATGGAACTTATATATACATATATTCTGTATATATATATATATATATATATATATATACATATATATATATATATATATATATATATATATATATATATATATATATATATATATATATATATATATATATATATATATATATATATATATATATATATATATATATATATATATATATAAATATATATGCAAAATATGTGCGCGCATAAACAGCAAAATAGTTGCGAGAGATTTGGGTAATTGTGCATGATGTTTCCAAATAGTATTGCAACCACAGTTAAACATTTGAGCATCATCATAAACACATAAATGACGTTAACAAGAACAGATCTGCAGTTTTGCAGAAACAGCAGTGAAATTCGTCTTTTGTCATAACTGATCACCTTAATGGATTGTGGATCCTGATCTTGCAAAGCGAATAGCAAGCCAGATACAGTCCTTTATCTACGGCCATTAAAGGAGCTAATGTAAGTTCCCTCTTGATAAATAGGTTGTGGATGATGGCCAAAGAGTATATTATCTTTTTACGATTAACTGTGAAATTGGAAACCATGATTTTAGGTAATTTTGCCTAGAAAATAGACTCAGGTGGCTGCTTACAACTAAATGTGAGAACAATATTCAAAAGAACTGACACATGTGGTATTAATATCATTATCTCTGTAGATAGATAAGGTTTCTTACGGTCAACACATAGTTTCTGGCAATATCAGATAATACATTTGCCAGTTGTTTAAAATAAGAAAGGTATGAGTCAAAAGTACTTCAAGTACCGTCATTTATTCAAAATCATAAGTATAATGTTACTTATACTAAATGAATCCTTTATCACGACAATGGTACTAGATCAGCTGATGAACGCAGTCTTAATTTTAATGCATTTAAGCCTCATACCCCACTGACTAAACTCCTTATTGAGCAGTTCTAAATTTCTATATAGTTGGGCAACAAATAAATTTCTCCTTGAAGGGAGACGGATAACTGCAACATAAGCAGCATCCTATGCATAGAATGCAATTTTATTTTATGAACTAAAAATCAGGTCACTAGAACAGACTACCACAAACAAAGACCCTGAAACCCTGTTCTGTGGGAAAACTAGAGAAGATAGGTGTAGGGTCAATCAAGTCTCCGTTTATAACTTTTTGTCTCTCACTTGAAGAAAAGCAGATAACAGAATACAGTACTTGCTTTCGACACCAAAGTTACGAAGTTTATATATAAGAGCCTCGTGGCAAACCAACTTATTGGCAGCACCGGTCAGTTTGAATATTGCAGATTTGCTTTCGGCCCTGTCCAATATTGTCTGGCATCAGCTGTTTATATCAGAACAGTGTTACCAGACAACCGCATCGTTCTGGCTCCGTGCTCGGTCGGTTAGTGGAACTATTTAATCTCTAGTGTGGACAGGGCCTAACAGCATCACAATGTTGTTTCATGATACTCTACATGCCGTCTTATATTTCACTAGCGAAACATTTCTGAATGCTCTCCAATATAAAGGAAGAAAGAAAAGTATCACTAAGTATCACTAATTCAAATGAAAATACGCTTCATGAGACTTTCCTAGCTCGCGCGCGCGCACACACACACACACACACACACACACACACACACACACACACACACACACACACACACACACAGACTTGCCTGTAGACTGGTTTCATCTCTCCGTGGAGGGCCTCCGAGCGCGCGCGCGCGGAGAGAGAGAGAGAGAGAGAGAGTGAGAAAGTTTTCTCAGACCTTTCACAAAGAGAATATTCTCTAATCCGGAGAAGGATTAAATGGGAGTACAGTATACTTTCAAGATCCTTTTTACGGTCCACGAGATATGAAAATTTATTTATTTTATTTCAAATGATTTTTACTTTGCCCCTGCAGACATAACAAAATACCTTTAGGGGAGTATACAGATTCTGGGAAGGGTTTTTACGTTCACATATGCTTTGTATGTATTTACTTTGTCATTTATCATACGAAACATTATTTTATTTTAGATACAGCTTCATGCGACTGTCGAATGTACATGAACATAACATTAGTCAAAAAAAAAAAAGAAAGATTAATCTTGTAACATGACTTCTCTTTAATTGCTTTGGATCTTTCTCATTCTTCAATTCATCAAGTGTCGTCTTCCCACTGCCCTTCAAAGCCTTTCTCCATTGTTATTCCTCTGCCTCTACATTATACGTATCTAGTCGTTATTTACTTTTCTCTTACAGTGTCCTCCTCTGAATTCGTTTCCTTCATTCTTCTCGATGTCAAAAAGGCAGTAATTAAATCCTGCAGGATTCTTTCCAAGGAGCACCAGACTGCGGAGCGAAGACCTGGTTTTCTTTAGAATTTTTGTTTAACTTTTCGTTAGAATTTCCATTCTAACGCTGAACCTCTCTATCTTAAATGTGCAGTTCCTCTCTCTTTCTAGTATCTGAACCTTTTAATTTAACTGAAATGTTCAGATGCCTGAGGTTTTACTGAAGAAAGTCGATGTTAGGCAAGATCTTTACTGATTTTTGACATTCCCCAAGACTGAAAAATATGACTATTTTAATGTGATATTCCTTAAAGGACGTCAGTATGTGAAATCCTTTTAGCTCAAGAGCGCAAATACTGTTATAATTTATCTGATAGAACAAATTATAATAATATCAAAGCTCTTGATCTACGTTAAGGATTTCAGATACACCGACGTCATTCTAGGAATATCACATTTGCTCTATCAGATACGATGAACCAGAAAAAAGTAATTAAGACAACTTTTTAGAAGGTTGTATCACATACTGCAATATTGTTCCGAACAATTATGATAATTAATAGTTGACATTTGAGTTCAAGGTAAGATATAGAGAAGATATCACTTTGAAATATGCTTGTTAAAACTGTGATGTCAAAAAATATGAAACCACACTTCTTGGTCACCTCAGGATATGGATATTGTCAATAAAGCACGTAACCAATTATGATCCGTTTTATGTTCTTACGGTAGAGAGAGGGATACACACACACACACACACACACACACACACACACACACACACACACACAAATATTTGAGTTAAAACTAATTCTTAGGCAAATTTTATTATCGAATGATTAGTTTAGTGGACAGTACTTAATAACGCTAAAAAGCGTCGAAAATATACAAAATACTTTTTGTTTAAAGAACTGGGTAGGCTCGAGTTTCGTTGCACGAGATCAGTACTTAATAACGCTAAAAAGCGTCGAAAATATGCAAAATACATTTTGTTTAAAGAGCTGGGTAGGCTCGGGTTTCGTTGCACGAGATGAAACAGATACCTTTCGCTAACAAGGAATAGATGCGTGTATAACGGAGCTTGTTAGCTTTGGCCAGCCTCCGTTATTTTTACCATTTCTAAATATATTGCCTTCAGTTGCTTCTTAGATGCAGTTCAAAGATCTCTGCACAACTGGTAATTGAAAGGGATTCCATTTTTTTAAGGTTCATTCAACTGGAAGTCCCTAAAGGTATTCCAAGTCAAAAGTTTCTACAGCCATAAGTTACAGATCATTTAAAAGGTTTTGAGGAGTATAGAATATTCTCTCAGAATTGTAGTGTTGAATACTGGGGATTTATAAGAGAGAAAGAGTTATGTACATGATCATTTGATTGCATAATAATGTTCGATTATTTGGAATTAATGAAGCTCATTAATGTGGGGCAGTAAAAATACTGCGAACTACGAGTACGAGTTTACCGCGTGCTTCTGTCAGACCTCTGTGCTCCTCTGTAAAAAAATTACTTTCCAGTTATTTTTAATGATATGAATTGGAAATTCTACTTTTATCTAGAACAGCCATTGGCGTAACTGGTGTTTAGTGTTTAAAAAAATCTACGATTTTACACAGTATTCTACACATCATTGGGAACCACTCTGCAACAGGTTTAAAAAGTAATTTTGTGCAAATGATGAATCATTCATTGAGCAAATGTGACTGGAATGTAAACTTTATAATGAAAGGTAGAAGAATTGTCTTATCTAATTTGTTTTAAATGCTACAACTATGAAGTTTAAACACCTTACTTTACAGAGCAGTTTTTCAGCTGAAGAGGTGTACGCTCTTTAAGTGCGCATGAAACTTGAAAACCCACTTAGTTTTCCTGTTCAAGATCGTTGTACTAGCCTGCTGAACCAGGCGTCATAAGAGACATCATATAAGCATCAGTTAGTTGACAGATGATTGTTGTTCAGGTTAGGCAGCGAGTTGATTGTGTTAGTAATGTATATATTTTACCAGAAAACATGGAATTCCAAGTTTGCACAGTACGCATCATTTCTGCTCCTTGCTGCATCTATGTCATGTCAAAACTGATGTCAGGTATGCAAGTTATGAATGTGTCTGGGCCCTGGAGTAGGAGACAGACAACGAAATGATAAATCTTAGAATAATGCTGACTTAACTAGACTAATACCTTTACAACCCATGGGAATTGATAGTGTGAAGGATGGGGCAGTGAAAAAATTGCCTCTATCCTGAGGCCTAGCCCCGGATTTCATTGGTCCTTAGGCATGAAAGGGGTATCTCTTGATAGATGTACAGTATCATTCACCTTAGAAATAAAATCACAGTGTTGGTGAGGCAAAGGAAGTTTTGTGTTAGATAAGATGGTGGGTACTGAAGTATTGAATTGGCCATGTGTGGCCTGTATCATGAGCTAATCCATGTGATTGCAAACGCACAAATTTAAAATTAAGTGGCCCAAAAAACATAAAGACACAAGTGGGAGAATCTGATGCAGCTTATGCCAGGTGGATGTAAAGGGATTTTGACAGCATCTTGGCCACAGAAGAGATGCATGAGACTGAGGGAAACACCAGCGGTTACTGATCTTTGGGCCATAATATTCCACTGCCTGTTCAGGGATATCTGTACAGCCCAAAGAAGTGCATGCCAGATTTCATCCCCAAGGTTCAACAAATGCTAGATATGTTAGAGAGGAGTATAGGACTATGAAGGTTTGCGTACATATATAATTCAAGGGCCCAGTTGGTGGCCAAGTGGAGATAAGAAGAAAGGAAATATAACAAAATCCATGCCGTAGGAGTTAATGAGGGGGTCCCCACAGCTCAGCAACTGACAGACCAGACAGCCACAAAAGCATTGGAGACTGGATATATTGGCTGAGCAAAGGGAGAGGATCCTCTGACACAACTAACCTCTGCTGAACACAAGTAGATGCTTCTCTTTTAGAGCCTGGCCATTTGTCAAGACCCGGGAAAGGGATGTATACTGTATAATCCTCTGGGACATAACATTAACTCTCTCTCTCTCTCTCTCTCTCTCTCTCTCTCTCTCTCTCTCTCTCTCTCTCTATATATATATATATATATATATATATATATATATATATATATATATATATATATATATATATATATATATATATATATATATATATATATATATATATATATATATATTTATATATATGTATATATATATATATGTATATATATATATTTGTATACACACATATATATATATATATATATATATATATATATATATATATATATATATATATATATATATATATTATTTGTGTAAGCACACGCGTAGTACAAATATGCAAACGCAAACAAATACACTCGATACTGGAAGACAAGGACTAGAGGTCGAAGTGAAAGACAATATTTGTTCTCCTCACAATAAAAACAGTTTAATGCGTAATCGCAATATTCATAAAATCCAGTGTCTGGTAATTTAAAGTTTAATTAAAAATGCGTAATTCTGAGTTTCATTAATACGCTTGCAAACATATGTAATTGAATAGACCCCTCATTGCCGCTGGTATCAACAGCGTTGAAGTAAGTTAATTGCGTAATTAATGACATTTGTCCTAATTATCATGCATTAATAACAAGCTTTTCATGACACGGTAAAATACGATATTGAAGTAGTATTCAAAGGTCAATCCTTTTGAAGTATAAGGTCACGGCCATGGTTCGATACACACACACACACACACACACACACACACACACACACACACACACACACACACACATATATATATATATATATATATATATATATATATATATATATATATATATATATATATATATATATATATATATATATATATATATAAATTTGCATTTCACTCTTAGAGACGTTAAAGACCGTCCATTAACAATTACGAATCGGATTTGCATTCTAGAATGAAAATGATAAATTGATAATTGTTATATTATCTTTTAGTTTTCTGCAAGAGAAAACTATTGAGATAGCTTTGTCTGTCCGTCCGCACTTTTTCTGTCCGCCCTCAGATATGAAATACTACTGATGCTAGAGCGCTGCAAATTGGTATGTTGATCATTTACCCTCCAATCATCATACATACCAAATTGCAGCCCTCTAGCCTCAGTAGTTTTTATTTTTATTTAAGGTTAAAGTTGGTCATAATCGTGCGTCTAGCGTCGCAACAACACAGGCCACCACGGCCGGCTGAGAGTTTCATGGGCTGTGGCTGAGAGTTTCATACAGCATCATAAGCTGTACAGAAAGCTCGATTGCCCCGAAGAAACTTCGGCGCATTTTTACTTTTTTTTTTTTTTTAATAATAGGTCAGTGGGACGGGGGATCAAAGTAGGCAGAGACAAAGGATGTCGCAACAATATTATTAATATCAGCAGACATGCTAAGGTAAAAATAAATCCATGTCGCTATTTTCAGAGCAAAATTTACACATAAACAAAGACCAACCTCTTTATATGCTTTATTTAAAACTTATACACTTATTTATCATTCTATCTCTGTCTCTTTATGCTGGACCAACAAAAACGCCAAATAGTCGACTTTTAATCATGTTTTGTCTGTGTTTCTTAAATGTACATAAATCAACTTTTTAAGGAAAGGTCCTTCATTCTCCGCCGCTTTGTCTCTTTGCATTCAGGTTGCCTGGTTAAAGATCCAGTTAAATAAACTAAAGCCAATCTACACTCTGACTTTGTGTCTGTAATTAAAAGATTAGAACTCCATTCTAGTACTTGTATTTTTTGTTTTGATGTGTAAGCAATTTTTGCAAGTTTATTTTTTATGCTTTCGTTCACAGATACAATTTATTTATAGTTTTGAACGAGTCCGTAATGTGTAGAACGGTCTGCTCAGTAGACCGCCGAGACTGCTTTGCATGCAGTGCTATCTTAAATCGTTTTAATTATATGGGTTTTTGAATCGCCGTCCTCTCTCTTGTGGAATAAATAGAATCCAAATGCGTAAGTGGGAGAGGCAGTTAAGGCATATTCCAGAAACTGAAAATCAGATTGCACAACATATTTTCATTCTCTATGTATTAATCTTCTATTCATATAAATATTTTGTTAGTATGAATTCCTTATTTGAGATTGCATACCATGTAAATTCCTGTTAAAATGATTGCTTTAGTTAACGCAATTTAGGAGATTAGCGTGAGTGCAGTTCTGTTACAGAATATCGTCAAAGAATAAATAAAAGATAGTTGAGGAAGGTCTGTGCACATGATTCCGTTTAATCGTTAAACACCTATGGTAAACCGCCATAAATGAAGTGTTAAATAGTCTGTCATCCGCCGTGACCATTTACCCTTTATCATATTCATCATCCATTTATCATTTCCATCTTCCATTTATCATTTCCATCCTCCACAACTTTCATTTGTGTCCTCGTTAGGCGACTGGGTTCCGTTCTCAGCTAGCACTCTGCTGGCCGCGAGTTCGAATCTCCGACCGGCCAATGAAGAATAAGAGGAATTTATTTCTGGTGATAGAAATTCATTTCTCACCATAAAGTGGTTCGGGTTCCACAATAAGCTGTAGGTCCCGTTGCTAGGTAATCAATTGGTTCTTAGCCATGTAAAATAAATCTAATCCTTCGGACTAGCCCTAGGAGAGCTGTTAATCAGTTCAGTGGTCTAGTTAAACTAAGGTATACTTTTGCGACTTTCATTTGCTATTCAGGATATCTGACAGTAAGCTGATAAGCTGATAGTCATTTTGCAAAAATGAGGCCACCCGGATTATCTTTTTGTTCCAGCCCTAAAGGTTGTTGCCCGAGCCTAAAAATCCAGCCATCCAATTAACGTGATTGGTCTTAAAGGATGGACTCTCAATTTTTGTTAAGAAGCCAAAGGGTCAAAGGTATTGTAGCGTTACGTGTTTTCTCTAAGGTATCGCTTATCGTCAAGCTTAAATGTATAATTTATATATATATTCATATAAGTATATTATATTGTATTATATTATATATAAACATATATACTATATATATAAAGTATAGACCCTTTATATATATATATATATATATATATATATATATATATATATATATATATATATTATGTAGATTCCATAACAGGAAATAAATGAAGAAACATTCCCTTCTAGGTTGGAAATAGATGTTATACTCAACAGGAATGCGAAAAATACGCAATTGTACGTATTTAGTTAAATCTCATCTTCGTTTTTGGCATAATGGATTAGTATTGAGTCTGTGTTCGAATCATGCCGAAAAAATAGAAGGATTCCTGATTTTACCTATTTTGGATGTTAATGCTTTCGTTAGAAAGTGCATGTGCAAAGCATGTGGGAAAATCAAAAGCTAGGAAAACATTTTAGCCATTGAAAATAGTAAGTTCTGGTGTATATGACAAGCAGATGATATATAACACTTACACACACTCATATATATATATATATATATATATATATATATATATATATATATATATATATATATATATATATATATATGTATGTATGTATATATTTATATATATGTATGTATATATATATATGTATATTTACATATGTACATATATTTATATATATATATATATATATATATATATATATATATATATATATATATATATATATATATATATATATATATATATTTGATGACTATTCATAATTTCAGTGCCATCATCTATGCCCATTAAGTATTTTCATTAATGATGTTTAAAGAACTGAAAATAAAGTATCAACGTCGCGACAGATCGGAAACTCTTCTAAGGATAAATTATTGTATTTAATGACTAAAGTTGCAATAATGAAATGTCTGCTTTGCTTGATCAGTCGATTTGACATACGAGTTCAAACAAACTCCAAATCTTTAAGACATTAATAGCTGAGGCGGAGAAGCAACGCTGTAGAGCTGCAAAAATGCAAAAAAAAAAAAAAAAAAAAAAAAAAAAAAAGTCTCAAAAACCAGTCACTCCTTCAAACATAAATTCTTGTATTTTACATTAAGTCCAAGAATAAAGTAAGTGCCATACGGGATAAAAAAATGTCGGTTCCACAAATCGCGCCAAGAATTCTGCTGAAAGAGCAGTGAAAGGCACAGGCAAATATGTCTTGAAAACCCAAAAAGCTGCAAAGATTCTTTATAGATTAGTAAGACGTGGTCTTAGAGTCCAGGAGGAACGATTGGCCTTAAAATATATAGACGTAAAAATACTGTTTTAAACGACGACAGAGAGAGGGAGAGAGAGTGAGAATATGGCAGTTAAAACAAATCTAAATTCGTTGCTATTTTGGCCTGTTATCAGAGGCTCTTGATGCCCAATTAAATGAAGAATACGTAGAAAATTACATTTGGTTAATTCTATAAAATCCAAGAGTAAGAAAGTTATCGCCAAAATCAAAGCTAATGGGTTGAAATGATTACCTTTTCGACATTAAATGCCGTTAACAAAAGAAAAGCTTGTTTCATCTTAATAAGGATGTGTGTGTGTGTTTATTGCTTTGGTACAAATTTAAACGTATGTACGTAAGTGTAACTATATTCATGTCAATTTATTTATATTTGTTTATGCGTATGTACGTCTGTCACTTAAGATATACACTATCGTTCTGCATACGTGGTCATTCTGGGGATAGTCGCTAACTTTGGACAATTTCAAGGTTACGTATTCAGCCGTACAGTAAATTTATTATTTAGATGCACCCCTCCTCTCCTCTCCATGGGAATATTTCCTTGGACAGAATTTAATTGGAAATTCTTGAACAGCATTCAATGGAATTCCTCAGATGTCACTTGGCTGTAACACCTTTGATATCTCTTGGGCGGAATTCCTTGTCTCCCATGAGGATCCCTCTCTGCATATTAATTTCTCATAAAACTTCCTAGAAACCGTTCGGAGGGAATTACTTTATGTTTTTCGTCTACATGTTGAATAGATGTGTCATGAGCGTTACATTGTTTAAAACCAGTTCTCAACGTAAACGTTAAATGCATGCATACATACATACATAAACTCATACATACATACACATATATATATGTATGTGTGTGTATGTATGTATATATGTATGTGTGTGTGTGAATACAGTTCTACCTTAACTGTTATCCTTGATAATTTTGAACTCTTCAAGAAACCACTTTCTTTATCAGCCAAGTACTCTATAGGGTCCAAAGATAATTGTAATTTTATATGCGGGGCAAAGGCTCAGGAGACTGATTATGGGACGAATATGTAATTTAAAGCAACTTAGCCATCAAGTATTGAATAATTATTGATACCTTACGTGATAATCGCATAACACACGAGGATAAATGCATGAAGTGAATTTGCTGATACTCTGGTTTTATAAACACACTTAATGAAAAATATTGAAAAATTTTCAAATAAATATTTACAATTAAGAAAAAAGATATATCTGTTTCCAAATTTTAGTTTAGAGCCTAACCTATATAATTTTTTTCGGGCATATGCTATCTACAAAGTAAACTTTTGCTTTGTACTATTCTGAAGGATCTATGAATTTTAATGAACTCATCCCAACAATTGCAGTGAGCGACTGATTGGAGGTAACATAGTTAATTGGCAGAATGAAAATATATCACCTTTGTTAACGTAAACTTGAACCTATTTTTAATCGATAATTTTATGTATAGATTTGACATCCCACACATTGTAATAGAAGATTTTAGGATCAGTAACTGCCGCTTTACCCTTTGAATGTATTATGTGTCGCTTCTTTTGTCACACTTTACATGTCTTGTCAGCCAGATGGGACAAATTAAAAGTGCCGAGAACGTGAAAAATTTCCTTGTGAAGGCGCTGTCTCTATTCGACTGGAACAGTCGCTTGTTAGAAAGTACCTTGTACTTCTGAATGCAGTGGGCATATTTGCTTCAGTGCCACCATCAATGGATTAATTAGGTTGCTTCATACGAGAGGCCACCTAAACATCCTGCAGAATAATTTGGAATACCGAACTTTAAATTCTTTAGTTCTGAACAATGTAAGCTCTACAGCTCTGGTTTTGCAGGCTGTGGTTTGTTCCATTTAACTGCAGCGATGGGCCTGTAGTTGCAAGTAATAGTAGTAGTGCTAAGATATGGCAAAAGGACAGACCGAAAGCTTGCGATGGCATTAACTCATTCGAGAACTTGACAACGTTCCTTGGCAATCTAAATGTGTGTTCGGCTGAAAATTTTCGCTAAGGGAAATTATCGATAGGCACGAATGACTAAACTTTCATGTGCTGTAATGATTATTCAAGGACAGGTTTGGCAGTATTGTACTTCTGTTGACATCGGAGCCTATGAACGCCTGTTGAACATGTTTCAGTGTTTTTTGGAATACTCCTTTAGTCTAATTATTCTTATTGATATGTTTGTTTTCTTGTTTATGATCTTATGTTTGTTTTTATTTGTATTTCATCTCATTTCTCTTTTAGTGACTTCATACTCTGTATTCCTGATTTTCACATTTGGCCATTTCATTCATTTCTATGAAAGGATGCTGAAAAATTTGATGTCCTTTTTTCTTTTTTTGGTTTGTATAGGAGCATATGATCGAAACATAAAGGAATACCCCCCTAAGTTCTCCCTTAAAATTAGAGAAAGAGTGTTCTGCAAAGAAGCATACGTAATTATGTCCCATAAACGCTACCGGGAGGTGACATCCCACTCCAACGAACCCAAGGACGTCGAACAAGTCGTGTCACACGAGACTCGGATCCGGCGTCGCAGATCCCGGAGATCATTTTCATAGATTATGACTGCGAGCGAGAAGGCAAACATGGAAATGAGGCGCCCGCAAGTTTTTTTACGACTTTGGTGTTAAGACGCTCTGGGTCCCTCGAAAACGATATCATCTTTTCGCTTCAATTAGCAGTAGTTTCACATATATACATACACGCACTCATGCAGAATAAAATACTGCTTTAAATCAATACCCGTGAGGTTGCGTGGCTTCATATATCAAGGAGACAGAAATTGCAAGAGTGATGCCGCTGTCAGGAGGCGGAGAAGAATAAGAGAAGATGGGGAAAAGGAAAGAGGAAAATCCATAGATAAATTCCAGGTAACTCGTTTTCTCTTCTATTTTGGTGTCATAAAGTAAATTACACGAGGTGAGATGTAAATCAATGTTGTCAGCAAGAGTTTTTGTTTCTGTGCTACCCATAAAGTGCACTCAAAATGGTAAATATCACTTCCGAAGAATTTCAGTACAAATTCCAGGAAGATTATAATATTTAGCTTTCATATTTAATAACAAAATGCAGATTAGACCACCAGGTCGAAATCATATTATAAACGTAACAGTGACAGGATATTAGTGCATATCTTAGTTGTCTACATCCTTGGCTTTCTTCACCCTGAAACAAAAGCAAACATCTGGATTAACTCAGCCAAGGTATTATCTTAAAGCCTTGGTTCTTATTCTTATATATATATATATATATATATATATATATATATATATATATATATATATATATATATATATATATATATATATATATATTATATATATATATATATATATATATATATATATATATATATATATATATATATATATATCCACATCTTTCACATTCTCAGTTGATCCTTAATTCCCTTTTTCTGCTAAGAGCAACCAGATTTGCTGAACAGCCGCACTCATATGCAGTAAACGTGCCTCGCTGTAGAACTCCTCAGTTCCAGAGGTCCTTTATTCCTGACACTGTTGGACTGTGGAACAGTCTCCTGAGGATGTCGTGCAACTGGATCGTCAAAAGTTCAAGCGAAGATGCAATGCATTACTACCCTAATAGTATTCTCCTTGCATTTTAATACACTTTTATTTATTAATTTATTAATTTTTCTTTTTTAATAAGCGAGATCTCCTCTTTCAGTATTTCCCTTTACCTCCACTTACTTCTTCCTAATGAACACTATATTCTTTGGAGGCTTGAATTTCAAGTCAGTGGCCCTTGTGGGTTTGTTCCATGTGAATAATAATAGTAGTAATATACTTGTGTATATAAATTATATATATATAAATATAATATATATATGTATATGTATATATACACATATATACACACATATATATACATGTGTGTGTGTTTGTGTGTGTATGTGTACGTAAGTGAATGTGTCCATATATTCAACTTTACCTTCCTATTGTCACATTTTTCCTTCCACGGGTGTATGATTGTATTAGCAAGATCAATTACTGCGAATATTTATCCATCTTTGGTAGTAATTTCCTTTTACTTAATACTCTTGTGGATATTTACTCATATTGGTGAAGGTGACGTCACTCTATCACGCACTTAGTGAATTTTAATTTTGCCGCCTATACTAGTTGCTAAATTTAGTCTGGAAGCTACGGAAAGACTCCCATATCTTGCCTCATTTCTTATTTTCCTTCCTCCTTTCGTAGATATTCTTATGTCCACCTTTATTCAAATCGCCTATTCTCCATTTGTATCTCACCGTTTTGATCTGTTTTTCTTCTTTTTTTTTGAAGGGCATTATAGAGATGTGAGATAGTAGGAAAAGATGGGGCTTAGATGTAATATGATATGACAGATTAACTTTTGCGTGACAACCTTTGAAACCCTGTTTTTCTGGAAGACCTGCACCTCGGGCTTGACAGCCGACGTGGATGAAGTTGTTGGCACGTCCACCAGCCAAAAATAAATGCTCTCCATAAATAATATTCAGCAGCGACAAAAGATGCTTAGTGTGCGCAAAGACGGGTAGAAAAAAAAAATGGATATTTACTACGCGTTATCCAATATCCATTTTAAAGTAAAACGACTGCATGTCGAAATGAATGGAAATATGAACTATTACAATTTTCAGACTAGGCCGTAAGCTTGGCCATCGTTATTACAAATTTTATGAAATTTGAAAGGTCAAAACATGATATGGGTCATGTATCGTCAGAATAGTAGTGAATGATCGGCTATAAATTTCATATGAGTCATATTTATAGTAGTTTTTATTTCATTCGTGAATTTCAGGGTAAAAGAAAATCCATCAAAAAATATTCTGTTTACAAGAATCAGAGAGTAAAACAAAATGCAGGAAAATAGTTGTTTGGCTTCATACCAAAACTCTTGGGGTCGGGACAGAAATAAGTCTTCTTTTGTCCTTTTCCTGGAATTTTGTCCTTGTCCTGGAAAAGGAAAGGAGAAAAGGGAGGAGGGAAAACTAAGTTTAAAATAAGCCATGAAATGACGCAAATTGCTCACAGTGTGGAAAAGTTTTGGCTCCGTAGAGCGAAACATTTGTTGGGATGTCGGTAGGTTTTGTTTCTTCGTTTTCTATGAATTAAAAGCTTTTAGTATATATATATATATATATATATATATATATATATATATATATATATATATATATATATATATATATATATATATATATATATATATATATATATATATATATATATATATATGTAATTACTAACAGGACCTCGATATACCATCCAGTTTTAATGAGGTCCTGTTAGCAATTGCATTAATGCACAGAACAATTGTGTAAGTGATAAAGTTAAAGTTAAGTGTACCTTAGTTTAACCAGACCACTGAGCTGATTAACAGCTCTCCTAGGGCTGGCCCGAAGGATTAGACTTATTTTACGCGGCTAAGAACCAATTGGTTACCTAGCAACGGGACCTACAGCTTATTGTGGAATCCGAACCACATTATAGCGAGAAATGAATTTCTATCACCAGAAATAAATTCCTCCAATTCTTCATTGGCCGGTCGGAGACTCGAACTCCGGCCTAGCAGAGTGCTAGCCGAGAACTCTACCGATTCTCCCAACGAGGAACTATTGATAAAGTTATATATATATATATATATATATATATATATATATATATATATATATATATATATATATATATACTAAAATCATTTGCTCTCTCGTCTCTGTAAATTGTCACATACGAATCGAGGTTAGCTGTTATGTGGCTTAATTGATGCGATTCGACCCATTCTTTTCCTTTTACACAGAAAAGCAATAATGCATTGAGGCCGATGTCAGTACCGTTTGAAATGTTGCAAAACACACTGTAACATCGGAGATTACATTTCAAAATGACCTCGTTTTAATTAACTCCAGCCTTGCCATAGGCAGTAAAAGCCTGTATCTCGCGTTGATAACGAAGGATTACTTAGTTAACATTGAATTTTCATGTATAAGAAATTCTGTCTAAAAAATAGAAAAGTATCCACAGAGATTTCTCTCTCTAGATAATTTTATTTTTTTGTAAGCGAACAGAGAAATTTAACAGATGTTTCTCCAGTTTTTGAAATTCCCGCTTTTGGCCGTCATCATTCACTGGAAAACAGAAGAAAAATTTCAGGGCATATTGATATAACTGGTGCATTGCCCTGTGGGGTAACCATTATTAGTTGAATTCTCTCTCTCTCTCTCTCTCTCTCTCTCTCTCTCTCTCTCTCTCTCTCTCTCTCTCTCCCCATCCTCCTCGTACTCCTCATCCGCTTTTAATTAGGTTATTGACATTTTCGTCTTTGCAAAAATTATTAGTATCCATTAAACTCTGGGTTCAGCTGAGTAAATGCCGACGTTAAATGAAAATATATGCAAAATTCAATTAGTAATACTTACAGTGTTTAAAATTGGAATTCCCAAAAGTCATGCAACCTTCTAGCAATGCATAAATGGAATAAACTTTTTTCGTACAGCAGTGCCACAGCTCTAAAAATATTGTCATTAGTGAACCAGTGAATTAGGGCAATAATTTTCTCTGAGGAAAGTATGTTGCCTTACCTCTTGAAAGACAATAGTATGTTGCCCTGAAGTTAAGCTGGTATGTTAAGCCACAAAATGGTCAAGAAAGAGATAATAAATGGGGAAGTGACCTTTTTTTTAACATTTTCCGAGCATTGACATATAGCATTCACTCGTTCGTTTTGACTGATCAGATCTTCTTCTTCTTTTTTTAACGTGCTTTTTCCCATTTTTTGTATGGGGTAAGCACGATGCCTTCTTTTGAAGGACTTTGATTTGGCTTTGGGGTAAATAGACCGTAGTCTCGATCGGCTGCCCTGCCTGACATTGCTTAGACCCCGGTAGCGCATGTACATGTATCGTACCAAATCACCAGCTCCCTTTCTCCCAGCAGCGAGGAGAGTTGAGCGGTTAGGTCGACAGTTCGAGACGTGTGAGATATAAAGGACAATTTCTAGGTATACATGCTTTCATAGAAGACGCTTCGGAGCTCATTGATATTAAGAACAAAAAATACTAGTAACACTTTATTAAAGTTTTTTCCTGTTATTCAAGATCCTTTTTACATTTTCTGAAAGTAATGCACATCATTATACGAGTGCGCACTTTATCGGAACCTTGGAATCATAAATAAAAAGGAATGCAGGGGGATGTATTTCATAGGGAAACGGTGTAAAGAGACCTCGTTATCTCAGTGTAAATACATTTATTTGTTTGCCTTTCTGGGCTTCACAAACTTTAGATCAAACATATATTTTATTTATCATTATATACATACATAGATTTATATTTATACATTATATCTATTATATAATATAGATATATATAATTATATATACACATTATATCTACATATATATATTAATATATATTAGATCTATATATAAAAAATAATATATATATATATATATATATATATATATATATGTAAATTATATATATATATATATATATATATATATATATATATATTTATATATATATATATATATATACATATATATGTTTATATATTAGAATGATATAATTTATATATTTATATGTATAAAGTCATATAGAATGATGTAATTTTATTTATATGTATAAAGTCTTGATCAAGATGATCAAGATAAAAGCACCATGATGTTGTGCTTGTTCTATTTTTATCTTAAATATAGATTCACCACAACAGCTCTATAGTGAAGTGGCTGTGATTGGGATGCCAATCAAATCGAGCAAGATCACAGTAATGCTTCATGAAGGATGGCTAAATCGATCGAACTCGGAAGTAAATTACAGGTGTCATTGAAGGAGAAGATTCAGCTTCATAGAAGCAGAAGTCGAACCTCAGAGACAAGCCATCAATTAATTCCAGGCCCAAAATATACTGCATAAACATACGATGGTTTATAATTTCCAAAAACCTGAACATTATTCCAAAGGCTATATAATTAACGGAGGAAGAGATGAGAACAAGACTGGTCTTAGAAACATTAAAATGGAGAATTCCGGCTGTCATATTCCGGGATGATGATTAAATACGAATCATCAAGATATGCTAGCATCCCGAAGACGGGAGAAAATTATTACTTTAGCTTAATTTATATTTCATATGTAAGGACATCTTATAAATATTCCTTTCAATTGTTGATATTTAATATTATTCTTTCTTTTTTAAAAAATAGATATTTTCGTGGCAATAATTCTTCAAGAAAATTATGATATTTGAATTTCAACGTGATGTTGAAATGATTTAAAATTTTCAGTATTTCTCTTAAAAACGTTTAGGAACATTTACGTCTCTAGCTCCTTCAAGAACGAGAGAATTGCCATTCACGCATGCGCCCAGAACGCTATCCCTCAGAAGGCGCACAAACCCCGAAGTTTCCAGTGATAATCTCCGTGATCCATCAAATCGTCTTCAAGCCTTGAGACACAGCATGAAAAACTGAGAAAGAGAAGGCAAAGAGTATTATGGTTAATTGACTGGATGACGAGGAAGACCGAACAAGAGAACTAATGAAGGAGACTGAAAGAGATCTTCCTGAAGAGAAAATACATCGATTAATTAGAAAAACTAACATGGCAGATAATTGTTCACTCTTGAAAACATGGACTACATCGCGGAGCAGTACGGGAGTCGGTGGTCCAGCTTTCGGCGATTAAAGATTGATATAGTAGCAAGTTCTTCACTCGGAATAAGGAAGAAAAGGATTAAACAAGAAATAAGGAAGGAAAGGAATAAAAAAGAAGGAAGAATAGGAATAAAGAATGGATAACGACAATGGCGCGGCGGAGCCGAAGAATTCTCACGATAAGAAAGTCAAGAACATGAGGTGTACTGGAAGCTGATGGAAAGGAGATTTAGGATTCCCAAAATTACCATTTGAAGCAACTGAACGTTATAACCGAAAGGCTGATCAATGATAAAAATAAGAGGGAACCTAATAGCAATTTAGAAGAGGACAGGATCAAGGCAAGGAAAAGAACGAGGTATGTGTTAGACAAGGAAAAGAAACGAATGGTTGAGGCCATGTTAGAATTAAACGAAATCTTCGGAGTTTCCCTTGAAAAAGTTTTGGAAACCGTGTCTCCAGTTCCTGGAAGGAAGAGGGAAATTTCATTCGTGCATGAGCCCAGCGCCTTATCTGAGTAGGTGCTGGAACTCCTGTCTCCAGAAGCAGTCTCCGAGATCCAGCAAATCCTCTTGAAGACTTCAGGAACACCATGTCTGTTTCAAAAAGCAGAGTATGGCAAAGCACAGAGTGTGGTTAATGGAGTTGGAGAGCGACACAGTCAAGCAAACAAGGAAATGAAAGACACTAGATGAGACCTTCCAGAAGGGAAGAAAACAAGAAGGAATGGAACAGTTAAGAAGTTAGAAAAGCTTTTTCACTTGTGAAGAAATAGAGAAAAGGATATCTCTTAGACGAAAAATGCGCGAAGAGGAAAGAGAACACAAATTAGGGAGAAGAGGACATACCTCCTAAGGCGAGCCATCCATTAAGGGCACCATTGCCAGGATGCTCCTCCTCAGAGGCTGCTTCCCTGGAGGGAGGTGGGCTTCCTGCCAGGCCGGGGAAGCAGGCCTAGGGAGGGTCCCACCACAATGGCCTGGGGCCAAAGGCTCTCCTGGCTAGCAAGCCCATGGAGGGGATGCTCCTCCTCAGAAGCTGCTTCCCTGGAGCGAGGCAGGCTTCCTGCCATGCTGAGGAAGCAGGCTTGTGGAGGGCCTTACCAAATGGGCATGGGGCCTAAGGCTCCTTAGGCTAGCAATCCCCTGGAGGTGATGCTCCTCCTCAGAGGCTGCTTCCCTGGAGGGAGGCAGGCTTCCTGCCATGCCGGGGAAGTGGGCCTGAGGAGGGCCCCTGGGGCAATGGGGCTTCCTCCTTGAGGGCAAGACCCTGGAGGGGATGTTCCTCCTCAGAGGCTGCTTCCCTGGAGGGAGGCAGGCTTCCTGCCATGCTGGGGAAGCGGGCCTGGGAGGGCCCTCCACAAGGGCCTGGGGCTAAAGGCTCCTCATGCCAGGCAAGCCCCTGGGGATGGGATGCTCCTTCTCAGAAGCTGCTTCCCTGGAAGGAGGCAGGCTTCCTGCCATGCTGGGGAAACGGGCCTGAGGAGGGCCCCACCACAAGGGCTGGGGCTAAAGGCTCCTCATGCTAGCAAGCCCCTGGAGGGGATGCTCCTCCTCAGAGGCTGCTTCCCTGGAGGGAGGCAGGCTTCCTGCCATGCCGGGGAAGCGGGCCTGGGAGGGCCCCTCCACAAGGGCCTGGGGCTAAAGGCTCCTCATGCTAGCAAGCCCCTGGAGGGGATGCTCCTTCTCAGAGGCTGCTTCCCTGGAGGGAGGCAGGCTTCCTGCCATGCCGGGGAAGCGGGCCTGAGGAGGGCCCCTCCACAAGGGCCTGGGGCTAAAGGCTCCTCATGCTAGCAAGCCCATGGAGGGGATGCTCCTCCTCAGAGGCTGCTTCCCTGGAGGGAGGCAGGCTTCCTGCCAGGCTGGGGAAGCGGGCCTGAGGAGGGCCCCACAACAAGGGCTGTGGGCTAAAGGCTCCTCAGGCTAGCAAGCCCTGGAGGGATGATCCTCCTCAGAGGCTGCTTCCCTGGAGGGAGGCAGGCTTCCTGCCAGGCTGGGGAAGCGGGCCTGGGAGGGCCCCTCCACAAGGGCTGGGGCTAAAGGTGCCTCAGGCTAGGCAGCCCATTGAGGGCACCCTTGATGGGATGCTCCTCCTCAGAGGTTGCTTCCCTGGAAGGAGGCAGGCTTCCTGCCAGACTGGAGAGCAGGCCTGAGGAGAGCCCCACAACAAGGGCTGTTGGCTAAAGGCGCCCCAGGCTAGGCAGCCCGTTTGCACCCTTGATGGGGATGCTCCTCCTCAGAGGCTGCTTCCCTGGAGGGAGGCAGGCTTCCTGCCAGGCTGGGGAAGCGGGCCTGGGAGGACCCCACCAAGGGACCTGGGGCTAAAGCTCCTCAGGCTAGGCAGCCGTTTGGATGGGATGCTCCTCCTCAGAGGCTGCTTCCCCGGAGGGAGGCAGGCTTCCTGCCAGGCTGGGGAAGCGGGCCTGAGGAGGGCCCCACAACAAGGGCTGTGGGCTAAAGGCGCCCCAGGCTAGGCAGCCCGTTGAGGGCACCCTTGATGGGATGCTCCTCCTCAGAGGCTGCTTCCCGGAGGGAGGCAGGCTTCCTGCCAGGCTGGAGAAGCGGGCCTGAGGAGGGCCCCACAACAAGGGCTGTGGGCTAAAGGCCCCAGGCTAGGCATGTTGAGGGCAACCCATGGATGGGATGCTCCTCCTCAGAGGCTGCTTCCTGGAGGGGAGGCAGGCTTCCTGCCATGCTGGGGAAACGGGCCTGAGGAGGGCCCCACCACAAGGGCTGGGGCTAAAGGGCCAGGCTGGGCAGCTCATGCTGAGAGCAAGCCCCTGGATGGGATGCTCCTCCTCAGAGGCTGCTTCCCTGGAGGGAGGCAGGCTTCCTGCCAGGCTGGAGAGCGGGGGAGGAACAACAAGGGCCTGGGAGGGCCCCTCCACAAGGGCCTGGGGCTCGGAAAGGCTTCCTGCTCCTCATGCTAGTGGAAGGCCCCTTGGGCACCTTTGATGGGATGCTCCTCCTCAGAGGCTGCTTCCCCGGAGGGAGGCAGGCTTCCTGCCAGGCTGGAGAAGCGGGCCTGAGGAGGGCCCCACAACAAGGGCTGTGGGCTAAAGGCGCCTCAGGCTAGCAAGCCCATGGATGGGATGCTCCTCCTCAGAGGCTGCTTCCCTGGGGGAGGCAGGCTTCCTGCCAGGCTGGGGAAGCGGGCCTGAGGAGGGCCCCACAACAAGGCTGTGGGCAGGCCCCAGGCAGGCTAGCAGCCCGTTGAGGGCACCCTTGATGGGATGCTCCTCCTCAGAGGCTGCTTCCCTGGAGGGAGGCAGGCTTCCTGCCAGGCTGGGGAAGCGGGCCTGGAGGAGGGGCCCCTCCAAAGGGCTGGGGCTAAAGGCTCCTCATGCTAGCAAGCCCATGGAGGGGATGCTCCTCCTCAGAGGCTGCTTCCCTGGAGGGAGGCAGGCTTCCTGCCATGCCGGGGAAGCGGGCCTGAGGAGGGCCCCTCCACAAGGGCCTGGGGCTAAAGTCTCCTCATGCTAGCAAGCCCCTGGAGGGGATGCTCCTTCTCAGAGGCTGCTTCCCTGGAGGGAGGCAGGCTTCCTGCCACGCTGGGGAAGCAGGCTTGGGGAGGACCCCACCACAAGGACCAGGGGGCCAAAGGCTCCTCAGGCTAGCAAGCCCGTGGAGGGGATGTTCCTCCTCAGAGGCTGTTTCCCTGGAGGGAGGCAGGCTTCCTGCCATGCCGGGGAAGCAGGCCTGAGGAGGGCCCTGCCACAAGGGCCTGGGGCTAAAGGTTCCTCATGCTAGGAAGCCCCTGGAGGGGATGCTCCTTCTCAGAGGCTGCTTCCCTGGAGGGGGCAGGCTTCCTGCCAACGCCTGTGAAGCAGGCCTGAGGAGGGCCCTGCCACAAGGGCCTGGGGCTAAAGGCTCCTCATGCTAGCAAGCCCGTGGAGGGGATGCTCCTTCTCAGAGGCTGCTTCCCTGGAGGGAGGCAGGTTTCCTACCATGTTGGGAAAGTGGGCCTGGTGAGGGCCACACCACAAGGGCCTTGGGTGAAAGGCTCCTCAGCCTAGCAAGCCTCTGGAGGGGATGCTCCTCCTCAGAGGCTGCTTCCTTGGAAGGAGGCAGGCTAACTTGGGGCCAAAGGCTTCTCAGGTTAGCAAGGCCCTGGAGGGGATGCTGCTCCTCAGAGGCTACTTACCTGGCGGAAGGCAGGCTTCCTGCCAGGCGTGGGAAGCAACCTCTGAGGATGAGCATCCCAGCAAGGGTGCCCTCAAAGTGGCTGGATAGCCTGGGGAAGTCTTTGGCCTTCAGCCCAAGGATGCTCCCCCTCAGAGGCTCGGGAAGCAGGCCTGGGAAGATCCCCACCACAAGGGCCTGTGGCCAAAGGCTCCTCAGGCTAGCCAGCCCCTGGAGGGGATGCTCCTCCTCAGAGGCTGCTTCCCTGGAAGAAGGCAGGCTTCCTGCCATGCCAGGGAAGCAGTCCTGGGGAGGGCCCCACCACAAGGGCCTGGGGCCAAAGGCTCCTCAGGCTAGCAAGCCCCTGGAGGTGATGTTCCTCCTCAGAGGCTGCTTCCCTGGAGGGAGGCAGGCTTCTTTCCAGGCCGGGGAAGCAGGCCTGAGGAGGGCCCCACCACAAGGCCCTGTGGCCAAAGGCTCCTCAGGCTAGCAAGCCCCTGGAGGGGATGCTCTTCCTCAGAAGCTGTTTCCCTGGAGGATGGCAGGCTTCCTGGAGGGAGGCTTCCTGGCAGACTGGGGAAGCGGGCCTGCAGAGGGCCCCACCACAAGGGCCTATGGCCAAAGGCTTCTCAGGCTAGCAAGCCCCTGGATGGGATGCTCCTCCTCAGAGGCTGCTTACCTGGAGGATGGCAGGCTTCCTGCCAGGCCGGCAAAGCAACTCTGAAGACGAGCATCCCAGCAATGGTGCCCTCAAGGTGGCTGGATAGCCTGGGGAAGCCTTTGGCCTTCAGCCCCCACTGCAAGGACTTAGGGGCCTAAGGTTTTCCAGGCTAACCGCCAGCCTGGAGAGGGCCCCAGTGTGAGGGATAGGAGCCTAAGGCTTCCCAGGTTAGCCAGCCCCTCGAGGGCACTCATGCTGAGTCACTCCTGCTCAGAGGCTGCTTCCCTGTAGGGAGGTAAGCTTCCTGCCTGGCCGGGGAAGTGGGTCTTGTGAGGACTCTAATGCAAAAGATTGTGGCCGAAGGCACCCTAGGCTATCCAGCCCCTGGAGGGTATCCTTGTTGGGATGCTCCTCTTCAGAGGCTGCTTTCTTGAGGGCAGGCAGGCTTTGCCAGGCCGGGGAAGCAGGCCTGGGGAGGACTCTACCACAAAGGCACCCAAGGTTAGCCAGCACCTTGAGGACACCCTTGCTAGGATGCCTCTTTTTAGAGGTTGGTTATCTTTGTAGGATGGTTCTAGTCTTTTCTGCAATAAGGAGAAAATGCCGACCTGTGCAGCTTGTAATCTGAGAGTATCTTGATAAAATGGAAACTAGAACTTACCTGACGTATAAATTTGATTATTAATAATTTTAGTCCATTTTTCACTGAAAGTAAAAACAGTGAAGCATTAAAACACCCGCCGTATCTACAGGACAAATTACGTTTATAGCTAAAATACTCAAATTGTTTTAAAAAACAAAAAATACTGAAACCCAATTTTAGTAAGGCTGTCGTAGGATGTAAATGTTTGGCAAAATCGTCTTCATTATTTGTTAGTTCTACTTTTAAAAGTGAGCTATGCCGTTTTTCAATCTAAATCGCCGGAACAGTTCCATAACCTTGTGCAGAAAGTAGACTGAAGATAATCTGTAAGGTAATAGAATTCAAATGAAAAGGTGTTCCGCAGCTTCTAAAACCAACAAAACCAAATGCAATTCTTAATGCTCTAGACATCCCTTCGCATTTCACTCGCTCTGTTGAATAGGGGTTGGTGAATAGAGAGAGAGAGAGAGAGAGAGAGAGAGAGAGAGAGAGAGAGAGAGAGATGCTTATTCAACGAAATCACAATGACAAGATCTATCGGGTAATTTCATTGGAGTGAAAAGGATTATGCAGACCACCTCTCTGTCCACCTCTCCTGTACGCCTATTTTCGTCAGAGAAGACCACGAATCATAGCGAAATAGACAGAAGATAAAAGCAAAAGCACTCCTGTGGGGGGAGGAGGTGCTGTGGGGAGGAGCAGCGGGAGGGGGAGGTGGGGGGACGAGGAAGCTTTGGGATAGACACATACCTTGGAGGAATAATACCTGACGCAATACCCGCCCTCCCGACCAACCAACGAATGAAAATAATCAGCCATTTTTCACCGCCATCTGCTAACCGCTTAATCCGAAATCCCCACGCTGATGCCCTTTAATCCCCGCCTTGTTTACTTTACTCTAGCACTGTAACAACCCCTAATAGTCGGATTAAGTAAGGTATTTAGCTGCGATACAGAAAAGAGAGGTCCGTTTGTAATACTGGTGATTTCGAGTTTCCATCCCTTTCTTTCCCTTTTGTAAATTAATTTTTGAAAATAAAATCCTTAAATTTCGACAAAGACAAAATGTTTATCGTATCAGAACTGAACGTTTCAGGATTTATTTTGACGTGTCAATAATGTCAAGCTGAACGAACGCAGGACACAATCTGCGATGAATGGCAAATGATCCAACAAACTTTTAATGAAGGTTAGATAATTAGTTTTGTGAGGATAAAACATTTGTATTTTAGTTAAGACATTGCGCTAAGCTCTTGCTTTAAAGTGGTCGTTTTCCTAATTCCGCAATCAATTAGATCTACTTACTAATAAACAAATATTTTAGATCGAAGTCAGCAAATTCAGTCTTCAAGGAAAAGTAAACGGACCTCACTACAGTATAATGCACAAACAATATTTGATTTCTCTCTCTCTCTCTCTCTCTCTCTCTCTCTCTCTCTCTCTCTCTCTCTCTCTCTCTCTGCTAACGATTGACTCGTTAGCAGGATTCTGGAGTCAATTATTCATAATACTGTTTTGTCCGATATAAGAATTGATAATTCGAAATAAGATTGTTCTCATTGCCTATACACTGTTAACTAACTTATAACCATAACTCGGGAGCAAAAATGCTAATATCACAGTTTGATAGGAATAAAAGCAAGGCTTACATAATTGTTCTTGAATTACCTTGCAAGGCATAACAGAATATGGATAATTAAAAAGGCATATTTAAATGAGGCAAAATATGATATGTCGAAAACGAACATAATTGGGTGAAGATCAACCCATCCCTCTCTCTCTCTCTCTCTCTCTCTCTCTCTCTCTCTCTCTCTCTCTCTCTCTCTCTCTCTCTCTCTCTCTCTCACGTTGCCGGCTACATGCTTTAATTTTATATAAGAAAATATTCTTTATATACTATACTGAGCATGATACCCATAGAATACTGTCATAGAATATTGTTCTGGGTTTACTCAAGCCGGCGTGAGCAGGAATTATGGGCCTAATCGGATTCCTCTTCCATGTGTGTCTCATTAACACTGATTATTTGAGAGCTTATCTTTGAGGTTTTCGATATTTCTTCTTTCTCTCCTTCGACTAGCTAAACAAATCCATGTCATGGTCTGGGGAAAGTTTACTGAAGGATTACCCAGTGAGTAGTTAGTTGTCTGGTCTTGATTATATATCAGGTTTGTTGCGGTGCTTGAGCTCATATTCATGTTCCTTTGGGGTTGAAGAGACTGACTACGATTTCTCTCTCTTCTTTGTGGCGATGATCTGTGTCTCATTCAAGTCTTGAAATCCCGGACACTGCGCCCCGTTTCATTGTGATAAGCACAGTTGCCGGACCACGGCAATCACTTGCATAGTGTCAGCGTTTCTGGTAGTTTAAGCAAATAACGCCAGAATATTGTCCCAGCTGAGATGCGTTGGCATCTCTACGCTGACTCCTAGTGGGTGTCATAGGTCGGGTTTATCTGTTACCTGCCTTTCTTTCTTGACCTCTGGTGGCCATTGGTTTATATGTGTCAACTATTCCTTCCTTGTTTCTTCCTACAATCTTCCTTACTTCATTCTCTGTGTCAAGGACATCATCCACTATCCTCCACACGTGAGTCGTCTTTTCTAACACGTTAAATGGTAATGTTCTCAGAAGCATTGACAGCCTGATGAGGTTTTTGCAGTCCTTTACTGGAATTACTCGTTGACCTGATGCATCTACCGATGTCCAAGATGAGGTATAAATTAAAATTGCCCATTCATTGAGCCACTTGTATATCTGTGGACTCATTGTGAGATAATTTCTGTGATCTGGTGTGTTTTTATATATACATATAAATATATATTCATATATATGTATATGTATGCATATATAGATATCCATTAATGTATAAATTAAATTAGTCACCTTTACAAATGGAGTCCCTCATAAATTCAAATATTAATCAACGAATAACCATTAATATTGGTCACATTTTACTTGGGAATAACTTACACAAGGAGAAGGATCCGAACCT